>NC_034592.1:129602433-129616118 GCF_900095145.1 Mus pahari | reverse complement strand
AAGGCAGTTTCACTGCGGTGTACACATTCTGGGGAAACGGAAGTGCTTACTGGGAACATCTGGTCTCTCGACTAGATAGACTTGATGTGCATGATAGACTTGATGTGGTAATGCATGCCTTTAATTCTAGACTGAGGCAGGTGGATCTCTGTTCTGGGTCAGCCAGGCTATACAGACTTGGTCTCAAAACAGTAAGAGAGTGTGCACAACGAATTGGCAGGGTGTCTCAGCACGGAAAGGTGCTTGCCACCAAGCTGGAGACCTGAGTTTGATTTCCAGGATCCACTTGATAAGAGAAAAGTGATTCACAACTTGTCGTTTAGCCTCCACACAAGTGCAGTGGCGGCACACATGCGTACAGTATTGCATAAATGTAAATGCACACCATGGTAAAAATAGAGGGCTGACACCACTTTGAAAAAAAAAAGATTGATTTGTTTTATGTGTATGGGTATTTTGTTTGCATGTATGTCTGCACACCAGAAGAGGACATTGGATCCTACAGGGGTACTACAGTTGTACAGTTTTAGATGTTTGTGATTCTCCACATGGGTGTTGGGAATTGAACTTAGGATCTCTGGAAGAATAGACAGAGCTCTTAACCAGGGTTTATTCTCAGTTGTCAGTTGTTGGGAACTTGTCATTTTGTTCTCCTCCAATGTGTTTAGGATGGAAGGGATGCTGTCAGTGCTCAATGTGAGTACTTCCCTTGCTTTATTTAGACTCTGACAAAAACTCAGAAATTAGGCTTTTGCTAAAGTTTCTCCTTTGTTAAGAACATGGAGTGTTCTTCTGTATTTCAAGGTGATTGGAGTCTTTCTGTCTCACGCTGGAAGCTGTTTGCTATGAGAACCTGAGAGTGCTCCAGAAGGCAAGTCTGGTAAATGAGTACCACCGCCCCAGTCACACTGGATCCACCTTGAAGTTTTTGTCTCCCAGGCTTGTCCACACTGAGGATACAGCAACTTATCTGGGTACAGTTCAGGTGTCCTGTCCCAGAATTCATTCCTGTCGTGCTTGTTGGTCATGGGCTTCTGGTAAATTACAATTCTCTGATTTACTGGCTAGTCTCTCTAGTTTTGAGGGCAGCAGTACACCCTGTTGTTTCCCTTATGGATCTAAGAAGAGTTGTTTTCAGTTTGCTTATTTGGTTTTGTGTGTGTGTGTGTGTGTGTGTGTGTGTGATATGTCTGCACATGTGTGCGTGTGCCCACAAAGGTCAGAAGAGTGCTTGATCCTCTGAAGGTAGAGTTCAGGAAGTTGTGTGTTTTCTAATGCAGTTGCTGAAAACCAAATTCCAGTCCTCTTTAAGAACAACAAGTGCTCTCAACCACTGAATAATCTTTCCAAACTTGATATGCCAATTTTTCCAGATAGTTCAGCCTTTTACTTGCAATAGCATAGTAATTAAAGCTTCTTAGCATGTTGGGCTAGACATGGGTGCTCAGCAGCAGTCTGTATGTATACCATATAGTTACTATAAAGTAAGCTGTATATATGCCTCCATAGCACAGTAAGTGTGGACAAACTCCAATCATATTTTACTATTAAAAAGGATAGTAACAGACCTGTATTATTGGCATTGTTTTCAAGCTCACTTTGCTGGTTTTGACAGTATGGTATGTTTTTATAAGATATAATCATGGGGGGGTGGCTTGATAAAGGTTACAGTCTATATTATTTTTAATTACTATCTTAAATTATTTAAATCACTGCAAGTCTTTTAAAAAGACTAACTTCATGTTATGTATTTCTTTCTACCTTGTAACCTACCATCACCTACGAAATTGAAAATATTATCTCAAAGTCTTATAGCAATCATTTAAAAATGCCTACATCATGCTTAGAACCTGACCATTGGATCCTTTAATTGCCTCCAACTTTTACTAAGATAAACCAAAGTCATACTTCAATTAATAAGGCACCACAGGGGGAAAGTCAGGCTGAACAAGACTAGAATTCCAATGGTATCTGCAAAATTCACTTCATTTCAGAGAGGGAAAGGGTATACTGGCTGAGTGATCTGTTTAACAAAATTTCAAAATTCAGTTCAAATATTAGTTAAACTTTTATATGACAAACTTTTTGGTCCATTAAAGACCAAAAACCTGGCATTTTGCATTGACAATCCACCTCATCACCAAAGTCTTTGCCTTTTGACCCAGGAGGTTCCTGAGTTCTAGATCTTCATTTGGCAGATATCATGAACCTTATTGGGGCTGGGGGCTGCCAGAGTTTGAATCAGGGGTCTTGATATATATACATAGATATAGATAGCCTATGCTAGTGTCAAAACTACTAATCTTGCCTCAGACTCCAAGACAGCTAGTGGTGTGTGTCACCATACTTAGCTTGATCATACTACACATAACATGTATGAGGTTGTTCTAAACAGGAGTGTTGGGAAGAGCAACCAGTGAGTGTCCATCATAGAGACTAATCAGAGGAATAATGCCAGGCTGTTACAATGCTGCTTTAAAATAAAATAGAGAATCTTTTAGAATCAACTTGCAAAACATCCAAGATATATGGTGAAAAATAAAAATGGAAGTTGCAGTACTCAAATGTGTACAATATACGTACTATGTAGCCATATTGGTTTATATTTACATAAAATATACACATAAAATACAGTAATTGTCCATGGGTTTAAGAATGTGGGAATTTTCCAAGAGTAGAAGAAGGCTAAATGTTCATTGAATATTCACTTTGGTAAGTGATTTCACTTGATTTGTGAGATAGATTTTCTATTCCTATTTATGATATACTTTGTTCTATTAAAACACATAACTATTTTTTAAAAATAAAGTTACAGTTCACATAAATAAACACTGCTACTTGGGCAGCGTCTGTGCAATTTCAGTGTACTTACCATATCAAACTTGCAGTAATGTGGAGAAATGATGTCACTCCATAGCAGGCATGTTTAAAGAGAAAGCTATGCACATACCTGCATTATCCATTGCATAAACATCTTTACTATTCCCACACAATTTAGAAATTTAAGATGTGATTAGTTTCCAGTACTCTTCACCCTGTTGTATGAATATGGTGGCATCCTGGGTACAACAAATTTGCTGTCATGTTCATAAAGTCACTGACAACTCTGAAAATTCTTAGGTTGAATAGGTACGTATTAAATCACACTTCTGAAAAGTAAGTAGGAGAAGGGGGATTGACTATGGAAACAATTATACGTGTAAACTTTGATCGCCAGAGATGTGAGGTGTTGGTTACTTGGATGGACACAGTGATGGAATGAAGAGTGTGTCCATTTCATGCTATTACAGAATACCTAAGGCTGCATACAGTATCTTAGAAAGAAGAGTTGCTTATTTTTCTTACCATTTTGAAGACAATCCAAGATCCAGGTGCCAGGGTGTGGTGTCTGACTTGCTACACATCTTGCTGCATCCCCACACACTTGGCAGAAAATAAGTAGGTAAGAGAATAACAGAGCAACACAAGCTGTTTTAAGAGATTTAATTCCATCAGAAAGGAATGAAGCCTCGAGGTCTGACCACCTCTTAAATGCTTCACTTCTTAATATTGCCTGTCAATTGGCAACACTTGAGCTTTTGAGTATCATCCAATCTGTTGAGGCAAAGCACAGAACAAGGTGGAAGAATTTGCTTCTGTCTGATTTAGGATGCTTTCTCTTGCCCTAGAATATTGGCTCTCCTGGTTCTCAGGAAAAACCTTTGACCAGAACTTGTAGGTATGACTCCAGATTACATATGACAGACTGTAGGACTACTTGCTCCTCTCAGATAACTAATATATTAGAGAAACTTGAGACTTATTTTCATTTTTACAACATACATTTGGAGGTAGACAGTCTAGAAACAGCAAAACAGTTCTATAAACTCATCAGGAACCCAGATCTCTGAAGTTGCCTGTTCTGCCATCACTAGACAACAACCCTTTATCCATTTCCCCTACATGACAGATTTATTATTAATGGAAAGTTAGATAAAACTTCTGAATGTCTTTGTGGTCATTTATATTTGGGAAAGATGCTTTTTTTCCACTCTGTAGAATTGAAGCTAGGCAGCTAATGAAGACAATGATCTTATTAATGACACCAAGAAAATGACTGGCTCTTTATGCTGGAACTCCAATGGCTCAGGCTCTAAGATCAAGAATTGATAAATGGGACCTCATGAAATTGAAAAGCTTCTGTAAGGCAAAGGACATAGACAATAGGACAAATCAGCAACCTACAGGTTGGGAAAAAAAAATCTTCACCAACCCCACATCCAATAGAGGGCTAATATCCAGAATACACAAAGAACTCAAGAAGCTAACCTCCAAAACATCAAACAGCCCAAAAAATGGGGTATAGAGCTAAACAGAGATTTCACAACAGAGGAGTCTCGAATGGCCAAGAAATACTTAAAGAAATGTTCAAAGTCCTTAATGATCAGGGAAATGCAAACCAAAACAACCTTGAGATTCCACCTTTCAGCAATCAGAATGGCTAAGATCAAAAACTCAAGTGACAGCAGATGCTGGTAAGGAAGTGGAGAAAGAGGAACACTCATCCATTGCTGGTAGGATTGCAAACTCATACAACAACTCTGGAAATCAATCTGGAGGTTCCTCAGAAAATTGGAAATATATCTACCTGAAGACCTAGCTATACCACTCCTGGGCATATACCCAAAAGATATCCCACCCTGCCACAAGGGCACGTGCTTCACTATGTTCATAGCAACCTTATTTGTGATAGCCAGAAGCTGGAAACAACCTAGATGTCCTACAACAGAAGAATGGATACAGAAAATGTGGTTCATATACATAATGGAATATTATTCAGCTATTAAAAATGAGGACATCATGAGTTTTTCAGGCAAATTATGGAATTAGAAAAATATCATCCTGAGTGAGGTATCTCAAACCCAAAAAGACATGCATGGTATGTACTCACTAACAATTGGATCTTAGCTAAAAAGTACAGAATATCCAGAATACAATCCACAGAACTCAAAAAGGTTAACAAGCCAAAGGGCCCAAGTGAGAATTCTTCAATCCCACTTGGGAGTGGGAAGAAACAAGAGGTCAGAGGGAGGGGGGAAGTGGGTGGGGAAGGGGAAAGGGAGGGGGAGGGGAAAGGGAAGGGGAGGGGAGGGGAAAAGGGGAACATGATCAAATATTGGGGTGGGACCAGGAGTAAATCCCCCAGGGCCAGCAGAAGGAATGGAAATAAACATACAACCTTGGGAGGTGGGAAGTGGGGGACCCTCTAGAATGTACCAGAGAACTTGGAGGTGGGAGAATCTCAAGACTCAAAGGGAGGGACCTTAAATGAAATGCTGAAGAGTGGGGAGAGGGAACTTGTAGAATCCACCTCCAGTAGAAAGACAGCACATCAAGTGGAGGGATGGGGTTGCCATCCCACAGCCAAAAACTCTGACCCAGAATTGTTCCTGTCCAAAAGAACTACAAGGACAAAAATGGAGAAGAGAGTGAGGGAAAGGAGGTCCAGTGACCAGCCCAAATTGGGACCCATCTCAAGAGAAGGCTCCAAGGCCTGACACTACAACTGATGCTATGATGTACTTACAGACAGAAGCCTAGCATGGCTAACCTCTGAGAGGCCCAACAAGCAGCTGACTGAGACAGGAGCAGATACTTGCACCCAACCAATGGACTGAAATCGGGGACCCCTGTGGTTGAGTTGGGAAAAGACTGGAATAAGCTGAGGAGGAGGGCAACCCCATAGGAAGACCAGCAGTTTGGACAGACCTGGAACCCCAAGATCTCTCAGACAATGAGCCACCAATCAAGCAGCATACACCAGGTGGTCTGAGGCCCCACACACATATACAGCAGAGGACGGCCTGGTCTGGCCTCAATGAGAAAAGACGCACCTAACCCTTGAGAAACTTGAGGCCCCACGGAATGGAGGGGCCTGGCAGGGTGGTGGTAGGGTGTGAGGGTGTGGGGACATCCTCTTGAAGATAGGGGGGGGAGGGCAAAACAGGAGGGGGATAACGACTGGATTGTAAAAATAGGTTAACAATAATAACAAAAAGAAAAAAAAGATCAAACAGTCCATTTCTCAAAATACTTTGGATACTTTT
This sequence comes from Mus pahari, assembly GCF_900095145.1. Taxonomy (NCBI): domain Eukaryota; kingdom Metazoa; phylum Chordata; class Mammalia; order Rodentia; family Muridae; genus Mus; species Mus pahari. The sequence continues at coordinate 129,610,032 of NC_034592.1, read as the reverse complement.
TATCACAAAAAGCAGAACATCCCCGTTACCTGAGATGAGTTGAGGAATTAATGGTAAAGCACACATGAAGAAGGAAAGCTGTTTCCATTGTTTCCTATTACTTTATTTTTATTGAAAATATTCTTCTCTCATACAGTCCATCCTAGCCACAGTTTCCCCTCTCTCCACTGCTCCCAGCTTTCCCCACAGCCTCCCCTACCCCATCCCACTTCCCCTAAGCTTCCCTTCAGAAAAGAGCAGGCCTCCAAAAAGACAGCAACCAAACAAGACAAAACAAGATGAGACAAGGCAAAACCCCTCATATTGAGGCTGGACAAGAAAATCCAATGAGCAGAAGGGTCCCAAGAGCAGGCAAGTTTTTGAGGAATTCTATTATTTTCAATAAAATTCACTATCTCCTTGTGTCAACTTTTTTTGAGATGAGGTCCTAATAGCCCACACTAAATTTGCATACAGTAGAGGATGACTCTGAACTTATGGTCCTCCTGCTTCCACCTCCTTAGTGCTAAGATTGCAGGCATATACTACCACACCTGATGGTAGAACCTAGGGCTTTGCACAGGCCAGGCAAGCTGTCTACCAACTGAGCTACATACACAACTTCTTAAATGTTTTTAAAAGGAAAATTACTTATTGAGGGTGCATACTACAGCGCACATATGGAAATCAGAGCACAACTTGTGAGTCCTGGGGATTTAACTCATTGAAGCTTATTGGCAAGTGTCCTTACTAAACCATCTTGCCACCCTAAACAAATTATTATAAAGAAAAAATTGTCATGTGGTTAAGAACTAAGGCTATACCAGTTCTATTCACTGGGGAAGAAGCAGGATTGGAAAACTTGGCTCAGTAAAAGCTTAAAATTTGCAGTCTCCTATTCCTGACCCTTTGAAGATGTGTGGGGTCACCTGTTTGAGGTAATGAAGGTACAGCTTTAGCATCCTGCTATGATAATATTCTCTGGCACTGAACACTGAACATACCTCTTATTTTAAGTAGAACTAATTTGTTTTCTTCATGACTTATACTTTAATGAAAGCCTAAATCAAGAGACAGTGGCTCCCTCTCCAAGAGCCCAGTCCGTGGTTAGCAAAGAGCAGGCTTAGGTTAGGTTGTAGTTTACTCTCCTTAGTGGTTATTTATGATTCTTCTGTTATGCTTATTCTAAAGTCTACTATCGTTTGAGCAAATTTACTTTCAACTCTCCACAGAGTTCACCAAAGACAAGTAATCCTCCTGCAACTGGCAGGGCTGAAGACTAAGCCACCCGATATGCAATTAAGCATATCCCAAGGTTCAGCTGCTATGCTACAGTTTACATTCATTACAGCCATTTAGCAAGGTTCTGCTGCTTATGCCCTGCTCTGGAGGGGGATTTGCATCCTTCATTAGCATTCTGGTGCCAGTGAAGATGGTGGGGCATATCCCACTATCAGGTTGAATCACAGTATTATGAGATTATGGCTGCAAATTTCACCCTTCTGCTGCTCGGAAATCCCTCTAGGAATAGGCCAGTTCAAGCAGCTGTGCCGGGTTTTGAAGGCAAAGCTGGAATGAGCTCCCTGTAAGGAGCATAAAGCAGGGTGGGTTAGGCTGGTTATACAATTTTGAACGAGAAAATGGGTACACATAAATATAACTTGAAAATCACCAATTCAGCTTTCTGCCTGCTGGTGCCGTGAGAGAAGAAGCATTGCTAAAGGTTCCCATCCCTGCTGTCCCATCTAAGTCAGAGTTTCCTAAGGAGCCAGAACAGCTGTGGCTTCATCAGAGGGCCAAACTTCAGAACAACTGGTGAGTCTCCGAGGAGTCATTTAAGCAATGGGAAGCTCACCAACTGTGCGGTAATGAGAGATTCAAATACCAAGCACTCCAAAGGCCTCGGATTTGTCATCTACACAGTGACAGTGGGAGTGGATACAAATATGAATGGAAGGCCACACAAAATGGATGAAGAGTTGTAGAACAAGAGAGAGTCTGTGTGAAGAAAAGACTCTCAAAGACCAGGTGTCTGCTTAACTGTGAAAAAGACAATTTTTGGTATTGGAGAAGAAGCCAAAGAACATGACTTCTGACATTATTTCACTTTTGATGACCATGGCTCAGTGAATGAGACTGTCATTCAGAAATACAATATTGTAAATGGCTACAACTGTGAAGTAAGAAAGGGCCCATCGAAGCAAGAAATGGCTAATTCTTTATCCACCCAAAGAGGTCAAAGTGGTTCCAGAAACTTTGGTAGTTGTCATGTAAGTGGTTTGGTGGCAGTTACAATTTTGATCACAGTGGTCTTCAGTGTCCATGGTGTCTTTGGTGGCAGCTGTGGTGATAGAGCATGGTGACAGTGGGGATGGTTACAATGAATAGTAATGATGGAAGCAATTTTGGAGATGTTAGAAGCTACAGTGATTTGTGAAATTACAACTATTAGTCTTCAAATTTTGGAGCAGTGAAGGGAAGAAACTTTGAAGGCAAAAGTTCTAGTCCTTATGTTGCTGGCAGCCAATATCTGTTAAGTCACAAAAACAAGGTGGGTATGCTAGTTCCAGTATCAGTAGCTGAAATGTTCTAATTCTTGCCAGGACTTAGGAGCCTATCATGAGGAGAGGCAGAGGGCAACAGGAAAACTACAGGTTATAACACATTTGTGAATTCATCCAAGCATAGTGGTGGTGAGACCTATAAAGAGAATACATTTTAGGCAGTTCTTATGCATATGGGCAAAAACCCTTCAGAACAATATTTGTGACTAAGTTAATAACTGGTTATTTCAGTTTCTGTTCTGTGGACTTTACTGTACACTCTTTTTTATTACCCATACTGATAACTGCTAAATATAGTAGTCTTATCATGAGGCTGAACACCGTAATACCATCTTTTCTTTTTTTTATTATTTATTTATTTATTTATTTATTTTCAAGATAGGGTTTCTCTGTGTAGTCCTGGCTGTCCTGGAACTCACTCTGTAGTCCAGGCTGGCTTTGAACTCAGAAATTTGCCTGCCTCTGCCTTCCAAGTGCTGAGATTAAAGGCGTACACCACCACTGCCCCGGATTTTCTTTCTTTCTTTTTTTTTAACCAGGGTTTCATAGTTATTTCAATAGTTCAGCAAATATATACACACATATGTATATGTAGATACATGTTAAATATACGTATGTGGAAATTAAGACACAAAACACAATCAAGCACTAAAACTGGGATTCCAGCTAAAGAGTGTAGAAAAGTTCATTGTACCTCCTGGTACTCTCCTACAGCTTTGGGATTTTGAACACAAGGAAGGACACAGATTTCAATAATCACATAAAGTTAGCTTATACTGTTTACAAGTAGAAACACTGGCAATAAAGTGATAATTCAGGACAATGGAATTCTGGGAAGAATAAGTTATGTAGCAGAACCTCACAGGAGTTCCTGATACCGCAAGCATCTCCACTCAAATACGAATGCTGAATTTTCCTTTCTAGTTATTAATTATATAGACTACACATTTTTTTCTTGAGAATATATTTCCAAACTAGGAAAAGGTTAAAAAAACTGGAACGAAGGCTGGGCGGTGGTGACGCACACCCTTAATCCTGGCACTTGGGAGGCAGAGGCAGGTGGATTTCTGAGTTCAAGGACAGCCTGGTCTACAGAGTGAGTTCCAGGNCAGCTAGGGCAACACAGAGAAACCCTGTCTCAAAAAAACAAAACAAACAAAACAAAACAAACTGGAATGAAGTATATGTATATATATATATATATATATATATATATATATATATATATATATACTTCCTGCCAAGAAAATAGAGTAAGATAGAATAAAAAACCCAACAATAAAAACCCTATTTTGTCATGGACGCTGTCTGTAGTATGTCACAGTGTGCCACACAGTGTACTCTTTTGTCCAAACATCTTTATTTGCAAAAGTTTGTTTGCAATGAGTCATTGATCTGTTTTAAGGCCTCTGGCTTCTGCTACACTAGTTGAATGCTGGATCCTCACCAGGACTCCTCTCAGATACCCCATTGTTACTCTGTGTCAAGGAGATTCTGCAGCTCTAGATCTGTAGGTCTAGACCCTCCATGTGCTCCAACAATTCATAGATAAGGTAGATGCTGGGATGGATCAACTCAAATGTGAATATGGGCCTGGATGGTGGCTGAGTTGCCACCAGTCCTCCTGCTCCCATGGCACCAGAGCTAGCTCTCCGGCACTATTTGAGTATCTTTCTTTTGGTCACCAAGGAAGGCTGGCCCTGGGAAGACACTTCTATAAAATATTTTTGAAGAAAAAATCACTACACATGAGTGTGTGAGTGTGGGTGTGTATAAATAAACTATTTTGCTTTGTAAGACATAAGGAAATTTTTGCTAAGGATGTCACACATGTACTCTAAGCTAATTATCTTAGTTTTCCATGAGATAGTTCTGATACAATCACCAATTTTCAACACTAGATAGTTTGACATTGGGTGATATATTTTTCTAAACAATACCACAGATTATACAACAGGCCATAGTGTTTCACATATATTCTGTACATGCAGCGTAAATGTTACAGTGAAAACCTGAAAGTTTATCTTACTCAAATATCATTTAAAAATTGATTTATGAGATCTGGGTCAAGTCATGTTACCTTTCTCGGAACCCTTCATCAGATCACCAAATGCTTTCATTTTAAATATGCCATGTCAAGTTAGTCTACTTTGAAGCCATCTTGGTTAACTTTTCAACATACTGAAGTTAGAATTCCTTCATGGTAATGTCATGTTCCATTTGAAATTTACTTATGACTGTTTGGATTAAGAAGCCATCATCTTTAGAAATCTTAGTGTAGTTAAACTACTAAGTTACTGTTGTGATATTAATGAGTTTTTCCATTTAAAGAGTCATCCAAAAAAGTCACAGAATTATTTGGACCAGTTTCAACTAATCAGGACCCCTGAGATCTCTCAGACACTGATCCACCAACTAGGCAATATACGCAAGCTGGTCTGAGGCCCCCAACACATATACAGCAGAGGAATGCCTGGTCTGGAATCAGTGGGAGAAGATGCACCTAACCCTCAAGGGATTTGAGGCCTGGGAGTGTGGAGGCCTGGCAAGGTGGGGAGGGAGGGACATCCTCTTGGAAACAGGGGAGAGGAGGAATGGGATGAGGAACTGTATTAAGGCAGATCAGGAGGAGGGTAATGACTGGACTATTAAAAAAAATGAAGGTAATAAAATATTTTCAAGAAAAAATAAATAGATGAGCACCAACAAAAAACATAGTTGTTGGCATATCATATGTAGTATTAAAACTGAATGATGGGAAAAGGTAAAATAATAGAAAAAGAATGTATCTTGTGTATCACCCATTGTCGTGTGTCAAGGACAAAGGACACAAAACAGTGGTGAAGGATGTCATACAATTTATCAGATGGGACAGAATCTTGAAGATGATTTTGGTAATGATGATAAAATGGACTGAGTCAATAAGCAGCTAGGTTGCTCATTTAAAGGTCTTCTAATTAGCCTCCCTGGCAATGGGCAAAGAGACACCTTGGTGGTGTTCTTATATCAGTCAGGGGCAGAGCAGAATGCAGTTCTTTGTTCATCCTAGCTTGATACCTGCCTTGGTGGCCAAAACTGTCTTATACCTAGATCTCATAAAAATCAAATCAAATCCAGACAGCAAAGCACAGGAGGAGAAAGATAAAAACCACCGTGCCAACCTGCCCTCCAGTGTGCATGGCACAAGTGGGCCTTAGACACCAACCTGTCATCATGCCATGCAGCACAGGGGCCCACTAGCTGTGTGGTCATCCTGCAACAGGAGCCACATGCACCACAATGTGTGAGTATGGGGTGGTCAGATGGGAGAGAAAGAGAAGTGGAGAAGCTTGAGCATTATGTAAAGAGATGGAATTGGAGATTCAAGAGTAGAAATAATCTGTTGTGAGTGGCCAGCCCTGCCACATAGGGACATGGTGATGTCCCAGTATGAGATGCCACTGAGGGCCATTTCTGAGTCCATGGCTACACAGAGGCAGTGGCATGTGTCGATGTCCATGACTTATATTACCACTAGAGAACATGGGAATACTTCTGTTTGAGGGACTATGAGATGTATGAGCCTTTGGGGATCCTGTGGATATCTAGGGGCTGTGCATAATTGGCTCCACCCCTCACTGGATATGGTACTCTGGAGAGCTGTCTCCATCTCTCACCAGCAGCAGCACTTGGAAAAATAGGCTCTGTACCTCACCCAGGCAGCACAGTGGAGGTGACCTTGGTGGCTCAGTTAGGGGTGATCCAGCCCTAAGGGCCTGAGTGTGGAAGAGCTGACCCCATGAGTTGTCTGCTGTGAGGTGTCATGGATGCAGGAGGAATGCCTTCCCCACTTGCCCCTCACCCACTGTGGTAGTCTGGAGATCTAGCCTCAGAATCATGAAAGTAGAGGTGCCCCTGCCCCTCACTGGATGTAGCACTTGGGAGTACAGGCCCAGCACCTCATCTGGGCAGCACAGCAGTGCTGCTGGCCTGGTCAAGGGGGAGCAGGTAAAACAGTCCTGAGGACAGGGTAAGGGAGACCCTGCTACTCGTCTGCCATGAGGTGGCATGGGTGCAGGGACGGTGCCTTTCCCCTCTTGTCCTTCACCACGTACAGCAGTTGAAAGATTGGGCCTTAGGACCATGAGAGCAGGAAAGCTGTCCCTGTCCCTCACCAGCTGCACCACTCAGGAGAGAGGGCCCTAGTGACTGGGAATGCAGGTGAGCCAATCCTGAGAGTGACAGCTTAGGAGAGCTGGCCCCACCAACTCTCTGTCTCTAGTGAGAAGTCATGGGAGTGGAGATGATGCCTTGCCTCTCTTGAACCTCACTTCCTGTGGCAGTCAGGAGAGCTGGCCCTGTTCCCTTCCTGCTGCAGCACTCTGGAGAGTGGAGCCTGCACCTTGACTAGGTAAATCTTATCATAGATGGGAAATCAGAGTTTTACATTATGATCTCTATAACTTAAGAAATCTTTCAGCTGGTATGGAAATTACGTATTTAGATGAATTTCGTATTGAATTATGATAAATATAAACCAAGGCTGGAGAGATGGCTTCATGGTTAAAAGCACCAAGTTTGGTTCCCAGAGCCCATGTCATGCAGCTCACAACTGTTGAGCTCTGGAAGGGGAGTGGAGGGGGGGTCTCCAACATCTCCTTCCGGCCTCAGTTGGTACCTGTACATACATGGCATACATTCACAGAGAGACGCACACAAGCAATTAAAAATAAAACAAATCTTAACAAAATTTTTAAAAGGATGAATCTAAACCAGACTCCAAGCCTATCCCATGCAGGTGCATTGCCTATAAGCCCAGTAGCTGGGATGATGAGACAGGAGTCCAAGACAGGTCTTGGCTACAAAGCAAGTTTGAGGCCAGCCAAGACTACATAGGACCCTGACTTACAAACAAAAATAATAATGATTAATTAAACAGACTAGAATAGTATGCCCTCAAAGAACCCTGTACTGGCTAATTTTGTGTCAACTTGACACAGGCTGGAGTTATCACAGAGAAAGGAGCTTTAGTTGGGGAAATGCCTCCATGAGATCCAGCTGTAAGGCATTTTCTCAA
>NC_034592.1:129574574-129600623 GCF_900095145.1 Mus pahari | reverse complement strand
AGCAAGCCAGTAAAGAGCATCCCTCCATGGCTTCTGCATCAGCTCCTGCTTTCTGACCTGCTTGAGTTCCAGTCCTGCATCCTTTGGTGATCAAAAGCAGTATGGAAGTGTAAGCTGAATAAACCCTTTCCTCCCCAACTTGCTTCTTGGTCANGATGCTTTGTCCAGGAATAGAAACCCTGACTAAGACAAACCCCAACAGCCCTCCATCACCCAGGGCAAAGTCTCTTCTCCTTATTGTAATCTTCAGGGTTGTTGAGGGCTGGTCTCTGCTGACCTCCACACTTCTACTGTCACATCACTTTCCTCTTGCATCAGCACCCAGTCAGGCAGGCTTCGGTGCTGTTCCCTGTACTTGGCAGATTTGGAGCCCACACAGTTGCTATTCACTAGGCCAAGGTGCTCTTTCCCTGAACATTCACACTGCTCTTGAATTTGCTTAATGTATGACCTTCCTTAAACATGGACTTTACTATGGCATTCCCAATTAGTCTTGTTTTTATAAGTGTAGTCATTTGTTATCTGAATATGGTCAGTAAAACTGCCTGAGAGCAGGAACTTTGGTTTGCTCCTCAGCATATTCTTAGTGCCTAGCATCAAGTCTAAAATACAGAAGGTACTGGAGTGGATATCAAATATGTAAACTATAAAATACATAACCACAAAGGAACCCAGAGAAGAAAATGTGTAATTACAGTGTTTGGTTGGGGATATTAGCTCAGTGGTAGAACACTTGCCTGTATGTACAAGGCCCTGGGTTCATGCATAACAACAATGAAAGCCTTGAATGTATAGCAGAATGGACTTCACAACCCAATTGTGAGAAAATTTATATACCTTATTCTTACAGGCAAAGGGAAACGTTTCTAGTAGTTCTATGGCTTTTGCTTGACAATTGTTGTTGTTGTTGTTTTGGTTTTTCAAGACAGGGTTTCTATGTGTATCAGATTTGCTAGTGTGGGTGGAAATGCTGCCTGAAAATTAGCTTTGAAGAAATTGTAGTTACTGGATCTCCTGGCTCAGTTGATTTCTTTGTAGGTAGGCACCATAAAGCTGTTTCTTGATTTGTGTGGCTTTCTTCTGCATTAACAATCTAAGACTGGGAACATCTTATAAAACACTGAATGGAAATGATAAGTTGGCTGTAAGAAGATTATACGCTGTCTTTCACCATGATTAATGAAGCTCTGATTCCAAAGGTTCCGAAGACTCAATTTGGTTTATGTTCAGTTTTCTCAAGTCATTCTGAACTGACAGCTAAATATGCAGCCTCTTTGTTGGCACCCTTTATGGGTAGGTGCAGCTGGATGAAACTCAGCCACAAAGGAGATCCCTGTGTCATCATTAATGGTGACTTTGTGTAACAGATGTTGTCTACATAGTAGGCAGGCTGCTTGATTTGTCTGTTGCAAATATGAAGCCTCTTGAAACTATAATGTACTACACACTGCCTGAATGTTCGATTCTTTTGTAACAGTCCTCCTTCAGAAGAGCAGCAGTTTACTATTCAAAGAACAAAGGGGAGACTCAAATGAAGAAATTCTATGTTCTTAACATTTGTGTTCATCATGATTACAAAGAGGAAACAGAAAGGAAAGACATTATGGGAAAATACATGTATTAAAAATAAAGGTTTAGGGGCTGTCGTGTTGGTGGTTAAGAGCACTGACTGCTCTTCTGAAGGTTCTGAATTCAATCCCAGCAACCACATGGTGGCTTACAACCATCCGTAATGAGATCTGATGCCCTCTTCTGGTGTGTCTAAAGTCAGCTACAGTGTACTTACAAATAATAATAAATAAATCCTTAAAAAAACATAAAACATAAAATAAAATAAAAGTTTAAATGAATAGGTGCTGACCCAGTGGGGAGATGGGTTCTGCTTCCTATGCAGTTCCACATGCCGTGTCTCCATTAACATGTTTAGGATAATAGAATAGATGACAAAGGATTAGAAATTTTGTCTATATGTTAGGAAAAAGCTTCATTCTCTCCCATCATCTGGTTATGCCTGTCTTATTTTTAGGCAAAGGACTAGTAATTTGTTAACTACCGTAAGTGCAATTTTTCCACAAACCCCTCTTCTACAGTAATGATACCATATACCCTATTTTTCTCTTTGCTTTTTAAATAGAAATGCACATAAATCCCACTTTTATTTTGGAATAGCTAAGGAAATTGGTATATGTATCAAAAAATTCATCAGTTCCATATTTCCCTTACTAAATAAAAGGTGACCTTCATAAAACCATAAGAAGGCTGTAGGCAAGTGTGTTGGTACATACCTGTAATCATAAAACTCAAGATGCTGAAGCAGGAGGATCAAGAACTCTGAGCCAGACTGATCTACATAGTGAGAGCCTGCAAACAATAAAGTTGTATATGAAGAAATTATGCATTTTGTAAACATTTGAAATTTTTATCAAAAGCTTAAAAATATTTAAACAACATGACTCAAAACTTGAAATATATTCTTAATAGTTAAAAAATATAGTTCACAAAAATATACTTTTTAGAGTTAGAGAAATTACCCAAGGAACCGAAGGGGTCTGAAACCCTATAGGTGAAACAACAATATGAACTAGTCAGTACCCCCAGAGCTCGTGTCTCTTGCTGCAGATATAGCAGAAGATGGCCTAGTCAACCATCATTGGGAAGAGATGCCCCCTTGGTCTTGCAAACTTTATATGCCCCATACAGGGGTACACCAGGGCCAAGAAGTAGGAGTGGGTGGGCAAGGAAGCAGGGTGGGGGGAGGGTATAGGGGACATTCAGGATAGCACTTGAAATGTAAATGAAGAAAATATCTAATAAAATAAGTTAAAAAATTAAAAAAGAAGCTCAAGAAGAAGAAAAAAAAGGAAGAAAGAAAATGTGTCCAGTTCCTGAAATACAGGGTATATATATATATATATATATATATATATATATATATATACACTTTTTAACAGCATAAAATAAACAAATTCACATTCTTATGTCATACCACATTGAAATAAATTATTACCTAGTAAAAGACTCTTTAGCCATCAAAACTATGGATATGACAAATACATAGTAACATGACAATTATATTTCATATTAAATGGGAAGAATACAAAATTGTATATAAGTATAATGATGTTTAACCAGGATCTGTGACAGATGCTATGGTTCCTGGTTTCCTGTGTCCCAGATGCTGCCAGGGACCTCAAGGAGTTAGGAACGGGGATCCACGGGTTCATGAGTTCATGCTTCCCCTAGGCCTTCTTTGGGAGATTCAGGTGCGGCTCTTTATAATGAAGGCCTCCTTCAGCAAAGTCAATCCTTAACAAAGGAGACAGCCCTTGTTTGTCCAAATTGCTTTGATGGTGGGTGTGAACTCATACATCTTACTCAGGGTGAACTAGAGATTAAAAACCTTTTGCAGAAAGAACCCAGGAAAGGAAGCTCATTGGCTAAACACTAGAGGCCTATCTAGATACCTCATTAGCATAGCAGGTTTTTATGCTATGTGACTGATTATCATGGTCCTCTTGGGTGTCATGGTCACATGTTCCAGATCAGGTAGCTTGGCAGGGAGCTGGCCTCATGCCTGCTGTCCTCAGTTCTGAGATTTTTCCAGGATTTAGGCTTTACCAGTTCTTTTGTCTGGTGGGACAGTCCACTTGCCCCACAGGTAACATGCAGTTCTCAGAAGGTACCATGCTTATGTCCCAAAGAAACTGAATTCTTACCTAGATCTTGTGTAAGCACAGCCTAAAGATGCTTCAGATTTTCAAGGAGGGAAAATGCAAGCACCTGGTTTTAGGCAGGAGGACTAGAGACTGTCACAAACACTGCCTCACTTCATTCTCATAGCAATCCTTTCTTCTTTTTTCCCCCTTGCAGTATGGTAAGCAAGCTCTCTACCACTAAGTCCCAAGGCAAAACAAAATGCCAACAAGAACAAGAATAAACAAACAAACAAAAAACACCAAGTAATTTGCTAAGGGCAGATTTAGGATTTGAACCCAGATCTGACCCCGTGTCTTTGATATTGCATCATTTGCTTCATTTATCCTTTTCATTGTTTTCTTGCTAAAATGTTATAAAGCAAAGTCTGAGCATGTGATTTCTCCCTGTGGGTACTTTCTTACATACCGGTAATGCCCTGGTCACATTGTTGCAGAGATCATTGTTTTACATAGCTGACATCAGGTAAGTGAAGGGTGGAGCTGAAGGCTTGTCCCAGAAGGAAGCATTGCTCTCTGGGGCCATGCCGTGTTATCTCCACAGAACAGAAACATTTTAAGGTATGCCCTCTAAGACACTTCACTCACCTCAACCCCAGACAAGTTTGTTTTTCAATACTCAGTCTATAGTCATGCTGCTTCCAATTTTTCTTTTAAAATTTTGTTTGTGCCAGTTGGTAGTTATACATGCCTTTAATCCCAGTATTTCAGAGGCTGAGGTAGGTGGATCTCTGAGTTGGAAGTACACCTAATCTACAGAGCAAGTTCCAGGACAGTCAGAGCTGCACAGAGAAACCCAATCTTGAGATAAAACAAAACAAAAATTGGTTTGTTCAAATCTGAAGCTTAAAAGCCACCATTTTTAAAGTGCTGAGAATAAGTTGAATGCTAAATGAGTAATCTCTATAACTTTCTCAAAGTCTCAAGGAACATCACAGATAGGAGGACAGAAAGGCTGTGAGGGACAGGATGGAGAAGAGTTATATGAAGCACTGTCTGAATATGGCATGGCTATCACAATCTCAAACACACAACAGTTGTGACTACACATATGTGCATATGCACATGTGCACACACACATATATACACGCACACACAACATGGGGTTAGGAGAGAACTTGTTGCAAAGAAACGAGTCAGTCAGAGCAGAAGAGAAAAAAAGAGAATGACGAGGGATGAGTACAGTTTCAGTGCATTATATACATGTTCATAACTGCCAAATATAAAATTTAAAAAGCTACCGCTTGCTTTCAGATGCTATATATCTGACTTTGCTCAAGGCACAGTTTACTCCTTCTTGCCTCTGGATATTGATTTGTTGTACATACTAGCTCACACTCTGCATTTGTTTCTGACATTTGTAAAGTTTGTTTCTAAGTTTCCTGAATTTCTATAACTGATGTATGTGAGGATTCAATTCTCCATTGATAAAAAATATTTACTTCATCTATTTTTTAAATAACTGATACAAGCTTACCCATAGTTTTTACAATTTTTATTGATTTACGAGTTTCATATCATGCACTCCATCCCCATTCATCTCCCCATATCCACCCTTGCAACCTTCCTCCCCCCAACAAAAAACACACAAACACCAAAAACTAAAACCAAAGCACAGAAAATATCTCATTGTTGAAGCTATAGTATGTCACAGTGTGTCTCACAGTATACCCCTTTGCCCACACACCTTCACTTGTAAATGTTCATTGCAATGAGCCATTTGTTTGGTTCAAGATCTCTGGCTTCTGTCACACCATCAATATTGGATCCTCACGGGGACACCTCCTGGCTGTTCTATTGTTACCCTGTGTCATGGAGATCCGGCTCAAACTGTTCCACTTCTCTTTCTCTCCCACCTCTCTACCACATCCTTGCACATTGTAGTGACTCCTACTTCAGAGGCTACACAACTGGCGGACCTCCTTTTTCAGCACTTACAGCCCACCTGGCATGGCAGCAGGCAGATCTGTGTGTGTTTCTCTGTGCCAGTGCTGTGTGGCACGGCACTTGGCAGATCTCTGTCTTCCCATAGAATTATCTTTGAACTCATATTCTCTGCACCTGCAACTGTTTACCCCTCTGTGGTTTGTAACAGCTCTTTTGTTTCCTGACTACAACTCTATTTTAATATTTCAAAGGACCACCTTTGAATTTTACTGAAAAAAACTTTAAATTGTTTTCATTATTTCCTTCCTCTCTCTATGATCCTGGCACTCTAAAGAATCATGAGAAATCTGCTTGACTGCTATCAGCTCTGAACCCAATTAGTTCTGCCCAGACTGGAGATGCAGCCTGGCCACAGATAAGATCACTCTTCAGCAGGTTTCCATGAAAACATCTGAGATACAGTTTCTTCTTTCAGTCAACTCCATTTGTTTTGCATTCATCATTACAAACAGGAGAGATGGCCTAGCAGTTAGAAGTGCTGGCAGCTCTTGGAGAGGACCCATGTTTTGTTCCTAGCACCCACGTCAGGTGAATCACAACCACCTTTAACTCAGGTTCCGGGAAATCTGACAGCCTCTTGTGACTTTGGGCACCTACTGTAGTGACAGACATACACATACACACATAAACAAACAGAATATGATTATTTAAAACAATAATAATTACAGGATAAATATCCCTTACCTAAAAAAAATCTCTTACCTGAAATATTTGGAACCAAAAGTTTCTGACTTTATACATTTTTTTCAAATTTTGGGATATTTGTATTTTCCTTTATTCGTAAATTATTTTATTTTTGAGATTATATTTACATTGTTTCTCCTTTCCTTTCCTCCCTCCAAAGCCTGCTATATACACTGCCTTGCTCTTTTCCATGTTTATGGGTTATCCTTTAGTTGATCATCTAAATCTGTATACTATTATTTGGATAAATGCCTAAGATGTGGTACATATAGTCTGGAATCCTATTGTGCTATTAAAAAAAATGAACTTTACAGGTAAATGGGTGGAACTAGCAAAGATCATATTGAGTGAGGTAACCCAGACCCAGGAAGACAATGTAGCATGTTCTGACTTGGCAGAAGGCTCCTAGCAATGAGGTGTACTTCAGATGAGAGTACACATCCTGGAATAACTGCAGAAACTAAAAAAATAAAAGGGGTTTATTGCCAGAGTGGGGTCTGGGAGAGCAATAGAGAGGTGAATAGTGGGTTATAATTAATCTTATTTGAAAACGGGTAAAAGGGAGGCTCTAGGAATGGAGGAAGGAAATGAATATAGGAGGGAAGAGGGTAAAATAACAGTAAGGATGTCTGAAAAAGTCGTAAGGAATAATACTATTAACTATTTACCTAGAAAACTTATAATACATGTAAGTCTATATATAAATTGACATATATAGCTTAAAGGAAAATTTCCCATCTGGGTTGAGAATGATTCCCTAAAGAGCCAACAACCGATAGAACACATGTTTCCATATTTCACTTATGTCATCTATAATTATTACTTTTAGGTTTTATGTATACAGGCAATATAAAATGAACAAACTCAAGATTGGATAACTATATATTTCAGATGAAGAAACAACATTGCTTATTTGATTTGGATTATTGGTATGAGATTCAATTTTCTTTAAGATGTAGATATTTAAAATAAATGACTAAACTTCATAATGGTTATTCTAGTTTGATAGATGTGTATCTATACAGAATATGAAAAGTTAAATGTTCAGAGTTCTTGCTTAGCATAGTTTTTCTAATGATGACTTCAGTTCCTGGTAATTATTTCCTGTCAAACTGTTTCTAAAGTATTTGGATTTGGCCTGAATGAGACAAGCAAGTCTCAGCTAATCTGGCTCCTATTAAAGCCACTAAAGAACAGCTTTTACCTCTGAAGAGCTTATCTATACTAAAATAGAGCAATATATATATATATATATATATATATATATATATATATATATATGTGGTTGCTGCTGGTTTCTTGTATTAAGCTATCTTCTAATTTAATTTTGTTTCAGGGTAACCCATTTCTTTCAGATTTAGACATCAGTTGGGGAAAACCATCTTGTCCTGGAGAACTATAAGCACACCATTTGTCAATACTGAATAATGCCAACATTAAGTGCTATTTCTTTATTTATAGAGCAGTACATTATATTAAAAGTTGTCTATCTAAATATATTTTTACTTTAGAAAATATGTTATCAGTTCTTTATATCAGAAACCTTTAATTATCTTCATTTAGGAGAAACTAAGTTTCCCAAGTGCAGACCACTTTTCTAAAAGTGATGTGAAAATTTTAAAATTTTTATAATTAAGATGGTCCACCAGACAAATATTTTATAGACAACACTAGTTTCTAGTCCTAAATATTTGCAAATTAAAATAGCTTGATATATATGGAGCTTAAATGACACATATTTTCCCACATGTTTCTTTACCTGCATTTGAATTTTCTACATAGAATCTTAGCAAATGATTAAGCACTTGATTACGTACTTAATCCTGATTAAGTACTTGATTGTGGTCAGTGATTTTTGAAGCTTTTCGATGGTTTGCTTAAGTTCCACTTCAGACACTATGACCAACCTCTGTATCAATTCTCCTGCATGCCTACAGCAAATATGTTCTGAAGGATGCTCATATGGACTTGACCATATCTCTGCTTTGGAAAGAGCTGAGAATCAAACCATCTGACCTAAACTCTGGAGAGCTGGGTATTACATGGCTTGGCAGGTAGGAGCTCAATTATATATTTATCATTCAGCAGACTAAGTAATTCTTTTGAAGAATCTTAAAGAGATTCTTTAGGCCACATAAGGCTTTTTGTGAAAACTCAATAGACGGCTCTCCATCAGATTACAATTCCAAATCTTCTTTCAGCATTTGCCATATCAATCAATACCAATTTGTATATCTATGATTACTTTTCAGAATTTCACCAGGGCAAAATTCTATCCATGAACAGCTGTTTTTTTTTTCCTCTGAACCTTAAATAACCCTGCTTGTAATAACTTCCTCTGCCTCACCCCAGTTAACAGCATTTCTTTGGATAGTTGACTGTTTTTATAAAGCATATATTTTAAATAATAAAATATGTTATATTAAGACCAAGAAATGGCATTACTCTATTATCATATCTTGAAGAATATGCACAGCCTTTCATTTTATCATAACTTGAAGTATATTCCCAGCCTTTCATTTACCCTGAAACAATTTTTAGATGAAATAGAAAATTATATATTCAGAAAGGACTCGGTGTCCTGTTCCACAGATACTTGCTCAGCCATGTTCATTGGTGCTCTATCCACAACAGCTGGGTGATGGAATCAAGCTAAATGTCCTTCGGCTGATGAATGGAGAATGAAAATGTAGTGCACACAGATTATGAAATACTATCCAGTTGTAAAGCAAACTGAGATAATGAAATATGCATGGAACTAGAAAAAATTATACTGAGTAAGGTAACCCAGATACCAAGACCAAGAAAGACAAATGTCATATATTCTCTCATCTGAGGCTCCTAACTCAAAATTGTTAAAGATAAGTAAGTGTAGTTCCCACCACTCATCAAAGAAACTTTTCTTTGTAACAGAAACCATTACCGAAAACCACACCAAATCAGTATGCAAATAACAAGTGATCCTGCAATACCCAGCCCCAACTAATTCATCTACAGCACAATTTCTACACATAGGGCTCCAGGGAACATCAAAGAGGGAGGAAGAAAGACTCTAAGAGCTGGAGAAACAGGAAGTCTGCTATGAGGATTGTGTCTCCTAAAAATGTCAATGAAGTCTCATAAACATGGCTGCCTAAAACAAGATGTGAGAAAAAAACACCACCAACATAAAGTTCGTATGGACAGAGAAATCTCTGCAGAGCCCCAGTCCTAGACAATTTTATATATAGCCTAAGGACCTATCCTATTTCTGCCTTTTAAACATATTGACTACCTTTAAGATTTTAAAAATCTCTTTCTTTATTGTAAAATCTTTTTTCATTCATGCCAGAAGATATAATTTGTATTTGAATACATACAAAATTAATTAAAATACTTTATGTACCTATTAATTACAGATTGAACATATGGAAACAAACTGGTCAAACAAATATATAAACAATTTTTAAGACTATTGAAATAAATATTTAAGGAAAGAATTATTTCAATTATTGAGAACTCAACAAAGGACATTATGAAATGTAGTTAATCCAAATAAATAAATGGAGTCAGATACACTGGGGAGACTCATGTGAACGAACAGTGTCCTATAGCTGGAAGAACTAGAGTCAGCACTCCATGGATCAGGGATTCAGGCCCAACTCTTGAGACAGGAGCTAATGTCACAGTGTTGAGCCAAAACATCTTCACTGGAAATCTCACTTTGCTACTGAGGCATTTCTAAGATTGACAGGAGATCACAAAAAGGTAAAGAGAAAAGAGAAGGTTCTTTGATGAGAGGTGAGGACAACATTTATCTCTGGGTATAAGGACAAGTGTGTAGAGTGTAGCTAATGATTAGGTTTGTTTAGTAAAATGCTATAGTAGGTTCTCCTCCTATTATACTCCTCCTACTACTAGTCTCCTCTGTGACCTCTCTAGCCCTGGGTAGTTGATCAGGTTTCCAGTACCAAGGATGGTTTCCCTCTTGTTTAGTGAGTCTTGAAGCCAATTAAGTAGTTGTCTCTAGGGAAAAACGTATCAACTGGTTGTCCAATACAACAAAGTTAGCCCTGAAAACATATATACCAATAACATTATACAGGCTGAGTGTGTGTGTGTGTGTGTGTGTGTGTGTGTGTGTGTGTGTGTATAAATGTTTGACTTTGGGTCTATGCATTAGTTTTCATCTGTTGCTAGGTGAAGTCTCTCTGATGACAGTCATGTTAGGCTCCTCAGAATATCATCAATAGTGTCAAGGGTGGGCTCACTCTCATGGCATGGGACTTAAGCTGGGACACACACACACACACACACACACACACACACACTGGAGCAGGGATGTCTCTGACTACATTGCCTGACTTTGAATCACGTTTTCCTAATGCCTTGCCTAGCCTCAATAGATGTGTCTAGTCTTACTGCAACTTGATATGTCAAGGCTGGTTGATATCCACGGAGCCCTCCCCTTTTCTACAAAGTAGAGGTGGAAGGAGATAGAAAGGTGGGGAGGGGGGCTGGGAGGAGAGGAGGGAGGGGAAACTGTAATCTACTGTAAACTCTTAGCTACCTGTGTTTCACAACACATTCCCCCTTTTTCATTCCTTATCTTTTCTGGTATAGCCCATGCTCTTTTTCTTTTCTTTTCTTTCTTTTTTTTGTGGTTGTTCCTCAAGACTCATCTTTACTTTCTTTGCTTTCTATTCACCATTTTTTCCCCTATGAATGCTAGTTGGTTTCAATCAACTTGATACAAACTAGACATATCTGAAAAGAAGAAATCTTAGATGAGGAACTGCCTACATCAGACCATCCTGTGGCCAAGTCTATGGAGACGTTTTCTTGCCTAATGATTGGTATGGGAGGTCCCAACCCACTTGGTGTTGCTCTTTCTGGGTAGGTGGTCTTGAATGGTATGAAAAAGCAGGCTCAGTAAGCCATGAAGTCAGTAAGCAATGTTCTTCTATACAATCTGAAATTCAGTTCTCCCAGTTCCTTCTTTGAATTCCTGTCTTGATTTCCCTCATGATAGCCTGCGGCATGGATGTGTGAGCTAAAGTAAACCATTCTCTTTCCCAAGTTTATAAGTAAGTTGTCTCAGCAGTAGAAACTAAACCAGTTCACAGATACCTGGCCAACCTTGGCCCACTCCTGAATTACAGCACTACATTATCAACCAGTCAAGACCTTTCACAGATATTCCAAACTTGAACAAACTAATGATTTCTCCCTTTTCAAACCATATCTTATATTTCAGTCACCGAAATCCCTAAGCATTCATTCTAGTTCAGTAATGCAAGGCTGACACTCCTCACTCGTTCATGATCTCTAACAGGGCTCATTCTAGGGCCTGCCAGAGTAGCTAGTGTTAACACCACCATCCAGCTTCTTACTAGATTGTAGTTGACGTCCTTGGCAGCTAAGTCAGAGTGCCTCAGATCCCTGGCTGATGCAGGGGCAGTGCCATTTCTGCCCCTAACACATTTCCCCATCTCTCTTCACACTTGTTTTACTTGGTTTCCCACTGAGTACATCACATGGCCTCATTTTCTTGTTTCTCTCTCTTCCCATGCTTGCCTTTGTCTTTGCTCTTCCCCTTAGCCCTCCATCTGACAATCCTACTTATCTCCAGGCCCGGTTTAAATAACAGTTCCATCATAAATCTTTATTTCCAGTTCCCTCCTGCTATATTTGATTGGACTAGATTTAATTCTCTGGGCCACCATCATGACTTGATTTGAACTTTTGTTTTCATGCTATCTGCAGACTAAAATTGGCATGGCATATGGACCTGTCTCACCTTCCATATTTTTAACTCCTAGGAGGTGGGGCTACCTAGGATCCAATTCTTTTCATTTCTAGCAACTCCCAAACACATGGTAAGCTGTCAACAAATGTTTCAGATCACGTTTATTTCTCCCTGTTACAACTGTGCCAATTGCCCTGAGACATTCAAGCCAAACCTGCCAATTTTATGTTGAAGTGCTTCTGTTGATAAACCAATCATAGCTTACTCCTTTCTCTAGCTTCACTTTTTACCTCTGCTCTGTCCTATTATGCATTATTGTACTATACTGATATTTACCTTCCTTTTTCTTGCCCTCGTCTGTAGCTTTTCTCCCTCCCTTTTTATTCTTTCTCCCTCTTGCCATCTCTCACCTTCCTCTTTAATGCTCCCCCTCTGTTGTTATGAAAAAGGAGGGTCTTGTTATGTAGGCCAGGCTGATCTGAGACTTAGTCCAGGTCTAATCCTCCAGTTTCGTCCTTCTAAGAGCTGGGATTATAAGCATGTGCTAACCCTGGCTTACCCTCTTCTCTGAAATTTGCTCTTTTGAAAGAGGTGGGATTACACTTTGACTTGTAAGGAAAGGTAGATGTAACAATTAAATTCTCTTCAAAGACTTTTATACTTTTCTCTTGTGACAGGATAGTGGGAAATGGAGAAAATTACATCATGATTAATATTTGGAAACCCCATGAACAAAGCATAGAGAGGTTGAGGGGAAACTGTGAATGGCCATACACTGAGTGAAGGGATGTTTTGGGGGCTGTTTTCTGCAACCCTCTAGCCCACTTCTATTCCTGGGAGTGTTCTCTATTTCTAGATCTAATGAGTCCCTGGGATACAAAAGCTTGAGATCAAATATCCTCTGACTTATGTTTGCAGCTTCTAAGCTATTTTCCTACCACTATAGGTTTTCTCACGTTTCTCTGACCTCCATGGCTACCTTAAAAGGCAGGACTTGTTCTCAGTCACCCTTTCTGGTGGTTGCTGGGACTTTTAGTTTGTCTATCTTGTTGCTTTTCTTTCAGAATCTAATAAAATTGCCCTCAAACCTCCTTCTTAGTCCTTTGAAAATCCTTCTATTTAAGAGATTACATCCCCCACCCCGAAATGGAATCTCATTTTCTTTACTAACAATATTGTTACTATTCTTCAGCCCCTACCAGGTGAAGTGTTCTGCATCGGCATGACCCTGTAAGCTCTAGTGACATATCACAGAGCATCTCTGGAAATTCTAACTTACAGACCAAAACAATGACACTCAAGAGAGGTTAGCAAACTTGTTCAAGGTCATCTAGGCAGTTGGCAGCAGCAGCCTTTGAGCCCACTGTATTTTCACTTTTCATCATCCCTACAAAGAGAGCTTTACATATCATCACTCACAATGCTGAAACAGTTTCCCATGAAAACCCATTTCACAACACTAGCTCATCTTATCTAGAGCCATTCATTGTTACAATTTTTGATTGCTGAATGTATTATATTTTTCCATGTTTGCTAAGTAGGTTTTCATATATTGTAAATAATGCAGAAAGGCAATGTCTCACATAGGGGAACTAACTAAACATCAGTCTTTATTCTGCCAGATAATTGCAAAATAATAAACACCCGGAAAAATCAGATATAGTTTCTATACTCCATTGTCTTCAATAGCATTGGGTTTGATTAACATGGGGAAAAGAGCTGAAACGAGGAAATAGAAGAGGGTTATTTACATCCTAGTCTGTTTGTACATCCTCAAAAAGGCTGTAATGCAGCACAATTTCAATGATTGTCATAAAATTGGTAGTTCTCAGCACCACCTAAGATTCTCCATTGACCTGATTGTTCCTGGAATTCATTATAAAACAAAGATAAGGATAATTTTCCTGGGATTATTGTTAAGTGTCTGATTGTGTGTATAAGCAACTACCATTTTCAGTTTTCTGAATATAAAAGCATGGCAAACAGAAAGCAGTGATTAGGAAGAAATTCAAACTTCATAGTATGTGCCAGTATTTGTTCTGCTTTTAGAATTCAAATTCAGAGAAACAGAAACTATATGCTTTTGGATTCATCTTTACTTAATTTTCACTTCCTGGAGCTCATGTAAGCATTCTACTTATGTTTAGCATGCATCTGTCCTTTATTTTTTATTTGTTTTAATGGTCAAATTTCTAAATAATGCACAGGTCATTTCCAAGTAAAATGTCTTCTTTAATGCTTAAAATAAGTATATCCAATTACAAACAAAGGCCCAATGATGGCTAATTTGAGTTCACTTGTATAATCATTAATGTGATAGTGTGTTTCTCCCTCTACAATAAGGCCTTTAAGCAGGAACATTTTGGTTTAGGTTCTTCAAGAAGTAAATCCTGCTTTTAGAAAGACTTTTCATCTTGCAAGTATCTGATGTTTCCTTGGATTCAAGCTAATACTCAGGTAGAATAATGTACAGGTAATCTCATCTCTCACTCAGTATTTTATTTGAAAGCACACAATGTTTTCTTATTGGCATCTGTCTCTCTTTAGCATTGTTAATTATGATCACCTAATTACGGTGTGTCTAATTTCTTCTAATAGTAAGCCATCTTTAAGAAGATAATTTAAGGGCACACAAATGACTGCTACTCATCAAAACTTCTCCTTAGGACTGGCCAAAGGATAATAACCTATATTTAAGAAAATATACATTTTGTTGTTCTTTTACATAATAGAGTGATTATAGCAATAATACATTTGTATAATTTTTTAAACATAGAATAGTAATTTTTGATGGTTTCACCATAAAGGTAACAGTTTGAAGAGATTATTTACCTTTTTATTTTGATTTGAATACAATACACTGTAAGCATGAACTGAAACACCAAATGATAGCCCAGAAATATCTACTATCTACATACCCATCTTTAAAAAATACATAAATAAAAGCATAAAACACAAAACCACCTGCAAATTGAAATCTGGTAGTGGCGAATGTAATCATTTTAGCTGAGGAGATGTCTCAGTGTGTAAAAGAGCTTGCTCTGTACTCATGAGAACTAACCTGAGTTTGAATTCCCAGCACCCATGTAAAATGGCAGGCATGCATGTGGGTGCCTGTAACACTAGCATTGATTGGCTAAGACAGGTGAGTCCAGAGAATTCACTGGCCAGCCAGGCTAGTCAAAATAGTAAGCTTCTGGTCCAGCGAGAGACCTTGACTCAAGGCAGTAAGGCAGAGTAATAGAGGAAGATGTTCTTCTCTGTCATCCCACCCATGCACAGATACACAGATACACACACACACACACACACACCCCACACACATCACACACACATACACATAGGTATACACACACACATACACACACACACACACCCCACACACACATCACACACACATACACATACACACACACACACCACACACACATACACACACCACACACACATCACACACACATACACATAGGTATACACACACACATACACACACACATACACACACACACCCCACACACATCACACACTCATACACACACACACACCACACACACATACACACACATACACACACGTACACATAGGTACACACACACACACACCATTCAACCCTCACATCAGCACACACTAAATAAAAATAACTGAAGAACCAAGCATTTTTGCTGTCACAGAAGAAAAGAGCTGGCAGGTATTCGGACAACAGGGTGATTATATAGAAAAGGCTAGATTTTCTCTATTGCTTACACCATAAGAATTTTAAATGGATCACTTTCACTATAACATGTAGTGGGGCATGGCTGTAATCTCGGCTGAATTCATCTTTACTTAATGTAATCTTGGGAGGCTGAGGAAGGAAGATTGCTATGAATTCAAGACCACCCTGGGCTACATAATCAGTTCAATGCCAGCTAGAACTACAGACCGCACCCTACCTCGAAACAATTTTTTTTTCAGCATAAAAAATGAAGGAATACCAGGGGAGAGGGATGGTGGGAAAACAAAGTGAGTGTCTCTATAATCTAAAAATGAGATTAAGACTTTAAAATCTAGAAAGGGACTTATGGTATAGTTCTGTTGATAACGTGCTTGTTGCACAAGTATCATAAATTCAATCTGAATTCAATCTCTAGTAGTCACATAAAAAATTGAGCCATGGTGGTGCATTCTTGCAATTCTAGTGCGGACAGAGATGCAAAGACAAGAGGATCTAGGCTCACTGTCCATCTAGTCTATGAGAGAATCTGTCTTTAAAAGACCTAGCAGATAGCTCCTTAGAAATGATACCCTGGGTTGTCTCTGGCCTACACATAAGCACATATTCAAATGTATCT
The DNA here is from genome assembly GCF_900095145.1 of Mus pahari. Taxonomy (NCBI): domain Eukaryota; kingdom Metazoa; phylum Chordata; class Mammalia; order Rodentia; family Muridae; genus Mus; species Mus pahari. Next base: position 129,584,220 of record NC_034592.1, on the reverse strand, counting down.
GTGCTCACATGCACACCATACACACAAAAACACACAAACACAAATCTAGAAAGGATAAAGGAAAAATAGCTCACAAACAGGCTCCAAAATGACAGTCTGATGGTATGTTTAAAGATGGACGCTCAGGTCCCACCATAGATGTTTTTGCTAGGAAGCAGAAATCTAACCTCCAATGTTCTCAGAAAACTTTAGCCCTCAGTCTGACTTCTTCCTGCAAAGTCCCCTAACTAACTCAAAGGTTGCTTTGGCCTACAGGCCACCTCCCAGGACAAAACGGACAAATCCTTTCCTGTCAAGCTGCTGCTTTCTACTCCAGTGGAGTTTGGACAATTTATCCACCAACAAACTTTTCCTCCTGTCTGGTGTGGCAGTTTTGCTACACTTGCTTATAAAGATAAACTAGGAAATTACTTTTGTAATTTATAGCAAGGCGTACAGGATTGGCATTCTTATATAGGAAGAGAATCCAAACAAAAGAAAAGGAAACAGTCAATATCCCAACTTAAAAAAAAAAGGGGGGGGGGACCAGAACTTTAAACAGGAAATTCAAACTGCATCCTAGTTTGCTTTCTATTACTGTGATAAAACACTATAGCCAAAAGCAACTTGAAGAGGAAAGGGTTTTCCTTACAAGTCACAGTCCTTCACCAGGGGAAGCCAAGGCAGGAACTCAAGGCAGGAACCCAGAGACAAGAAGTGAAGCAGTGATCACAGAGAAAAACTGCTTACAGGCTTGCTTCAAATGGCTTGCTCAGCCTACTTTCTCATAGCACCTAGAGTAAGCTGTGCCTTCCTATAGTTGCCTACAGGCAATCAGATGGGGGCATTTTCTTGACTGAGATTTCTTTTTCCCTGATGACCTTAATTTATGTCAAGTTGACAAAACTATCCAGCACAGCTGAGGACATAACTCAAAGAATGTGCTTAGCAGGATAGTGTCCCTGGGTTCATTCTCTTGTGTGGCAGGAAGGAAAGAGAGAGAAAGTGAATAGGAAAGAAAGTCTTAGCCATGTGAAAAGGTCGTTACCACATAAAAGGATGTTGAAACTTACTTGCAATAAGGGAAATATAAATTAAGAGAATACTGAAATAGCATTTACCAGATTAAAGGAAGTTATCAAAAACAGTAGTTGCCAAAATACAAGATAACACAACCTTCACTGAGAAAGAACTTAAAAATATGTTGTAAAATTACAAAGGCGGCTCTTTACCCAATAATTCTATCCTATAACCCACACATATCCTGGGAAAAAACATAAAATGATACATATTATTCACTACAGTATGCTTTGTAATAGTAAAAGACTCGAAAGAACTTAAATTTCAATCAGAAGGAGTCTAGGTGAATATATTATAACACATCCTTAAAATGAAGCATCATTTACCTATTCAAAAAATAGGAAATGTATATTACCTCCACACAGTAATCTCTAGGATATACTGATATGTGAAAAATAAGTTTAAGAAAAGTTAAAAAGCCGGGCCTGGTGGCGCAGGCCTTTAATCCCAGCACTTGGGAGGCAGAGGCAGGCGGATTTCTGAGTTCGAGGCCAGCCTGGTCTACAAAGTGAGTTCCAGGACAGCCAGGGCTATACAGAGAAACCCTGTCTCGAAAAACCCAAAAAAAAAAAAAAAGAAAGAAAAAAAAGAAAAGTTAAAAATAAGTGTATACAGTACACTCCCCAACACACATCTTCATTATAGGAACACCAACTGGATTATTATATATCATGAGTTATTAATTCTGTAAATGTCTAATAATAGCACCAAAGTTTACATTCTTTAGGAAAGAGATATGAAAATATTATACTCCAGAAGATCAGAAATAGGAAGGGAAAACTCGGAATTCAAAAACATGTACATGGAATCCAGGCATGATGGCACACAAATTTAAACCCAGCACTCAGGAGGCAGGGGCAGGCCGATCTCCATAAGGTAAAGCTAGTCTGGTCTACAGGGCTACAGTGTGAAACTGTGTCTCAAAAAAAAAAAAAAAAAAAGCAAAAAAGTAGAATATAGATGCAAAAATCCCTAAAAATTTATAAAACCTATATCAAATATGTTCAAGTTAGATATATTTTATATACTAACAACAATTGAAATGAAAGTATATTACTTACAATGGTTAAAACAAAAAAGCTATTAAATGTTTATATGTTTATAAGCTGTACAGTTCAATATTGTCAGGATGATAGTTCTCTGTAAACAGATCTACAGATTCTAGTATGAATCCAGTTAAAATACCAATATAACGTTTGCTGAAATTAATTGTGTGTATTGAATGGCTCTAAACTCCTTTCAATTGTATATAATCATTCCAGATTAAGGAGGGTTCTGTTGGTGGTACTGATATTGTTGGGGCTGGCTGGCGCACTGTCTTTTCTCTTTCTCCCTCCATCTCTCTCCCTTCCTTTCCTTGGCCTCTTCATCCTAAGTGCCAGGATTACCAAGTCTAGCTACCCAACCCACTTTGAATCTGAAGCCACTTTTGTAGCACCAGTGAAATAAAAAAATAGTAACCACTCCCAAGAGATTTAATCTGTCAACCAGGCACCTTCATTCAGCTTTACACAACTATTTGGTATACTTTTCTTTTTTCCCTCATATGATTTATCACTGACATTTTTGCTTAGAAACATGACCTCACAGCTGAATGTTATTTTCTCATCAAATGGAAAGTAAATTAATCTTTTACTAAGTAAAGGAAGAGACAGAAGATAAGAGAGGTAAACTGGTAGTTTGCATTTTAAAAAAGAAGACAGAATTGAAAGTGTTTGGTTATAAAACCAAAAATTAAATATAAAAATTATTCTATGTTTTTTTAAAGAATTATTTATTTATTTTATGTATATGAGTACACTGTAGCTGTCTTCAGACACACCAGAAGAGGGCATTGGATTCCATTACAGATGGTTGTGAGCCATCATATGGTTGCTGGGAGTTGAACTCAGGACCTCTGGAAGAGCAGTCAGTGATCTTAACCACTGATCCATCTCTCCAGCCTCTATCTATGGTTCTTAACAATAAAAAAATGTGTGGAAAAATATTAATTCATTTTTGGAGGCAGGATGTCCTAGGCTGGTCTCTAACTTACTACATAGCTGAGGCTTGCTATATAGTAAATATGAATTCTTAATGTTCATGTCTCCACCTCCTAAGTGTGTGTATTAAAGTTGTGTAACATCATACCCAGCAAAATATTTCACTTAAATTAAAAAAAAATTGTAAGTGCAAGTAAGATTATACTGCTAACTTTACAAATGTTATAAAATGAACTATAAAAGTGTGACATTATTTGTATATAAAACTTGATTACAATAATAACAGTGATGAGAGAAAAATACAATTATACCAAATCTCTTGACTAATAGAAGATATTTCTTAGAAACATATTGCTTTTCTCTTGTTTGAAAACAAGATTATGAAAATAATGGCTAAATATTATGTCTAAAAAGTGTGAAAGTGATTACTGGTAGATTTTAAGACAGGAATATGTCTTTTTCATCACTGAAAGTGCAGAAATGCCCAGGACCACTTATGAAAAGCAAAAATAGGGGTGTGGGGGAGAAAACCAAAACAAAATGACAAAAGCAAAGTAAGTCAGGCCAATTATAATAATAATTAAAATATTTTAACAGACAAATCCCTTGACTCAGTAACAACAATGTCTCATCAAAAAGACCAAAAGGTCAGGTGAGCATTAATCAGGCAATTCAAAGAACTCAAAATCAGGTTACAAAATTAATATCAAACAGCTAAGAATTTAGGGCAAACATTAATTGGGCAAAGACATTAAAGCAGATAAAAGAATGAATGTTTCAAAATGAAGTAGTTTCATTAAGTTTTACTTTCTAAGTGGAATTACATTAAAATATACAAAAATTATATATCCATAACTTGCGTTTCTGTATCTTCTTGAGCTGTTTGTAGACCAATTTCCAAAGATAATAGAAAAGTTTTGTTCCCTAAGCACTGAAGACAGGAGAGTGGGTTATAAGGATTTTTCCTTTCATAGAATTATTTTAGGACTTTATATGACCCAACACAGGGGAAGGCCAGGGCCAAGTAGTGGGAGTGGATGGGTAGGGGAGCAGGGGCGGGGGTGGGGTATAGGGAACTTTCGGGATAGCATTTGAAATGTAAATAAAGAAACTAATAATAAATAAAAAATGGAAAATAAAAGAATTATTTTAGGGCTCATGTGCCAGGTTTGTGACCTTACATACTGTAACAGCAAGTCCATCTATGATAAAAACTTCAACCAGAGTTTACCAACATTTTATTCATAGCAAATGCTGAAACAAACGCAAATGTTGACTGTTCTGGTAAATATTTGGAGGTTTCTACCCCACCTTCGATCATTTAGTTCCCAGATAAAAAACAAACAACCTATACATTTATAATAAGCGGTAAAAGCACTAGTGGGGGGGCAGATATCAACACTCTATGCTGTTTTGCCTACTTCCCTGTCAATAACCCTGAGATGTAACTTGCCATGTTCTACCTGGGCCACTCCTACTCCAACTGACCAGCCCTCGTGGCCATGTTCTCATGATCCACCTACTCCATAGTGTCTTCTTCTCCCCTATCCTCCTCATGGTCTCTGCCTTAGACCCCAAGCCTGAGAACTGAAGCTCCACCTACCTCTCTCTTCTGCCCAGCTCCAGGCTGCAGTCATCTTTATTCAATCAATATACCAAATGATGCTATGTAACCTCGCTTCTAAGTTTAAAGCTATTGACTATATAAGAATGGCTACAGACAACTACTGGAGGGATTAGAGGTAGGTTTTTTGAGTGACCTGGTTGAAGGTTGCAGAGGAGAGTGGTGGAAGCCATAATGAGAGGAGGTGAACCATGAATCCACGGCCAGGAGAAACAGCAAATATTTGGGGTACATGGCTGGGGAAACAGCCAGACAAGCAGTTAGGAAAGTAGATTAGGGGTTATCCCCCAATAATTGTCAAATCCAAATAAGTTAACCATAGTCTGAGTCTCATTCATTCATAAGCTAGACAGGGATAAGTTTAAATTGGTTCAACCACAGTTGACAAGTTTGTCATCTGCGCAAAGGAGAATGCATAATAGGATAGCAAGCATATGATCTTTGGGAAGATAAAAGATGGCAGCAGTCTTATAGAAGACATGAAACATTTTAAGTCCAGAAATATACAAGGCTAGCAAGACCACCTGGCAGCTCTTAATATTTTTGACTTGTGTTCATCTCAACAACCAGACCATTTCTTCTGTAACTAAGGACAGAATACTCATTCCCTTCTAAGTCTAACTGGATTGCAGAGCTGTTTATGGTTATGAATAAAACCTAAATAACCACAACATAAAAACAAAAACAAACTACCAAATTTTTATATGAGCAGTAGTTGTAGGAGGCAGAACAGACATAAAGGAATCTTTCAATGATTGCCACTGGTAGATCAAATAAACAAAAGGTAACTCTATGGGTCAGGTTCCTTGGAAAGAGACTCTGAGAAGCTACTGCCTGCAAGAGATTTATTGGGTGCACTCTTAAAATTGTGAAGGAATGGTGAAAACTGGATTAGTACAAAAGGAACCTAAACTATGCTTGTAGTTACATTAAGCACCATACATCCTGCAGGAAGCTCTGGAGCTGGCAGGATCCTTCAAAACAAAATTCCCATTGAAGGAAAGCTTAAAAAAAAAGAACCAAAACAAACAAACAAACAAAAAACAAAAACAAACACAAACAAACAGAACCCCACAACTTTGTATTTCTCAGTCTCTGAGGTGCATAACACACCCCAGAAAAGCTTAATCTCTCTACTGAAAATAATTTCTAGAGACTGACTCAGCTCTTAGTTAAAAGTTGCTAATAGTCATTACTGTGCCCAGGGCAAGGGCAGTACTGTTCTTAACAAAAATAGGAGAAGCTAGAATTTCATGAGGACCACTGTATCAGAACGAGACTATATGGAATGAGAGGTGAGCTGGGCATCTACACACCCCCCCATTACTCTGATACGCTGCTTCCAATCCAAGTCAGAAGCACTAGAATCTAAATGATACAAAGTTAAAAGTTGGCTTAAAAGTATGTTGTGCCTTTGGGCTGGAGGGCTGGCTCAGTAGTTAGGGACACCAGCCGCTCCTCCAGAAGACTGCTTCGAGCCACGGCACCCACGTGGAGGGTCACAATCTTCTGTAACTCCAGTACCAGCAAAACCAATACCCTCTTCTGGCCTTCACAAAGTGCACAGACATTCATGCAAACAAAACATGTATGCACATAAAGTAAATAAATAAAAAAAATTTAAATGCTTTTAAATTTAAAATTGAACGAAGTTTCCTAGCCAGCATCTAGGGAGCATTTACATTTTTTTAACCAAATACTAGATTATAGAAAATGTGTTAGTACATTAAAAGCATATTATTTCCAGTATTGTTATAAACATAATAATTATAAGAGACAATTATCAGCAAATTATAAGACAATAATCAGCAAACATTAAAGCAGAGTCTAAAATAATAAGGGTAATCAAATGAAATATAGTCCTGTCTTTCCAAATGAATTAGAGTACCATACAATTTCATGCTGAATTCTGAGTCACTTAAAAATAACTACTAAAGAGCAGCCCAGAACAAGTTTTCACAAGTTAAAAATATTTGATGTATTAAGAATTGACTAGCAATGTTGGAGGATCATAATGTATTAAAATTTAACATTTTATAAAACTGATATACTGCCCACTATGCAAAAAACTGATTAAAATTTAAGATTTTAGATATCATTTATTGGAAACTATGGCTGTTAAGATCAGCTTTACACTATTATAGCACGGTTTCATCACTGAATTACACTTATTTTTATGAGACGTAAGACACATTTCTCTTTCAATAGTCACTATGTTGGTGTATTGACAGCAATTTTGATGTGCTACAATCATGAAGCTGGCTATATTATAGTACATGTTTTTCCATACATAGAACTTGCTGAAATTAGAGTTTGCTGGTTTGATTCTATGTGACACAATAAGAAAAATCTATAATCTCTTTGCATTTTACTTTGAGTTCTAGTTTTAAGTGCAGTAAGCCAACAGTATCTTATTAGATTACTGCCTTCATTTTATGTGACAAATTATATAACATATTTCTAAATTTTGATCAGTGGTTATTTTTCATTATTTTTAAAAAATATTGTTTTTAAGTGTGTGTGTGTGTGTGTGTGTGTGTGTGTGTGTGTGTACACAAATGAGTTCAGATGCTTGTGGAGGCCAAAGGTGATGGATACCCTGGTATTTGTGAGCACCTGGCATGGGGGAACAAGGAACCAAACTTAGATCCTCTGAAAAAGCAGTAAGGGCTCTTAATTGCTGAGTCATTTCGCTAGCCCTTATTTCAATTTTCTGAAGTATCTATATATCAAGTTTTCATTTTTACCAAATATTTCCAGCAAAATTCCTTTGATTCCATGAACTTGATCCTGTTGAACAGTAAGTTTCTGATTTGGAATTCTAATAAACAAAGAGAACACAAAGGAGTTTTATTGTGAAGTGTGCTTGATTAATGCTTTGGAAAAGAAAGCAAACTTTTGTAGATATGATTTTAAAAGATACAGTATAAAATAAAAAGACAGACAACTAAGCTTTAAAAACAAATAACTACAAAAAATTTATGACTCAAGAGCTTGGTTATAACAACCTTTTACAGAATGCAAAAATTAATTGCATAGCATTAAGTGGCCAAACATAAGTAATGAGCCAAATTTATCTCAAAACTAAATATTCTCTCTCTCTCTCCTCTCCTTCCCTCCCTCCCTCTCTCATACATGTGTGTGAACATACACACACATGCTCAGACATACACACACAATTCTTATCCAAGTCAAAAAAAACCTCTGAAATCAAATGGCCATTTACACTCCACAAAAGCAGATATATCTATAAAAAAAATTCTCTATTATGTCAGTTTGTACTGTTGAAAGTGGTTACCAAGAAAGACAGAAAATCTGAAAAGCAAGCAGTTAAGGGCAATAACTGCTGCCTAAAGAAATAGAATGAAATTACTGACAATGATGGAGTGATTTCAGGAGGAAATGAGAAAATCATATATCAGCAAATAGAATTTTCACAAAGGAAAATAGCTCCAGTTTATCAAAGCTTTGATACTCACTATTCTAGAAATAAATGCACTGCTGACATCTGCTTCATAGAACATTAGTAACCTAATCACCACATAATGGAGAAACTCAGAAGACTGAGGCATTACCATTAGAAGAGTATAAGGTCACTGTGTACCCATATGGTGAGAATCGTTTACGATCTGTTTCAACATAAATATCTGAGCTATTCAGCTATCTCAGGCTGAGTGTGATGAATATCCACATCATGATCTTGGGAGCTACTCACATATTTTTTAAGGCAGGTAGTTGGTTATTTCTGGCTATTAACAACCATTAAGTATATTTGAGTATTAGCTCACCTATGAATGAGTGAATCCTTTTCCCATCTGTAGTCACTTAGAGGAACCTATGGCAATGTAAATGAGACTGCTCAGAAAAATGGAGACCACTAGTTTTTTTTTTTTTTTTTTTTTTTTTATCTTCTGTCTATCTACATTTAAGTTCTCCCTGTTCTATTAGTTGTCTTCACATCCGGACAAGGTGAGGGGAAAGCCTAGGTACTCCTTTCTTGCTTTCCTTGATCCATTTCAGATTTGTTTGGAATGCCTGTTCTGCTTTCTCCAGAACTACTTATGTATGTAATAAAGTTTCTCCTACCTTCTTGGTGTGTTAAGTCCCTAGTATCAGCATCTGAAACCAATTTTGAAAAGTTGTCCATTCTTTTTCCCTGTGGTAACAGATTAGTTCATAATATATTGTGCTGAATAGGAATTCTTTCCCCTGGATTTTGGTGGTGCTGGTGGTGGTGGTAAGACTAGCCTTTAACAGCTGAGCCATCTCTCCAGCCCCTGGATTTTTTCTTTAATCAGTAAAATCCAGACTGCTGGTTAGTGTTTTTACAAATTATAATGCTGGTATAGATTTGGTGACAGCTATAGACACACGTACATCCGCCACAAAAAAAAAAAAAAGTCAGTTTAATGACAAGAGAATCTATGTCTAATCTGCTTAGGGCACATTCAGAACAATTGTGGAAATGACTGTGAGGACACAACACCATCAAACTGGGCTCCTGGTCTTACCTTATTTATGTGGTGTTCATAAGGTCCTATGTAGGGTTCTCAACCTTCTTGATGTTATGATCCTTTAATACATTCCTCATGCAGTAGTGGCCTCTGACCTCTACTGTTATGAATCATAACATAAATAGCTGATAGGTGACTCCTATGAAAGGACTGCTCAACCCCTAAGGGGTCATGAGCCGCAGGCTGAGAATCATTATTCTGTGTCTTAGCTCTGTTTAGAGTGACTTCATACTATATTACCTTTCTCCATGCCACCATTCAGCATTTTCATAACAAGACAGATCCTCTGTGCTTAGACTTTTTAAAAAAGCATTAAGAGCTGGGCGTGGTGGTGCATGCCTTTAATTCCAGCACTCGGGAGGCAGAGGCAAGCGGATTTCTGAGTTTGAGGCCAGCCTGGTCTACAAAGTGAGTTCCAAGACAGCCAGGGCTATGCAGAGAAACCCTGTCTCAAAAAACCCAAAAAA
>NC_034592.1:129564927-129574269 GCF_900095145.1 Mus pahari | reverse complement strand
ACTCCAGGAGAGGGAGTCAGATCTCCTTACGGATGGTTGTGAGCCACCATGTGGTTGCTGGGATTTGAACTCAGGACCTTCGGAAGAGCAGTCGGGTGTTCTTACCTGCTGAGCCATCTCACCAGCTCCCTATAAAGAACTTTTTTTAAAAGAATTTATTTTTATTATTTTTAATTATGCATATGTGAGTGAAGAGGCCAGAAGCCAGATCCCCCTTGAAACTAGAGTTACAGGAAGTTGTGAGCCACCCAATATTTGCTCCCTTCAAAGGAAACCACTGTTTAGGTATACATAGATGTACATACAGTGACATCAATGCAATTGTTCACAATATTTGAAATTTTGATTAACATTATTCAATAAGATATAATAAACTGAACAATGCTATAACTATAGAGGAACTTCATGTGACAGAGAACATGGATATTACCATCAAGTACATAGACAGAGGAGCTTACAGTCTGTGTATCATCAGGGGGCAAGGAAGAAAAAAAGGAGGAAGGGAGGGAGGGAGGGAGGGAGGGAGGGAAGGAGAAGGGAAGAAAACAAAAGGAAATGGAAGGGAAGGAAAGGAGAGAGATCGGGGGAGTGTTGGTGAATACCTATAAACTCAGTATCGGGGAGGCTGATGCAGGAGGTTGATCAAGAATTCAAGGCTATCCTGGGCTATATGAGGGGAGGGAAAAGGGTAGAGAGATTATAAGATAATATAGAAGACTAAAAACTGTATTTTTAAATGGCTAACTCTGATATCGTATCTTAGGAAAAGGACTAAGAAAAGGCATGTCTAAAAGTCGTGGGATCATTTATACAGGTTCCCCATGTACAGAAAGCAAGGCGGGAGATACGGCTTGCAAGTGAAATCACTCTCTTTTCCGGCTCCAGACGGCTCCACCCCCAAGAACTGGGATATTAAGGATATAGGGGTTTTTAGATACAGGATTTCTCTATAAATAAATTATCAGCACAATGAAAATGAGTGGCTGAATCAGGAGAATTAGACACATTCTATTTACTACTACCCAGCTTGTTATTCCTGGTTGTAATGTTTTCAAGAGAGATGAAAGGGTAAGTTGTAATCTTGGGCTGGGGGCAGAGTACACAAGAATTACTAAGTTCCATGGAATCCTTGCTAACCAGCCCTCAAGCCTGGAGTAATAATTTGTGCTCTGCTCTGGGTATATAGTAAAGAAGGCAATTGACTTTGTCAAAGATTGGGGAAAATAACATCAAGAAAATGGGTTACTAGGGAAAACAAACCTTAAAGGTTATCAATCAGAAAAAAAGGGTTCTGGGTATCTGGCAAGCAGAAATTACACAGTATATTAGTATATGAAGGCGACCTGATACAACCTTCAGCAGATGTAGTGAATGTTTCTATCTGTAAGACTAGATCAAACTTTTTGGAATCAAGTGCTCAATCATATACATACAACAGAGAAAGAGGCAGGTAAAGTTGGTGAGTGACTGTTCTTTTTGTCAAAACAGAGATAAAAGTTTCCAAGGCCACAGAAATGGTAGCTTCTGTTGCCACCCAATAATAGTTTAAAGATAAGAATCACTGGGGGATGGTACAGAAAATGTGTATCAAGTCACCTCACATTTCTTTTCATTCTTCAGTCATGGTGGTGTCCAGAGTGATTGAGAGCCTTTGGCAGTATAAAGAGAATCGTCCTGCAACTGGCAACAATGTCCAATAAACAGTTCCAGGTGCTGGAGAAAAAAAAAAAATCCAGTGCTTAATAATGGGTCTTCTATCCCTAGCTCTCTGCACTACCAACAACAATAGAAACAAAAATCTATCTATATCTAAGTATAGCATGAAGGAGGGATTAGTTTAGAAGCCAAACAGCTGGCATGATACAGGTCTTGTCAAAAACCACAAAGAAAAATTGCTTAAGGTGTAGGCAAGGGAGAAGTTGGAGTCTCCCCTCTAGCTTGAGGCACATTCTTATAACTCAAATTCATTTAGATCAAATGCAGATAAAAACAAAGAATCATTTATCAGAAGTTTAGAGATGCATCTCTACTCTGAGTAATATTTTATTCTTAAATATTTCTAATATTGAAACAGATATTTCTAGAAACTAGAATGTAATTACAGGACTGTGACAGCCTGTGGCAAGGATAGCATACATTTCATTGTGATATTAGAAAGACTTTCAGATGGCAAGTTTAAGCATGTTAACATTTTCATTTCATTATTCTGGCAACATAATTGGTTTTAGGATATAAGTATTGAAAGGGTTCATCCAAAAATAATCTCTTAATTTTGCCTCTGATATATAAATGTCAATGAATATGGTTGGGTAAGGCATCTTTTAAAGTAAAAGATATATAGAGAATATATAGAGTTACTTTTCACTTTAAAATGTTTACATTTATTATTTATTATTTGTGGGGTGGCATTATGCACAAACCACAGAGCATGTGTGGGAATTAGGAGACTCCTTGCAGGACTCTCTTCTCTCCTTCTACTCTAGGGGCCCTGGCAACTGAACTCAGGTCATCAGTTAGGCTTGGGAGCAAGTGCTTTACCTACTGAGCCATTTCATCAGCCCTTATTTGTATCTTTTTTATGTCACTAATTAAATAAGTAGAAAAATACTGATAACAGTGTTATGTCTTAACCACACTAACTTAAAATTTACAGGTCTTAAGGTTCAAACGAATATTTAGACTTTTAGCATCTATGTGATGAACAGCAAGGAAGTAGGGGATGCTGTGCCAATGCTGCTCAAGAACCTTCACCATGATATGAGCTGTGAAGAAGCTGAAAGTAGAAAGTAACCAGCTATAGGGGACCAATCCCCATGGATCTGATTGGTTAGAAAATGAATTCCTGGTAGTCAAGCCAACCAGGAATTAAGCTGCTGGTATACTTGTTTCCAAACAGCAAGCAAACAAATGAAAATGCCCTAACATGTAGATTTTCAACATTCTGTGATAGGAATACTTCCATTATATTTATTTTAAGATATAAGAAGTCACCCTTAGTTTGGTATAGAAGAGACACCAGTTTTGCCTTTCTCACAAGTCATTTGGAGCCAGTATGAGTTTGAAGCAAAGATCCCAAAAAGAAGCAAGTAAGATGAACCTTTTACTTTTCTCATTGTGACAAAAAAAAAATGCCTGATGTGGAAAAACTAAAGGGAAGCAGGATTTATTCTGCTCATGGTTTCATAGTATTCATTTGCTTATAGTGGAGAAACCATACCAGAGAAGCTCACTTCATGAAGAGGAAGCAGAGAAGGAGGAATACCGACGCTTAGCTGGCTTTCTCTTCTTTATTCATTCTATCCAAATTCCTAAAGTATATAGTGCTGTGGCCCTCATTCAAGTTCAATCATCCTCTTTAAATGAATCCTCCCTAGGAATAAAGACACACCTCACCAATCCCCTAAATTATTCTAATTGTGGTCAAATTGACCATGAACATTAACTACCACAAGTCCATCCCTTGCTAACTTGACACACAAATACATTACTTTAAACCATAATTTCCCACCACTGTCTCCCCAAAAGGTTACATTATATTTCTACACAAATTTCATTTGCCCAGTATGAAGTCTCTGTAGTTCCATTCAAAGTAATTCAATAGACCATGTTCAAAGTCCATACTAAAGTTCAAGGCATTCTCTTGCCTGTAAATTCTTGTAAAATAAAAGTATTTCATATTTCTAGTATACAGTGATACAAATATTCCCTATTCTTAGTAGAAAATTTTAAAATTACTCATCTTATGTGTATGGGTGTTTTGGTTGCATGTATGTCTGTAATGCATGCACTATCACTAGACTGATGCCAAAAGAGGGCTCAGACTCCCTGGGACTGGAGTTATAGACTGCTGTGAACCACCATATGGATGCTGGGAATCAAACTCAGGTTCTCTAAAAAGCCAATCAATGCTCTTAACTGCTGAGGCATCCCTTCAGCCCTAATATTCCTATTCTTAAGAGAAGAATGGGATTGTCTGTGGTGGTGGCAGTGCACACCTTTCATCCTGGCACTTAGGAGGCTGAGGCAGGTGGATCTCTGAGTTTGAAGTCAGACTGGTCTACAAAGTGTGTTCTAGGACAGCCAGGGCTGGAAAAACCAAGTTTGAAAAGCCAAGAGTGGGATGAAAAGGAATGGGGACACAGAAAGGAAGAATTGGACCAGAACAAGATCAAAAACAGTAGGAAAAACATTAAATCCTATACCATTGTGTCATACATCTAGAACATGTGGTGACCTGATGTGGGCACTACCAAGCATGGGCAGTCCCATCCCTATAGCTTTACCATCTGTAGGCCTATATGGCTTCTCTTAAGTTGGGGTCACCTGTAGCCTATAGCTTTTTTCTTGGCAGACATTCCACATTTCTACTATATCCAACATCCTAGCGTCTCCACTACAGCTTAGACTTTAACCTAAGAGCTTCACACATTGATCTCTCACAGACTCCTTGCAATAGAATCTGAAACACTGTTTGTTTTCTAGGACTTCCTTAAAAATACATGTCTCCATGATTCTACAACTTGTATTCTACATGCCTGCAAAAGCAGCATCACATGAATGATGTAATTGCCAGGCCCCCTTGGACCATGGTTGCAGTGACCTTTAAGTGTATGTGTAGTTAAACCTAGGAAAACCATTCCAGTCTGTTGCTATTTGATATCTCATAATCGTTACTGTTCACATTCTTACCTACATCCTGACCTTTTGTGCTCCCACAAAAATCATCCATTAAGCTCTACTCATAGCATTTGGGCTTGTCCAGACTAAATTTCCAGACTTCACATTTTTTGTATAACTTTTTATAACAACCTTCAACCAAATGCTCTGCTTTCAAGCATTAATTAATTCCTGAACCCTTCATCTATACTGATGCCAGAATGATTTCCCAAATCATATATCTAGTCTTCTTCTTTGTGGATAAAGCCCCAATACTTAATATTTAGCAAAATTCTTTATCATCTGGATCCTATCAAATTTTCCAATTCTATCTCCCATTGATTCTTAGTTTGAAGCGTATTCAAATGGAGTCATTTGAATGAAACAATGTCTTTCTCTGAACACTGTACATCTTCTAGGGCTTGGCATATGTCTAGTTTCTGCTGCTATACTAAGGGATCGAAAGCTGTGCATTTATTAAGAAAAAAAGGTTTATTTAACTAATAGTTGTGGAGGATGAAAGTTCAAGATCAAGAGGTCCCATCTGTTTGACATCTGATGAAGGGTCCCTTAGCTGTATCACAACATAGTAGGAAAATTGACACATGTAGAGAAGTCAATAGTAAGAGTATCCTTGCTTTAATACAATGCACTCTTATAAGAAGTGATAAGTGGGGCTGGAAAGATAGCTCAGTGGTTAAGAGCACTGACTACTCTTCCAGAGGTCTTGAGTTCAATTCTCAGCAACCACATGGTGACTCACAACCATCTGTAATAGAATCTAATGCCCTCTTCTGGTGCATCTGAAGACAGCTAGTGTACACATATGCAAAAGATAAATAATAATGATAATAATAATAATAATAATAATAAGAAGAAGAAGAAGAAGAAGAAGAAGAAGAAGAAGAAGAAGAAGAAAAGAAGAAGACGTGATAAGTGAGGTCCCAAGAAAACTGTATTAACTCCATTCTAAGGCAATACCTAAATGGTAAATTTCTATTTAAAAAATGGAAAATCTATAAATTTCCTGTTTAGTACTATGCTTCCCTCCTTCCCTTTTTTGGTGCTAGTAATTGTGGGCCTTAGAATGCTAGACAAGCACTCCTCCAGTCATTGTCCCTCTTAAGAGAAACTAAATTTTCAGCATATGAAGCTTTGGAACACAGACTTACATATAAATCATAACAGTAGGCACTAAGTAATCACTGATTTAAATTATCAGAAATGGTGATATTTGCCTATACTCCCAGCTTTCAGAAGGCTGAGACAGGATTGTAAGTTCAAAGCAAGCTCTGGTTACACAATAAATTCAACCTTTTTGAGCATACTCAAAAGATATTTGTATACATATCATACATGCATATATACATACATAGCTTCTATAAATACTCTTAAAATGCTCTTCTGTCTGGAATATGACTTCCACCTTCTATCTCCTCGACCTATAAAGTTCATAAAGTCCTCATCTATGGTTTCCTAGGACATAATTCTCAATGTTATTCTTCCTTGGCATGTAATTTTCCACTGCAAACCATTTGCTTAATAAAATTTGATTCCAGGATTATAGAGTTCATTTTCGTCTAAAAAACAGGGAGAGATAATAGATGGATAGATGGATGGATGGATAGATAAAAGAGAGTAAGGAGACTAAAGAGGAGGGTACTTCTTTTATGCCTGGAGGTATATATTTTCTCAATAAGTAGGATATTATTCCACATCATGGCTATAAAGTGGCATGTGACAAGAGGATGGTATAACTGAAGGAGAAAAGTTATGAGATCACAGTAAAATGGCAGCCCTTGAAGAAATTAACCTTTCTATGAATCTAGATTTATAAATATGTTAACATTATTACTAAGCCATCATCATTTACATATAGGTCCCCAAAAGTCTGCAATAAAACAGTATTTTTGGAAATAATCTTTCTGTTGTTCTTATAAAGGAGTGAAAGAAAGACTAAAGTAGACACCTTGGGGGGAATTTAATGACAGACAATTTAACCCATTTTATCAGTCACATTTATACTGTTAAGAACAGTGAAATTCCAAAGGCTTAAGTAACATTTGCCACCAAAGTTTACAGTTTGGTGGAGTAGGATTCAACCAAAGTCCATGTAATTCTAAAATATAATTACATTTGACTACACAATACTGTTCTTAAAATAATGAGGATAAAAATGAAAACAACATTCTAAGCTTTTTTTTTAAGTTTGAATACTTATATAGTGATACTCCTGGACATTATTTCAAGGAACTGTCTCTTCAGACTTTATATATTCTTTGGTTAATATTTTTGTTCTTTTAAAATAAGTGACAGTATTTTAAAAAGCAGAAAAGTACTGGAGATACTAAAATAATTATCGAATAATGAATTAGTTTTAAAGGGTTTAAGGCTTGAGAGATGACTCAGTGGCTCAGCCATTTGCTCCCCCACAATGTAATCAATCCCAATCCACATTATAGAAGAATAGAACTATTTCCTACAAGTTGCCCTCCCCCACTAACACACATACAAATGCATGCACAAATGTTCTCTCACACATGTACATGTGCATGCATATGAGCACACATTATGACACATAAAACATAAACACAAATAAATGTATTTTTTTAATTTAGCAATTAGCTAGTGTTGATGAGGATATGAGGATAAAGTTTATGTACTCTTACATGTAAACTGATAGTTTTTTAAAGACAATCTGGCAGTCTCTACCAAATGTAAAAAAAAAAAAACAAAAAAACTCTTATTTTGATTAAATTTTACCTCTAGAAACTGACCTTGCAAGGAAGGAGTTAGAGAAAGGACTGAAGGGGCTGAAGGGGTTTGCAATCCCATAGGAAGAACAACAATATCAACCAACCAGACCCCCCAGAGCTCCCAGGGACTAAGCCACCAACCAAAGAGGGACCCATGACTCCAGCTGCATATGTAGCAGAGGATGGTCTTGTCAGGCCTCAATGGGAGGAGAGGCCCTTGGTCCTGTGAAGGCTGGGTGCTCCAATATAGGTTAATTCCAGGGTGGGGAGGCAGGAGTGAGTGGGTGGGTGGGTGGGTGGAGGGGGAATGAGATAAGGGGTTTCCGAGGAGGGAAACTGGGAGAGGAAATTACATTTGAAATGTAAATAAAGAAAATATCCAATAAAAAATTAAGTACCATATGTATGTTACATATAGCACTGTTTATAATCGGAAAGAAAACGGGAGAGAAAGAGTAACAGGAAGTAAGGGAGGAAAGAAGGATAGAATGAATGAACGAACAAACGAACAAGGAAAAGAATAAACATATACTCATTGGAGACTGGTAAAAACTTATGTGAACTCATATTGTGTAACAGAATGTGTTCATTAGAAAGAAAATGGAAGCTGGGTGTATTGGCTAATTTTGTGTCGACTTGACACAGGCTGAAGTTATCACAGAGAAAGGAGCTTCAGTTGGGGAAATGCCTCCACGAGATCCAGCTATAAGGCATTTTCTCAGTTAGTGATCAAGGTGGGAGGTCCCCTTGTGGGTGGTACCATCCCTGGGCTGGTAGTCTTGGGTTCTATAAGAGAGCAGGCTGAGCAAGCCAGGGGAAGCAAGCCTGTAAAGAACGTCCCTCCATGGCCTCTGCATCAGCTCCTGCTTCCTGACCTGCTTAAGTTCCAGTCCTGACTTCTTGCAGTGATGAACAGCAATGTGGAAATGTAAGCCAAATAAACCCTTTCCTACCCAACTTGCTTCTTGGTCATGATGTTTTGTCCAGGAACAGAAACCCTGACTAAGACACTAGCCTTGGCCGGTATGCCTTTAATCCCAGCTTTTTGGTAGGCAAGAGGCAGGTGGATATCTATAAGGCCAGTCTGTTCTACAGAGCAAGTTCTAGGACAGTCAGGGCTACACACAAAGAAACCCTGTCTCAAACAATAAAAAATAATAATAAAAGAAGATGGAAACCTACAAATCAAGGAGCATACATATAACTACTGACATGCCAATTGATAGAAAATACAGTTGAGTAAAGGAAATCAGAACATATGTAATGATACCATTACATTAAAATGTAAATATGTTCTAGATATATAAAGCTACAAAATACGAGCATGTTTGCACATACATATTTGTATATTTATGCACCCATATATAGAGAAGACTATATCATACCTCTATATATAAATATATAAAGAAATTCCTAAAAAGAAAGCACATAAAAACCTTAATAGTGATTAGTTCTTGAGACACATATGTGATTGTGTATAGCAAAGGTGATTTTCCATTTTACAGGCAAGGACTGGTTAATAGTATCTTAAAAATATAGGACGATGGGACATATAGTCTTTGTTGTGGCTGCTTTGTTGCTATGTTATGAACACAGCCATAGACAAATGAGTGTAAATGTGTTCAATAAACCTTTATTTATGAG
The DNA here is from genome assembly GCF_900095145.1 of Mus pahari. Lineage (NCBI taxonomy): Eukaryota > Metazoa > Chordata > Mammalia > Rodentia > Muridae > Mus > Mus pahari. The sequence goes on along the minus strand of NC_034592.1, from coordinate 129,565,213 downwards.
TACTTAAATATGAGTTTTATGGGGTTTTCACATGAGATAAACTAATATTATTTTTTTGACTTAATAGCTGAACATGGTAATCCCAGCACTGAGGAATCTGAGGCAAGAGAATTGCTATGAGTTTGAGGCTAGTCTGGGCTAGTGGATACCAGACAAGCCATAGAGAAGAGAGAAGAGAGAAGAGAGAAGAGAGAAGAGAGAAGAGTGAGGGGGAGGGAGGGAGGGAAAGAGAGAGAGAGAGAGAGAGAGAGAGAGAGAGAGAGAGAGAGAGAGAGAGAGAGAGAGA
>NC_034592.1:129562601-129564832 GCF_900095145.1 Mus pahari | reverse complement strand
AAAAAAAAAAAAAAAAAAAAAAAAAAAAAGAAAGAAAGAAAGAAAGAAAGAAAGAAAGAGGTGCTAAGCCAAATCTGGTGCACGAATTTCAAATCAATGTGAATTTCTTTGAAAACACATATTTGTAATGCCAAGGAACATACATGCATTTAGATGTATAGGAAATTTGAATAAAACACTATAGGAGCACTGCCTCTCAATACAATAATGAACGACACATGGCCACTGAGACCTTGAAGTATGGCTACTCTAAGCCAGGAGTAAGTATAAAACTGCAAAGGTATAGCACATAGAGAAAAAAAAGCCTAACTTCATATACAGCAACTGCAGAGATGGCTCAGTTAAGAGCAATGGCTGCTCTTCCAGAGAACCAGGGTTCAGTTCCAGCCACTCACATGGCAACCCGCAATTGCCTGTAACTCCAGTTTCAGGGGATCCAACACCCTCTTCTAGCCTCCCCAGGCAATGCACACACACACATTGCACTTACATGCTTGTAAAACCCAAACATAAAATTAAACAAAATTTTAAAAATTAACTTCATGGATGAAAATAATATTTCAGACATATTGGGTTAAGTACAATCCACCTACTCACATTATACATACTTGTATATATACTTTTATATTACTTTGCAACAAGCCTCTCCTTATTACTTATAGTCTTAATAATACCAAATTGACATCAATGATCAATAACAATGGTCCTTAAACTGGTAATTCACTGTAACATGGGTGATTATACTGTTAAATTTTCTAAGGAAATTATTTTAATCCTGAAGAATCTGTAGGAAAGGAACATCTTTCATCCAGTAACCACTTACAAGCAACTGCAACTTTCTATTACGCTCATAATATAAACATATGTATATACACATATACTTATCTGTGGGACTTTAATGACCCAGGGTTACAGAGGAATGGATGAGGGAGCTTTGACCCTGGATACCTCATCAAGAGGACAGCAGGAGCTGGCTACCCCACCCCTGACTCCAAACCTGGAGCCATAAAGCTAGTTCCCCAACCATCTACCCTAGTAAGAATTTATTACCATGACAGTTATCAAGATTTACTCATTTGACCTTATAATGTCGCCAGACTCCCAACCCCATCCCCAGATCCTACAGTCCCTGAGTATGTAGATGAAGATCTTCCAACACTCCTGCCCTGGCCAATGAATGGTACATGGATGGCCACACAAACATTTCCCCAGAGACTCTGGCCACCTCCCCAGGGGCATAAATGCCCCCTTTTCTCCTACCCCTAATAATTGGACCAGTTCTCTGAAGCTGTTCCCGGGTGTGTTCATTACCCATGCATTCATTGCTGACCAAGGGTCATTGCTCTGTGTGCAAGTTGTCTTGCTATTCCAAAGGAGAGGTGGATATGGGGCAGCACATATCCATCTGGATATCCATTTGTATCCATCTGGATACAAATATCCACATGAGTATTAATTTTGTAAACTTTGTGTAAGTAGCCATTAAAGTCATCAGGCAATATAAAAATAGTCTCTAACAGTTGACACTCAAAGATAGCATAAACCTTGACCCATCACTGTTTCAGACTCGGAAGAAAGATGCACAATTTTCTGAGACCTTCTTTCCTCTCCAATTCAGAATATTTACTTAATTCTATACCAATGTCAATCACACTTTTAAGGTTTATGTATCAATTAACTTAGACAAACACATAAAACTCATGATAGCAGTGAGTATATTACAAGACATAAGTGTTAGTGACATTTAGAATTTTAACCTACTGCCACCTTCCAAGTAGGACATGTTCTGAGAAGCTGATAAACTTAGCAGACTTTATAGTCTGTATAGTTAAATATTTTTCTTCCTATTCCTTTAATAAAGTTCTTATTTGTGAAATCTTGATAACCTGTCATATATTTTTAAAAATCAGAGAATAAATAAACTGCATTTTTCCGATACAATTCCTTCTGGGTATCAAAATATCTATGTGACAAATAGAACTGGCATGAACACATACAAATGATGCAACCTAAATAAGTAAAAATAAATACAGTTTATGGTTAGCTTCCTTTCCTTTCCTTTCCTTTCCTTTCCTTTCCTTTCCTTTCCTTTCCTTTCCTTTCCTTTCCTTTCCTTTCCTTTCCTTTCCTTTCCTTCCCTTCCCTTCCCTTCCCTTCCCTTCCCTTTCCCTTCCCTTTCCCTTCCCTTTCCCTTTCCCTTTCCCTTTCCCTTTCCCTTCCCCTTTCCCCTT
>NC_034592.1:129560282-129562456 GCF_900095145.1 Mus pahari | reverse complement strand
CCCTTCCCTTCCCCTTCCTTTCCCTTCCCTTCCTTTCCTTTCCTTTCCTTTCCTTTCCTTTCCTTTCCTTTCCTTTCCTTTTTAAGATTAGGTCTCACTATGGAGCATAGGCTGACTTCAAATCCATCATCTTCCTTTTTCAACCTCTTTACTGCTGGGATTAAAGGTGTGTGCCATGCCTGCAGTCATAAATAGATTTTTGTAGTCATGAAAAGTGTTTGGCCTTTCATGAATGCTTTACCCATGTTCATTTATTATCTATGAGGATACATTCAGTCACAAAGACTACATTGACTATACACAACATTATTTCTTTTTTGGTATGGATATAAAACATATACCCTGATTTGACATTAAAGAACTATAGTCAAATAATCTCTTTATGCCACTTTTTTTTTTCATGACATGGCACTTAAAATGACTCTTGTCTCTGCTAACCATGGTTTTATGCAAAGATGATTTCAGAGGGCACGAGAAGCCCCGGGTTTCCCTTCCATCCTTCAGTGTCTTTAGAAAGCAATTTCTAAAATCACCATTTCTACTACCCTTTTAATCTCTACAAGTCATTAGTAAAAGCTATGTCAAGGCAGGCTGCCAACAGCAGCTCAATCATATATGCATTACCATCAATTATCCAAAAGAAATAGTGTAATTAAAAGAATCCACTCTTTTATATACATGTGTATATATACATATACCTAATAGATTGTTTATATAAAGACAAACATCAGACATATATATCCCTTGTATTCAATATTGTTTATATTGTCTAAAAGTAAAGTATCAATTAGATTTTTTTTAAAAACTTCATCTTTACTGCATAATTTATCTTCACCCATTGAGGCTCACCATTTTTTATTATTGAATTAATGTTGTTCTTAAAACTGATACTGCAGGTATAGGCTTTTCATTCAAACTAGTACAAAATTTCTCAAGCAAATCTTATTTCTCTGGAGTTGTATTTTAGACTGAATTACAATGCCCTGTGCTTTGTGATACTTTTGTGTTTTGTGAAATTCTTCTATTTTTCTAAAAGGAAAACAAACAAACCTTTCCTATATAGCTGTTATATTACTTCCTATATTCAAATTTCATATTTAGTATTTTTTAAAATAAACATTAGATTTGTCAAAGGGTCAGATCCCATTCTCAGTTTACTTCACAGTTAGGTACTTTAGGGAAGTAATTTTCAAGTCCATCTGACAAACATTTTGCTGAGGGTGTTGTTCAAAGCATTTAGCCTTGGGGTTGATCCTCAGTACTTCAGAACTGAACCAGCATTAAAACCTCCCCTGCTATCTGTTGGCTTATTTATTGACAGGATTTCCTCCTGTAGCCCAAGTAGGCTTCAAATTGACCATAACACACAGGCTAGCCTTGAACCCACAATTCATATGCCTCAAGAGATTTATGATTACCAATGTGTTACAACATTTTTACAACAATGTGTTACAACTTGATTTTATGTATGAGATCTTATGAGGCAACTTTATCAATCAGATTTTCCTCATGGTACTCACAATGAATAGAGTAATTTACTGTTTTGTATCAGGCATGTTATTGAGCTAATAATTAAACTGTTTGAAATTTACTCAAACTTTTATGAGGTAGACACTTCCTTGTAATCACAATTATCAATCAAGAATTCAGACTGATATACATAAACAACTACTAAATAACACTTCAAAATTAGCAATATAGACAAAAAAGAAAAAAGTGGAGAAATTATTGTCTGATTGTAATATTGCTCTAGTTTTTTCTTCTAAAATGTACATAGTACAGCTTTAATAACAATGCCACAGCCTAATAATCAACTCACCAAATGTCAAACATTGGAGCTCTCCTTCAAGTAAGTGACGGCAACAAATAACCCAACTACCCAGCTCAGATGGAAAAAGAACACCTTTGATTGTTGCAAGCTAACTTGTAAAGCTAAGGTGATGCACCATAATATAATTTGCATTGAAACCATTAAACTAACTTAGACTGGAGAAATTGATTATGTATGAAGTTATGGAGGTTTTTTTTTTGGCTCTGCTTTGACATTTTTTTCTCAATTTTTATTATTATTATTATTTTCTTTATTTACATTTCAAATGCTATCCCGAAAGTTCCCTATACCCCGTCTCCCCCCCCCCCTCCCCTACACACCCACTTCCACTACTTGGCCCAGG
>NC_034592.1:129505178-129560189 GCF_900095145.1 Mus pahari | reverse complement strand
TTTTCTTTATTTACATTTCAAATGCTATCCCGAAAGTTCCCTATACCCCCCCCCGCACCTGCTCCCCTACACACCCACTTCCACTACTTGGCCCAGGCCTTCCCTTGTGATGGGGGAGGTATATATTTTTAAAGGATATGTGGCCAGGCAGTGGTGGTGCATGTCTTTAATCCCAGCACTTGGGAGGCAGAGGCAGGCGGATTTCTGAGTTTGAGGCCAGTCTGGTCTACAGAGTGAGTTTCAGGACAGCCAGGGCTACACAGAGAAACCCTGCCTTGAAAAACAAAACAAAACAAGACAAAAACAAAACAAAATAAAACAAGGATATGTGTAGTAGTTCCTATTAAGAATGTATAGAGACAGAAAAATTAGATTTTTCTTCCTGCATAAAACAATAGAAATTATTTTTCTTAAAATTCAAAGTATTCTTTTTTTATAACAGGAATCTAATGACATTCTAAAATATGTGAAAAACAAATAGAAATAACAAAGTTTTAAACTTTCTATGGTAGCAAGGTATATACATAAACTTGTTAATTAGAAACAAAAATTATATTTCAATATTGTTAGTTTTCCTATAGCATATATAACTTTACTCTAAAACATTATTTTTAAAACTACAGAAAAGTGTAAACACCTAGTTTAAGTTTATATTCCCAAGGTAAGAGAATTGGAATGTAGTAGATGTATTTATACATCTTGTTTTATATACATATACACACATACACTATTATTTTCTGCTGCAAGTTAAAAACTAAGATTACAGCTTTTCTGTAATGTTGGAAGTACATTGTTTGGTGTGGGTTGCTTTATATTATTTGTTTGTGGAGGGTTTGTTTTGTTTTGTTTTGTTTTTTCTTTGTTTTTGTTCTGGGGGAATCATATTAAAAGTCATTATTATTATTTAGCCAATGATAATACTGCTGATATTTTCTATTTGTTCTCATGCTGTTGGAAAGATGTACTATTAATAATTGTACTAACTTAAAACAAACTCATTGGTTAGACTTACCCTTGGTGAGAAAGCAGAAAACAATTTTTCATCTAAAAATATCTGAATATTTTTCATTTTCATTCAAGAGTCTTTTTGTAGGTAGTTAAATCACAAAGATTTTACATTTTATAAAGAAAATATGGAAGTAGCACTGTGTTACAGAGAAAGTCATAAATATAGGAGTAAAGTTGGCCAAAGAAATGTAAAATAATTTAAATAACCAATTAAAACCAAAAGTGTCTAGGAAACTAAAAACAAAATTGGGAACTAAATTCCAGAAATTAATAAAATTATCAAAAACTTAAGGATAAACTTCATTTTGTCTCCTTAGCATTTTTTTATACCTTCAAATTTTGCTGCACAAAACAAGTACTATTGACATGATTCTTTATTCCTTTCCAAGTAAAAAAAAAATCTCAATTGTTATATTACAGCTACTTCTCCAACATGAGAATTTCACTAATCAAATAAGTTTACAACTATTCCAAACTAATTCTAAGTGCAGCAAGTGTCTCATTTCTAAACAGCACTTATATTCTTTATTATTCAGCAGAGAGTAATATTTTCAAGAACAGTCACCCTGATGCAGTAATCCAGGAGCTATTGACAATCTATGTGCCACCATAGAAAGACAAAGTCTTTTGGTTCTAGCTGGAACTCTACTTCAAAGGGGGTCTGTTAAAAGGTTTCTCCCCTCTCCCCAGGCCCTCTGACTGAGCTGCATGACAACAGTAGATCCCAATCTTTCTTCTGATTTTAGTATTTTAGTTTAGATTCTTGGTAGGATTTTTGTTTTTAAAGTTAACTAACATATCAGAGATTTTCAATAAATGTCAATTTTTGGGTTGGTTTTTTTTTAAAGAATGAACCTATTGAATCTTTTTATCTAGCAAATTTTTTTTTTCTGCTATAGGATGTCTCAGTATGTTTTCAGTGTTATGTGAAAATACAAAAATCTAAACTATGGGAAATAGTCAAGGCACCAAAAACCAAATAAGTGCTGTCCTCTGTATGTAAAGTTGTATTGTGCTTCAAGATGTGGAGCCAATCCTAGCAGAATACAATGTCAAGTGTTGTGAGAAGAGGAAATGGGAAAGGAGACTAGATTAGGAGAGGGAGAACCATCTCTTTTCACTACTGTATTCTCTTCAAGAGTTTCTTTCTTTCCTTTCTTTCTGCTAAGTGCTAAGAAAAGGGCAGGGAAAAACAAGAAAGCATTCCTGAGACATACATTTTCGTGACATATAGTCAATAGTATTTAACTATCACTAACTATAAATTTCCATTCACAGTTTGGGCAGAGAATAATTGGATGAAATGAGTTTGATGGAAGTCTTCAACAGAGTATCAAACTATTTTGTCATTAGTTTGATATACTAATGTATACATTCTTCAGAGTCTATTATCAAACTCATCTGCACACAGCCAAATAGCAACTACATTTTAAAGGTATGAAATTTCTAGGGTAAGACACAAATAACTGATAAAAGAAAATGTGGAGGATTTTAAGATTTTTTTTTCTTTCAGAACATTTCATGTCCAGGAAAGAAATTCTACTTGGCCTATGATGTTCCTAAGCAGTCAAAAAGTGAATTTCATCAGAAATTCTGTTTTGTTTTATATTTTCATTTTCTAGTGGGAAACCTCCAGATCTGAGTGCATTGATAAACTGAACAAAATATAGTATAAGCACTTATAAAATTGTCACACTGGAGTTTTACAAATAAAATGTCACAAGATAACTGTATAACTTGAAAACAGAAAATTAAAAACAAAAACAAAAAAACAAAACAAACAAAAAAAAAAAACCTCTAACCACGTTTTCTGGCTCGGCGAGCTCATCAGCATGAAGTTTATGATAATTGCTTCGTGTTTGAAATGTGTCTGAGCTTGAAAAAATAATGGTTTGCAAGAGACTTTCATATTCACAGATATTATGACAACTATATTTACTTACCTTATCTTTGCTTAAAGTTTAAGATTACTTTTTGTTGTTTCTAAGCTAGTAAGTAGTAAGGAATACAATTTAAAGTAAAACAAAGTCTAAATCCCACATTGTGAAAGGATCCCAGCATTTGAGTGCCCTCCCCCCTAAAGGTTTCTTTGTGTATCATTAGTTCAAGAAATATAAGTAGGCAATAAGTGACCTAGTTCAAGTGTCCCAAGTCCAGAAAAGACCTGTAAAATTGGCATTATGTTAGATTGTAGCAACACTAATCTTGTTAAGGCAGTAACTGATGTCTATAAACAACTGTTAGAACCTGGAATTTTGTCCCACAATATGTGTTTTAAAATATTAACCACTATTCTGGTTGTCCTTTTCTTTCCATGAGTGATCATATGGTCTTTTTTCCCCCTACAAAAGGCAGATTCTTTGCAAAAGTACACTGAAATGAACACAGTTGTTGGCTAAAATAATAAGACAAAACCACCAAGGACATTCAAACCACAGGACTGAAACCAAGAAAAAGATAATGCAGAGTTGTTCAGATCTTCAAGGCATGTGAGTCCAGGTTAAACTTTGGTGGTTACTCTTGTTTTTAGATACAATAAAATCTTGCGTAAGAAACACTTTTCTCTCTTCTACTCCAGTTTTGAGGAAAACTTTTAAAATGTGTCTTTGTTTCCCTCTCATCCCTATGTTTTCCAATGTTACTGGTACCCCACACTTCTTTGTCTTTTGTCTTGTTCAGCACTTACTGTAAGTTCATAAAGTATAAGTTCTTTGTTATGCAGGAACATTTGTATACCAAGAAACGACAATTTTTTAAAAATCAGCTTATGGGTTTGAATTTTTTCAAGAGAGCTGCCGTTTTAACCTGCTTTCTGCATCCACATCAATGTTGATACTCCTTAAACAGGTTATTTTCCCAACACCAAAAAGATCCATTACAAACAAGTAAACATACTTGAATTCTCTCTCTCTCTCTCTCTCTCTCTCTCTCTCTCTCTCTCTCTCTCTCTGTCTGTCTTCCTCCCTCCCTCCCTCCCTCTTTCCCTCCCTCCTCTTCCCTCCCTCTCTCTCTTTCTCTTTCCCTCCCTCTCTCATATCAAGATAGTGACAGAAGAATAAACCCTAAGTCAGATTCTGGGGACGGGGACAAAGAAAAGATAGCGGTAATGAAGGTGCAAATTCAATATGAAACGTCTTTTTAGCAAATACACTTTGTCTTGTTCAGTTTCTACCCAGAGAGTGGGAGCACCATACTCACAAGTCAGCATCTCTCTCTCTCTCTGCGTGTTGTGTCTCTTCTTTGGATTTGGATACTTTGAGCTAATTTGGAAGTGCCGGTTAGGTTGCCTACAAAATGATGCTTTAAAGGATCTAAGGATGCATAAATTAGAGAGCCCTACAATGGCAGAGGACGGTCATTGTACCTCTCCTCTTTATGTGCTCTTATGGTGGGACCCAAGAGCCCCCTTTATTTTTAACACTTTAGATGATGGAGGGACTGGTAGCTAGAAAGGAAGAGAGCCCTGCAAAACATCCCCCTCCCAAACTTAACAGCTGTTTGTCCTCCCACCACCACCACCCTCGACGTTATACTGAACTTTGCCACAAAGTCACTTTAGGAAAACTCACAGTCTGCATGAAACAAGCGTGGGTCTTTCAGTGGCCTCTGAGTTTTTATTTCTCGAGGGCTAAAGGTAACCTGGATAGAAGCGCGAAGGATGGGGGTAATCTTTTCAAGAAACACCCAATTGGCCCTTTACCTTTTTTGCCTCCGTTATGGGGAAGGGGGGTGAGAGAAAAAGATGTCAATGACCATTGTTTGCTCGTTGGGGATGTTGCTCCGCCCCCCGAGTCTGTCGTAAACCTGGCGCTGGACTAAAATAAACCCGAGATCCCGCAGCTCGGGGGCTCGCCGCGCCGCGGACAGCTCTCCACTGGCGCTGCCGCCTGGCCGAAGTGGCGGCGCCGACGAGCGGCCGCCGCGTCCCGCCCGCGCCCGCCCCGGGCCCCCCTACCTGGCCGTCCGCCGAGCCATGTCGTTGAGCCCCAAGCACACGACGCCCTTCTCCGTGTCCGACATCCTGAGCCCCATCGAGGAGACCTACAAGAAGTTCGGCGGCGTCATGGACGGTGCGCCGCCCGGCCTGGGGGCGCCCCTGGGGGCCGCTGCCTACCGCGCGCCACCGAGCGGCCCCTCCTCGCAGGCGGCGGCCGTGGCGGCGGGCATGCAGCCGCCCCACGCCATGGCCGGACACAACGCGGCGGCGGCGGCAGCGGCGGCGGCGGCGGCGGCCGCGGCGGCCGCCACCTACCACATGCCTCCCGGTGTCTCGCAGTTCCCGCACAGCGCCATGGGCAGCTACTGCAACGGCGGCCTGGGCAACATGGGTGAGCTGCCCGCCTACACGGACGGCATGCGGGGCGGCGCGGCGGCCGCGGCCACCGGCTGGTACGGCGCCAACACGGACCCGCGCTACTCGTCAAGTGAGCGGGGCCGGACGCGCGGGACCGAGGGCGGGCTGGCGGCGCGGGCTTTTCCCGCCACAGCCGGGGCGCCAGGGTGCTGGCGTCCTGGTCAGCGGCGCCCTAGGGTTGACGCGCGGGGGGTCCTGGCAGGCGGCTTCGGGCTCGTGAGGGGTTCTGGGGCGAGGTTCGGGATGCGCGGGGCGTCCCGGGGCGCGCGGGGTTTCTCGGGAGCCCCCTGGGGCGCGCGGGGGTCGCCGGGTCCCCGGGCGCACGGAGGGAGCGGGGCTCGGGTCGCGGCTCTCGTGGGGTGCCGCTATCCAGACGGGGGCCCCGTGCCATCACTTAAAGCGAGCGGGGCGACGGCGGGAATGGTTCTCGCAGGCCCGGGGCTCACCGGCCGTCCTTCTTGGGCCCCCTCCCCAGTCTCCAGGTTCATGGGGCCGTCGGCGGGCGTGAACGTGGCCGGCATGGGCTCGCTGACCGGCATCGCGGACGCCGCCAAGTCTCTGGCGCCGCTGCACGCGGCCGCGCCGCGAAGGAAGCGCCGAGTGCTCTTCTCGCAAGCCCAGGTCTACGAGCTGGAGCGGCGCTTCAAGCAGCAAAAGTACCTGTCGGCGCCCGAGCGCGAGCACCTGGCCAGCATGATCCACCTGACGCCCACGCAGGTCAAGATCTGGTTCCAGAACCATCGCTACAAGATGAAGAGGCAGGCCAAGGACAAGGCGGCGCAGCAGCTGCAACAGGAGGGCGGCCTGGGTCCCCCGCCGCCTCCGCCGCCGCCGTCGCCACGCCGCGTGGCGGTACCGGTGCTGGTGAAGGACGGCAAGCCATGCCAGAACGGCGCGGGCACCCCGACGCCTGGCCAGGGCGGCCAGCAGCCGCAGGCCCCGACGCCCGCATCAGAGCTCGAGGAGCTGTCGCCCAGCCCGCCCGCTCTTCATGGTCCCGGGGGCGGCTTAGCGGCCCTGGACACGGCCACCGGGGACTATGGTGGAGGCGTGCTCGGCGCCAACCTGCTCTATGGCAGAACGTGGTGATGAACCCCGAGGGTCTGCCTGCGACTCGCAGGATCCGCCAAGAAACTGCAAGAACGGATGGGGGACATGTACAGAAGCTGACCCTTTAGTGCATGGAGATGAGAACGAATGAGTCGCTGAGAGGGTCAGGCTGCTCTGAACCTCTTTACTGGGGGTGGGAGAAGGCGACAGCCCCGGACCAAATAATGTGACACCACACTTTGAGGTGGTGATTTCCCTTCTTTCAGAAGTTCCTAAGTTATGCGGAAGAACTGACTGATGGAATACGCATTCACCACGTTCCTAACCAAAGCTCTCAGAGTTTTAGAAGTCGGAAACTTTGTTGGTGTTTGTATCTCTATAATCAACCAGCTTTTCACGATGAATCCTTGAAGTGGAATTTATATTGGGAGATTAATTTGCAAAGCCCCTCCCCTAAGTGCAATTTCGTTAATGCTTGATTGAAAGTACATTGAATTGTAACCCAAAGTGGATCATATACACAGCAACGTGATTGCTGAGGAATAACTGCCATTTGGGTAAAATAGAGAAATGGAATAAAAATAATCGAAATACTAAGTATATGGATTGTTACCATTTTTACATTTAAATGCTGATTTAAAAATATTTTGTTCATTATTAGGCAACCAATTAATTGTATATTATCCTAGAAGAGTACAACCCCCATCTCGACCCCACCCCAAGATTCAGCTCATTATTTTTTTTAAAAGGTTATAAAATACTTTTCATATAGAATCTGGCCTTTCCAAATCAGCTGATACATATACCCTTTCATTCTATAAACATGGTATTTATTTTCTTTAAAGTATTTTTACCTGAATTTGGACTCCTTGACAAAGAAGTAGAACAAACAAGTGAAACTGACATATTACCACCAACCTACTTCAAAGCAAGTGAAAAAGAATAAAGGGGACTTATTGAATTGTTATCAAAATATACAGAAAAAGTAAGAAAATTATATGTTTTCGTCATATTTAGAACGAGGTAGTTGCACCAATTTTATTGGTGTTTTATTGTATAAATAAATATATTTACTCTTTATTATGCCAATTAATATTTTCAGTATTTCAAATGAATATTTAAATATAACTTTAAAAGGCCTTAAGTACTTTTTCTAAAAGTCAAGAGGTCATTTCTTTTTAAGTGTTGTAGGGATTTTTTCCTTTTGGCGAGTGTGGCAACACAGCTCTTTAATCATTAAAATAGTCATATTGGGGGAAATAGAGCCAACTGAATAGTGTGAACTTATAGGACAAATGGAAGTTAAAGAAATAATATGCACAAAACATGTTTTCAAATAATCAAAACAGATGGTCACCAGAGATACCAAACCTCTTCTGCATTTCCATTTTTTAGAACAAATCTGAGTGTGAAACACTATTCCCTCTCATGGTTTGAACATTTTTCTGGGAAGTTCAAAGTGACTGCATAGAAAGGTACATAGAAGTCAAACTGGTACTTTCTCCAAAATGTATTTTATAAAGTAAATTCTCTCTCTCTCTCTCTCTCTCTCTCTCTCTCTCTCTCTCTCTCCTTTTTTTTCTTGTCTATCTGTCTCTTTCTCTGTTTCTCTCAAGAAAAGGGAGGGGCATGGAGCAAAGAGATTTGTCTTTTATCAAACCACCGTTGTGCATTTTTGGAGAATGAGATTTAATTTTTAAAGCATTTAATATAATCTCCGTAGACAAAATAGTCTAAAAATGGTGCGATAAACACAGAAAAATTTCCCAGGTTGAGTTTTTGCATTACTTAGAAGATTGACTTCAGAAATCAGTATTAATTTTTGCTGGTAAAGCTATTACTGATGTGCTGTAGTTCAAAGTGCTTTGTTTTCATCTGTTTGACTACACTACCTCTAGAAAATGTTTTTAAAAATTCATACCATTTGCAGTAATTTTTTAACAGGCCATCGCTTACAAAAACAATAGCTTTATAGTCCATGGGCATGCAGTGATACCCTTAAGGAAAATAAACCTATAACAGTTCTACACACACACATACCCGTAGCTTATTTCCGGACAAAGAATCCTTTAAGTTAAATGAACTCTATTGGGAATAATGTCACCAGAAGCAAACAATCTTTTTCCATTTGCTATTTTCTGAAAGTATATGTACTGTAGCTATATCTTTTTCCATTCAGCATTTCTTAAGTAGTGAAAAAAAAAAACAAGCTTGAGGTAATTGCTGCAGAGGGCTTAACATTCTACACCCAGGGACTTACTGAGCACGTCCTGATGTTAGGAAAAGGTTCGATTCCTGAAACATTAAAAGAAATGTTTTTTACTATAGAATTCCACTTTCTGATTAATGCAAAGCAAAAGCCTTTTCCTTCTTTTGCAGTTGGTGCTTCACAGATCCTTTATAAAAATACAAACGGCTAGACTAGGTGAAACTCATTAACTGAAGAGGAGGATAAGTGTCTCCACAGCCAAGAGGGAGAACTGGAGCAGGGGCTGGGTGGAACAAAGCCCTCTCCAAGTTTAGCAGAGGCCATAGCAAAACCGGGTTTCAGAAATGCTAACTCTGCAGATGTGACATTTTTGCAGTACATTTTGGGGTCTAGCATCTTTTCTAGTGGAGGAATAGAAACCAAAGCGTAGAATGAAAGTTGCAGAGAGTAACAGCAGGGATTGCAGGTACTTCCCAGTAATTTTCATTAGAATGTAAATTAAAGTATGAGAGTGCGTGCAAATTTGAAGGACACAAGAAGGATGTTTTGTATACGCAAGGGTAAGAGTGTAACCCAGTTGTCCTATTTAAGGCTTTGCTTAGAACTACAATCTAAAGGTCAGAACAAATAGTTAACACAAATGTGTTCAAACTCCATTCTGCTAGTAGCTGTTTACTTTCGATTTAAAGCAAATCAGAGACTCAATTCTGTTCACTCAATACAAATATCTTACATAGGCTTGCTTTGTTAGCTGCACTGAACAGTAATGTTTCTAAAAATGAATTTGGATCCATAATTTTATTAAAAAGCATATGGACTTGATTTTTAGATATGAGTTTGTGCATATGAGAAAGTAATGCATTATGTGGTAGCAATATAAATTCCAGTTCAGATACAAAACACAGATAATATTCCCCTGCCATTTAATGCCACAGTATCATGGTGGACCTCTGTATGTTGATTAAATTTACTTTTTTTGAAACGCTGTGTATGCCATCCTTAGGCCCAGTGAGCCAGAGGACTGATACATTTATAAAACATAAGCAGCCGTTTTATGGCTAGTGAGAACTGGTGAGTAGCTATCTAGGGAAATTTCAGAGATACCCAGACTGGGGAACCATTTGCACAAGTCACCTAGTACTCCTCTATCCAGTGAGTATGGAGAGTTCTTTTTGGTCTCCAGGTTAAGTTTTCTAAATTTAATGGTGATGAAAGTTTCTGACATGAGGGTTTTAGTTTTGTTCAGATTTGCTTTAGATAATTTATCTGTAATGGAGTGAAACTTTCTTTTTTTTAATCTCTGTAACTTCAGTAATTGTTTAGGTAACTGCTAATTAAAAACCTGTTAAGCTGTATAAGCTTAAAGTGCACAATTTCACAGTAGTGCCATTTTATACATACAAATTAAGGCATGTTATCTCTTTACTCCAATTCTGGAAGTAGGGTATAGAAAAACAGCCACAGAACATCTGTCGGAATTAATGCTGAATGGACGAAGCATATTTCAAGAATGGGACACTTGTTACTTTGTTAGTTCCTTGACCTTTTTCCTGTTTAGAAATAGAGGACAGAGTCATCAGGAATACGATACCTTGGTTTTCTGACCAAGCATGGGCAGAAGTCTTGAGAATCAAAGCAGTTGCAAAGTTACCCTGTGGCCTTTAATTGTGGATAGATTGACTCTTGAGAATGTCTAGATTTTAGATTTCTAGGCAGCTAAATTTCCTTACAGTCAAGACTTCGAATTTTAAACAGGGGTCAGTGGGGCCAGTGTTTCTTTCTTACAGGTTCAGTGTGTTTACTTGCCTGGAGAATTGTAAATATGCAGACTGGGGTACTGCATCCAGGGAGTGGAGAAAGCATGCCCCCAAGATTGAAGGTCTGAGATTCCACACACTCACCCTACTCCACATTTCTGTTCCTGGGTAGGCTGTGAGGCTTCTGAATCCTAGGCTTAGGGGAGACACTGGGCCAACTGCCTCAGCCTCGATTCCACAGGGAGGTGAATCAGGACACAGCCCAACCTTCACTATGAGAGGCAGCTCACCCTCAATAACCCTGCCAGCCCTATGCTCCCAGGCAGCTCAGCCTCAGCTGCAAAGTCCTTGTGCACACCAAACCTTCATCCTAGTCAAATCCCTGAGCATCTGACCTCCATCTAGAAAGGAGGCTTCCTACCCAACACCCAGCTCTGTTATATCCCCGGTCTTTGCAAGAAAATTAACCTACAGGTCATTACATCCTATTTGCCTTTGAAAAGCTTAATGGCAGTCAATAACTATTTGCAGGTTTTATACTTTTGCATCACCCCTGTGGGGCTCTAGAGCTAAGGTTGCTTTTTCCTTACTAGGTCCTCTTGGCATATGTCTCCAGGTACTGACTTAAAAACAATTCAGTGAGAACCCCTGAAAAAAAGATGCCCCAAAGGTAACAAAATGGACTACAAGTAGCAAAACTAGCCTGTTGCCTGTAACACTAAAACTTGAGGGAACATTTACATCTGTACACATCCTTGAAAGCTTTAAACAGCACTTTACTGAAGTAACAGCATTTTTCTCTTCTAACAGTAAGAGATGGCAGAAGAGGAGAATCTAAGGGTTCAGGAGCTGAGCAGATGTTCCCTGGGCACACCCACCTGTTTCATGAGAACCTACTGTCGGCTAACTTCATTATGCCCTTTACCTGGACTTCTTCAGGACCCTTCAGCCAAAACCAAAATTTAAAAACTAAACCAAAACCAGGGGATTGAGGAAATAAAAAGCGTTAGTGTGGGTTTGGAGAATTCATGAAACTGTATAAAGACAGACACATGTTCCCTTTGGAAGATACAGTACTTTATTTAGAAGGCTAAATGAGAGACATTAATAGTAGGATTCATTACTATAATGCGGTATGAAGGTAACACACAAAGGTTGACAATTCCTAATGGCTACTCTTTGTTCCAACAATAAAATGATCCTACTGCTCTCACCACTATCAGCAATGAATTCAAGTTTCAAAATGCCTGTCTATTCAAAGGTGGATTGTTTTTCCCACATAATAAAAAATTAACAAGTATGCTTTAGCTGTATTCTAAAGAACCAATGTCCTAAGTGAGACGGTCCAAAAGAAATCTTCCTTTACACTATTAGGTTAGAAAAGCTGAGACAAAGAAAGCCTCAGTCTTCAGAGAAAGGTAACCAGTCTAAATTTGTTTTGGTAATGAAATGAAAATAGATGTGTCAACTCTAACACGCACCTAGGGAGTTGGTGTGCTCAAATGAAATGGGGTAGGATCCAGACTGCATACCACTGTGAGATATCACTTAAAATATGCTGAGTATTGATTCTTTAGCTAAAAAACTTCAACTTGAATTTTTAAAAATGATCCCTAAATAAGAGATTTAGAAGCCCTTAAAACTAAACCACAAATATGAAATTTGTAAAAATATAAATATTCACAAAGATTTATTAGTAAAATGCTAATAAATGCTGCTCTTAAAGGGCTAACCATATCCTCTTAAAACATACCTTGACACTGACTGGTTCCTGATATTAAATTGTAGGAACTGCTTTCTTTTTAAGTTGGCACTGTAAATAAGTCTGTATAGGCACCATAAGTCAAGACTTTCAGCTGAGATAATCAGACACCAGACACCAACGTTTTTAAAGTTTAGCTTTATTTTTATTTTTTTTTACTAAAGTCCACAAATTTCTGTAAGTCAAGTACTTTAATGAAATGTTTTCAAAGAAATGTTGAGCAATATATGCTCTAGTCTGCAGAATGTGCAGCTCAAATGTCCATACCTAATTATTAATGTGCATTAAAATCAGCATAGAGCTGTTTTCAATTTTAACCATAATGAAAACCCAGGACTCCTATTTTCATCAAATGTGTTTACAAGCAATAATAAATTCAGACCCACTGTATTATGCCATACACATCTCTGGAAAGCAACATAAAACAGTGAAATCAGATCAGTAAAAATATACACACAGTTAAAAGAAATACACAAAGTACTGTAGTTTTATTAAAAACTACTACTTAAGAAAGAAACCTTTCCACAAATAGCATAAAAATGTAGAATGGTGAAAGGAATGTGGAAAGCTTTACAAAAGCCTAATTCCAACTGTATCTTCCCGAGGGTGGTGGCAAAGGGTATTTCCGTCCTTCTCTGGGATATCCCTGAAAGTAAACAAAAGAAAGCATTTATCTTCTGGATTAATAACACCTAATATAGAGGTTTACATCTCTGGGGAAGAGCACCTCATGAAGAAGTAGACTATTTCTTAAGGTACATTGCATGGGAAGTCTTCAAAAGTATGTGTTCAAAGCCTACAGTTCTAACACAGCTTGTTACAAAGCTGAAGACACAAACCAAGTTTGAATTATTGAACACTAACTCCACAGCATTAATAACAACCACAAACAGGAAATTCCCCAAAATGCAGACAAATGAACAATGAAATGCTTCTTGTAAGTATGTACAGTGGGGTTTATTTTTATATTTGTATTAGTTCTTTGAGAATTTCCATGTGTTTTGATTATATTCATTCCCTTCCCCTACTCTTCTTTAACCACCCCAAATTGTCTTTTTTTTTTTTTTTTTTTTGTAACCATCAAGTACAATTTGTGCTGCCCATATACTTTTGTCTGTGTGACCTTTACTGGTAGTCAACCTACCAGGATCTATACCCTAGCAGGAGCTAAACCCTTAAATAAATATAAACCATTCAAATTTTCCCTCCTTTTCCTAGTGATTACTAGTTGCCAATAGCTCCTTCACAAAGGGAAGCACTTTGTGTCTACCTCCCATCTCTATGCTGGATTCTGTCTGGTCTCAGCCTGCAGATACTGTGCATACTGTAAAGACAGTGCTTTCAAATTTTCCCACCATTCTGAGTCCTTGGTAGGAAAGTCTCTTCATTTAACCAAGGGGAAGGACTTACTGAGGCCTAATGGCCAGTTATTTTTAGGAATATATATATTTTTTACTCAATGAAAAACAGAACATTAATAAAACATTATTAAAACGCTTACAAAATATTTCCATACAAAATAATTCATAATTATTTTTCTAAAGGTTTGGAAATATAGCTCAATAGTAAGAGCATGTGCTGGATGAGTGTAGTACCGGGTTTGGGTCTAAAGGGAAGAGGAGATTCCTATTTAGGATACAAGGTTCTATTTTACCACTCAGACAGCTTACACTACATGGCACGACATCCTGGAGGCCGCAATGTGGGCTAAGGACTTGTTAGATATATTAAGGTCACTACAAATAAAATGAAAGCATGATCCCTTTAACAAACTCTAACTTCAAAAGTTGCAATTTAACAAACACTACATGGAAACATGACTAAAACCAATGAGTATATTTCCAAAAGGAATCTCCCAACTTGTTTACGTATCTTCTCAGCAAAGAATGTCACCTTTTCCAACAGCAGAGTCCCTCCAAAAGGAAAATCTCCTTGGCCACTTCCTGAGGAAAGATGAACTGGGGTTCAGTGTCCCCAGCTCTGCCTCCAAACTGTGAGATCACAGGCTTTCAGTTCCTGACTGTAAAATGAAGTAACTGCACACAGAATCTCCCATGGTTTCTCATGTCTTCATCTTAAAATGCTGTTATTTCAACTGCCTAGTGTCACCTAAACTCCAGTAGCACAGAGAGCGGTAATTTCCTAATATGACTTTTCAAAGGTGTTGGGTAGAAAAAATTAAATTCTGTGGAATGATTTTAATGAATCATAATAAAATCTTCTCAAAAGGCTTTAACTGTAAGTAATTAAGGTGACCATTTTCTTGTATAGTTGAAATAGACTTACAAAAATACACTTTTAAGGTATCAAATGGTTTTCCTTCCATGTCAGAGATCTTGGATTAAAGGGGTAGGGGCACAAAGTAAGAAAAAGAAAGTAGAAAACTAATACACAAAGTACGCCAAAGGCGTGCAGGCAATATACCAAGTCAACAACTGAAAACTTCTCATGTACTGCAGGCACCTAACTCCAGGAAGACTACACACCAGAGTTGCAGTATTCCAAACCCTGTTCTCTACCAAGGGTTGGATTATAGTACAAATTCTGTTCAGGTTCACATTGCTAGGGGAAATTCTATTAAATAGACCTTAGCTTTAACTATTGCTAAGACTGAATGGAATTAAGAAAACAAAGCTACATCACCTCAATGTATCTATGAATTATAATGCTCTTCTGCATCACATGGCACTTTCCACTTAGCAGAAAAATGTGTGGAAAAATCTTCAAAGAGAAATTTGCTTCCACAAGGAGGGACTCAACGACAATCACTTAAGAAAATTCTAGGATGAATAAAGACAACCAGTAAACAGGTAATTTTGTGTTTGTTTTATTTTATTTTACTTATTTAATTTACTTTCAGCTTCCAGGCAGTCTTCATTTGTTAATGACAGACCTAGTTTAATAATACAATATCCTCTAAGCTAAAAAGAAGTGTCTTGATGACTGTGACTCCTGTTAATCACCACTGACAGCTATGATAAAAGGGGCTTCTAGGCTGGAATTCTTGAAGACTGCCCACATATAAACTATTTAGATGAGATACTTGACATAAATGTATTTTTAATGATGACAAAAGTTCACCCTAAGCTGCTCTATTAACAATTTCTCCAAAAATACTGGTAACAAAAGATTAATTCCTAAGAGACAAACGTTAGCAGTGAGCAGTATGCTGCTTTTCCTTTACAGCCCACATTGTATTTATTACCTGTCTCCCTCCTCGATGATCATCACGTCTGGGTGGATAGCCTCCAGGTCCACCCAACATCTGGTACTGATTTGGCTGAAAAGCTGCATTTTGGTTTTGGATCATCCGGTTCCATGGCAGTAGAGGTTCAGCTCCAACACTTCTGTAAGAAGACATTTATATCAGAAGTGTAGCCTGCTTTACAACACAAGCCTAAAATGGACAGGTTATCTCCTCCAAATTTTAAGACAACTCAATTTACCTAGATGTGATATACAGAATATGTAGTATGATGGCCTTTGTGTCTCTGGTAACTAGTGAAGTACACTGTATTTCATAAAACACCACAATTCATTAAAAGGAACGTTTACAGCTGACGGCTCAGAGGGTCCAAGTACCTGCCTTACAAGTCTGACGACCCAAGTTCACTCCCCAGGACCCAAGCTGGAATTTCCACAGGAGGTAATCCCACCACCACATTAGTGTACACACAACACAATAAATAAATTATTTTTTAAAGGGGGATGCATAAAGCCAGCTGATTAACTTTTATAAAATATTTTATATGGTTTTAAATGTGAAGTTTCTTTGTATCTGGATCCACAATCAGCAAGCTGATTACATTTATGATGCTGTCCAAAAGAGTAAACATGTACAAGTAGGAGAAAGAGGCTTTATTTTAAAAAATGTCTGCACTCATTCTTAGATTCTATTCTTTCTAGTTAATTGCAGGTTGCAAGTGAATTCTTACTGCTCAGTATTTTGAATCTAGGGTAGGGAACTTGGCAGTTTTTTCCCATCCATTATTCTGCTCAATATGTCAGAAGGTCTGATCGCGAAGAAACCTTTTCAAGTTCTATTGATGCAGTTTTCAATTGACCATGGTGACCTAGCAACATGAGCACTAATTGGCATGGGCTGACTGGCATTTGGTGTACAGTTTACATGGGAACACAGATTCAACAGCTATTATAACCCAGTTTGCTGTCCCAGATTACTAGTTGAAAGACATGTTTTAATTGTCTTCAAGTGCCTATTTTAACTTTTAGATACACAACAACAGGTAGAAGGCATTAAATCATAACTTAATTAAAACCTGTCACATAAACAATGTAACAAAGATATTTCTAAAGACAATAATCACCATTTAAAATGGAACTTTCCCAGTAAGAAGTTTTTTAACTTCTACTTACAGTCACAAAAAATAAACAGAAAAAAAAAATGTTCCTGTATACTCTAACATTAGAAATTTTGGGTCCAAAGATGTCAGGAAGAACTCAGTAAAATTACTTATATTCACCAAGGTTCTGTCTAGCCATCATAGCTTTCACTATAATGATATCAGCATATGAATTTCACTTCTTTGTGGGAGAGAAAATGTTAGGGATAAAAGCCTGAAGTTGGGTTCATTGGGTAGTAGACTAATTCTTCTTACAGCTAGCTATTCAAATCTGAAGCTATCCTCTCTACTTTCCCTTCAATTACAAGCTTTCTTAAAACAACAAAAAAGCAAAGTAATTATTCTTGTGTAACAGTTCAAAGACAACAGCTGTCTGAAGACTCAAGGAAGGGCAAAGCAACTCTTTATAGAAAGGAGTGAAACCGGAGCTCAAATATAACACACTGCATGTGATTCAGAGGCAATTCAAAGTCAGAGTGAGGTGCCTATGGTTAGGACTTATAATTATCTTTAGGTTATTATCAGTACAAATGAATTCTGGCAAGAATGCCCTATCTGATTCAGAAGAACAGCTCTATGCACACGTAAGGATGGTCTCTTCTGACCTCTGCATAGGTAAGGGACCTGCTGGTGATGGATTATGATCAAGGATCATCAATGTGGGATATATGTGCAAAGCCTACAAATCAAAACTGCAACTCATACCCTGTACTGTCATTCATTTTTCTTTTTAGTCTTAGTAAATTTCATGGAATTACGTTGACATAATAAATTATAAATATAATTTAAAAGCATTTTTTATATTCTAAAAGTAAGTTAGAAGGCAAACCCATAGTATAAAACATACAAATTTTCTTTTTGTTCAAAATAATCACTAATTTTTTTTTTTTTTTTTTTTGGGTTTTTCGAGACAGGGTTTCTCTGTATAGCCCTGGCTGTCCTGGAACTCACTCTGTAGACCAGGCTGGCCTCGAACTCAGAAATTCGCCTGCCTCTGCCTCCCGAGTGCTGGGATTAAAGGCACGCACCACCACGCCCGGCCATCACTAATGTTTTTGATCAAAGATAATTTCTATGATGAAAATCATTAGTAATAAAATTTAAAGAGAAGGAACAATTTAACAGTGGTATATACTACCATTTTCTGTTTCTTTATATACTTGCCATCTTCTGGCAAGAACACCTATATTTATTTACCATCAACAATCATTTTTATGTTAATTATATTAACTTACAAATATAAGCAAACTGAAACTTTGAGACGATGTTGCTAAAATGAGAGGTGGAAACCCTAAGGTTGGCTTACCCTAACTTCTAATAAATAGGACTACATGTGGTGGTGCACACCTTTGATCCTAGCACTCTGGAGGCAGAGGCAATTGGATCTCTGTGAATTTAAGGCCAATCAGGTCTACTTAGCAAGTTCTAGGCTAGACTACATAGTGGGAACTGTCTCAAAAAAAAAAAAAAAAAAAAAAGCAAACTAAAAAACCAAGTGGTGGTTGTACAGCCCTTTAATCTCAGCACTTGGGAGGGAGATACAGCAGATCTCTGTAAGTTCAAGACCAGCCTGGTGTACAGAGTGAGTTCCAGGCTAGCCAGGACTACACTAAGAAACTCAAAAATCAAAACAAGACAAAAACCAAAAAAACATCAACAACAACAAAAAAAAACCAAACACAAACCAGCTAAATAAATAAATAAATAAATAAATAAATAAAAGCAAGAGTTGGTGGTTATGAACTGAGGTAACTTATAAGGCAAGGCACTATTTGTTACTGCAGTGACAACAATATTCTTAAGCTTCCACATTACTGCTGGTAACTAAGGCCCACCAATTCGGATAGTTTAAATTTGTATGGTGGTTAATCATACTGTTTAAAGACTGCCCCCCCCCATAATTTAGTTGAATAACCACAAGTAAAAAAATTAAAGTAAACTGCTGTGTTGTACAGGCTGAAAAGAAACTCAAATGCTGGCTAGTCCTGCATAGAGTCAGCACCATCAACTGCAAGTTATTCTGTTTGGGAAAGAGGAACAATGGCTTGTTTTTGAAATAAATCCTTCTGTTTCAACCTTCTCAGTGCCCAGATAACAGATACATGCCACCATGCCTATCTCTTACTGATTTTTTTTCCTTAAGGAAATTTCATGTATGTATTTTTGTGTATTCACATTTGCCTGTGTGTGTGAGGTTAGAAGACAACTTGCAGGAATTAGTGTTCTCCGTCTACCACTGAGTCCTGGGGACACAACTCAGGTTGTCAGGCTTTGTGGCTGTTGCTTTTACCCACTGAGCCCTCACACCAGCTGTATTTTTAGGTCAAAAGGAAATAGATAGATTTAAGTACTATCCCAAAGGAAGAAATAATTCAAGACAATATACTATAGTTTAGGAAACAAGATACACTCAAAAGTCATGTTCTAATAGGATTCTTAACAACGCCCCAAAATAGTACACTGGAAATTACAAAAACCTGACTCTCATAAGACTACCCCTATCTATTATCTATAATCTTTTGGTAAAGTAAAAATGGTTCCTACTCTGTCTTGTACGTCTGACTATCGAGAATGAATGACAAGGGCTATGGAAATGAGCAATGAGCTCTGACCACTTATTAGCTAAAGAAGCTTAGGAGAATAAAACGGTTTCCTTTACTAGTACCTGGGAGTCTGAGGCGCAAACAATGCAAATTACAGACCAATGTGGCCATATAGTGAGATCCTACCTATAAAAAAAAAAGAGTTCCATTTCCTAAATAACAATGAATTGATGATTCTATAAATGCTTATCTTTAACTTTTTCTTTCAGGGATGATGTTAAAGTATCTAAAACACTACCCACCCACCCCACAAAAACCCAAACAAAATGTTCCTTACTTCTGGGTTCACAAAGTCAGGGTAATAACAGTTCTTGGTGAGGATAGAATAAGAACAAGAAAATGATAAAACAGCAGAGCAAGGAAGAGGATTCAGATGGTAGTCCTAGACCAACTTTCCATGTGTACAGACCAGAAGGAAAGCTGCTGCAACTGCAGAAAGAGCCCTGATCTACTAAAACATTTCTTGGTAAAGAGTAACATGGAAGACTGACCTTGGATAAGCTACTGAATGTGTTTCAGTTTTTGTAAAAATGAAAATTAACAGCACATCTATGAGAATATGTTAACACAGTGCTGATAATTCTTAAGCTGAAGAAACACATTAGAAATTTTTATTAACATACTGAAGAAGTGAACAATGATATGAACAAACTAAATATAACAATTTGGAAGAATTTATCCCTTTATTTGTTTTACAACGGTGTTAAGCTAGTCATGGTGGTGCATGCCTGTAATCCATACTCTAGGACTTGAGAGACTAAGGCAGGTGAACTGGAAGTTCCAGGTCAGCCTGGGCTATTTTGATGATAATTAAATAGTATGTGCAGTATTCTTTGAGCATGTACAAGATATACTTACCAGTCATACTAAATTTAAAATATGATTTGTATGAGGTAGCTGACACTATCAATAAATAGCTGAGTTACATGAATTTTTGTAGCAATCTTGAAGAAAACAACAGAAGGCAATTTTGGAAGAGCTCAAGAGCTGCTAAGTATTTGTGCAAGAAGAACACTGTTTCTGGAACCATTTGTTAATGCACTCCATTCATTGAAGATGTGAACAGATTAAAATGGCTAACTCAGCAAAGTAAAAACAGATTATAACTGGAGAAAAAGGAAGCTTTACTTTCATGAAACTCCACTTGGTTTTACATTTATTGATGCTTGGAACGATACATTACACTCTTAAATAAATGATTCTACAGATGATAATATAATTACTCATAACATGCCCATCTGACTTCTCATGGCAGGTCTGTCTGACTTAGGAACACAGAACTTATGAATGACAGAACACATGTCAAACATCCCTTGTTATTAAACCATGTCACATTCTTCCTAGTCCATGGTACTTATTAGACTGCAGATCCCATAATCCTCTTCTGAGTCCCTTCTGCATTTAATTCAGTTCAGTCTTAAGTAGTTAAAGAAACTGTTTTCAGTGGCAACTAATAACTACTGACCTACAGTGACACTGCCCTACAATAGGCCTGTCAGTCCTGAAACAGTTGTACCAAAGAAGCTGATTAGGACTTGAAGAGTCTGTAGTAAGAATCAATAGCTGGTCTGTACTAACGCTGTGCTGCTGGCAGACATGATGAAAAGTAGAACACCATTAGTTATGCCTCATTAAACTGCACAACCCTGCTAAAGAGAAATTTGTTTAGCTTGACAAAAACCTAATACAATTTTAAGCCCTGTGTTGCATTTTTTTTTAGAGTACCTCAATGCATCAATAAAATGAAGTCTAAGAAAACCAAGAAACTATATAAACAAGAGCATTTAATTCAGAGGATTAATTACATATTTCCTAAAAACAAGTGCAAGAAAAAATATTTGGGGTAAGAAAAAGCATTCTTTCCAACCAGGTACATTCTGGTTTATAAGTAACCAGCATACCCCAGGTATCAATGCAGGAAGCATCTAAAGCACAAAAGCCTTATTTAGCATTACCTCTCAAATCTATGCTGCTGGAAAAGAGGAGGAGGACCTCGCCAGGAATCTTGGGGCCTCATATCTGGAAAATAAATGGGAGGAGTTCACAAAATGCTTGCAAAACTGTCTACCATCACCCGCCCACATGGGTTATAATTCAAAGTTCCTGAAAAAAAGGAGAAGCAAGCTGGAATCAGAATGAGCCATTAATGGAAAATAACCAACAGAAAGAATTAGCACAGACTGTAGTTGGTTATATTTTTGTGGCTAACAAGGCAGTTTTGGTAACAGCCTTATCTATACTTACATTTCTCTCTCATTTCCTGTAGTGTGTGGCTATATATCACATACATAGACTTTTTATGTGTACTTTAAATGTTATAAAAAAAAATAAAAGAAAGGATCTCAGCCTTTTCATGACTGTACACTGAACTAGTAGGATTAATTCTAATGGAACTATGACACTTGCCTCATGAGTGTGCCAACTGCAACACCATCAAATAGAAAGCATACAATCATTCTAACACATACCATCAAGAAAAGCTAATGAAAGAACCCCCTACTTTTCTGTAGTTTTCTACATCACCCCCCCCCCATCCCCATCCCATTAATGCAAAGCAGAACTGGCAGTTTTATCTACTTAGATAAAAGCAAATGACTGCTGCTCTTCTACATAAACTGAACATTACAATGCAGGAAAGGTCCATCAACTCCTAGTCAGGCTCAGCAATCACATTTAAAGCACTCAAAGGGGCAGTATCAACCAACCACTGCTCCTGACTTCTAGCATGGTCTGCTGTGACCTGATTAAAACAGCTAGGTCTACAAGCTGTGCATTCACTATGTGAGGACAGTGGCCACCACCAGACTACCAGGAGCAAGAACACAGCTTACCATAATGTATTCAGGCATACAGTTTAATGGAAACACAAACTAAAACCATGCTTTTCAAAATTGCTTTCTAAAAGAAGAAATGAAAGAGTAGACCTAGTTAAAAACCATAAAATGTACAATTTGGTATTACAAAAGAAAAAAATCCAAAAGGATTAATGATTTTTAAGTTTTTCATAAAGCACAAATGGGCCAAGTAAAGTATGTGATAACTGATGACTGAAGCATGACACAGCTGGCATCCTCTGCTCTGAGCTCCACAGGACTGAGAAAGCCAGCCTGAGGTTGTTCTCTAGATATGGCCATAGTACCCAATGACTGGTACCAACCTGCAGTTTCCAGCACCCAAATAGGGGACTCCTCTTTCAAAAAGGAGAGGAAGTCCTTCACCAGAAAGGTAAGTAGTCTCTCTAGCTGAATTATATCCTGTTTTACCGCTTAAAAATGATATTACTAGCAGTAAAGCTGAGTCACAATGTAGAAAAAGCTTCCAAATGGTCCAAAGTAGGGTTCAAAACCTCAGTGGAAATTCTGGAAGCTAATTACAAAGTTCACAGATATGGGAGAAGAAAGTTGCCCACTCTGGGACCAGAATGATTCAGACTAGAAATTGTCAGAAAAATCAGTATTTTATCTTATCTTTTGAGATGGGGTCCCATGTATCTCAGGCTAGCCTCATAGTCTAAGTAGCCAAGATAACCTTGAACTTTTTATCCTCTTGTTTCTATTTAAGTGTTTGGTATTAGAGTGATCTACAGGACCATGCCTGGTAAATATGGTGCTGAAAAAAAATGGAACCAATGGCTTTGTGCAGGACCAATTACCAAGTGAACTAAACTTTAACCCCAAAGGAAATCTTAAACAGGTAAAGCCTAGAAATTCATATAAGAATGACAATTATTTCCTTTGTGAGGCTTCCTTAGATGGAAAACTTAGGACATTTACTAAACAATGACCTGCAATCTATGAGAAAATAGACCACTTAAAATTAAAATATGTATTTGTACTTTTTCTGATTTCTTTGTTAATCTTGAAGACCAATGACCTATTCAGATGGTATACAAAAATTAGTAAGAATCAGTTAAAATGTTTAAAAACTTAAATTTTTTTATGTCTTTACATTTACAAAATTAGGTAAAAGACCGACAAAAGTAAACAAAACCAAACCATCAGAATAGAATGACCGACTCAGATGCTGTTCAGCTCTACTTTGCATGCCTCTGCGCTTCACCCTGGAAACATGTTTATCATTAAGGCTTCATTCTCTAAGTCTGGTTCCATGGTGTATCCTAATAACTACAGAATGCATATCCTTTACAATACTTAGAAAAGCTTTCACATGAAAACCCGATTTATTCAAGAGCAACTAAAGACAATGAAAAAGACACATGCACATTAAAATAAACTTTCCAGAGCCATTTACCCTAATGTTTTCGGAAAATGTTTATTTACTCCTAGAAAGTGTGTAATTGGAAGGTAATGGCATCTCTACCATCTCTTCACATGTATTAAATTCAAACATGATGTACATTAAATTAAGCATAAGATTATTTTTAAGAACTAATACAACAATACAGAAGCATCAAGGGCGAGCATTTCCTAACAGTCTCTCTTTATGTGCTAGGAAATGATGACAAACACTCATTCCCATGTCGCCATTTGCAGGTACATCAAGTGCTTCCAGATTTAATTCTCATTTTCAGAACAACCCTTTTTCACATAATCTAAGCATTAGCAAAAATACAGTGTTTTGCTAAAACTTGAGCTAATAATATAAAATTTTAAATTTTTCTCTCATATATTATTAAACATACTTTGCTTTTAATCCAAAAAGAAGTTAAAAACAGCCACAAATATTTTCAAAGCAACCTTTAAACAAATTTTTTCATGTAGCTCTGAGTAATACACATAGCCCTTAAGTATTCATAAAGTAGAAATAGTTCTTGGTTTATAAGTAATGAAGTAGACAGTAAAACAAACTTATTACCATTCATTTGTATGACTCTAACAGAAGATCTTTTTGGAGTGGGAGGAAAAAACCTACGAGACAATGAATTGCACTTCAGAAGGCACAAGAACAAGGAGGGGGGCAGTTAATATTTTTCCTTTGGTCTTTAAAAAGGTATCCCTTTTCTAGAGCTCTAAGGCCACATAAACCAGCTTCGACAACAGTTTCTCAAGTGACAATTTACTTCATTAGCGTGGCAATCACAGAAAATAGTTCACGTTTACTGATTGCAGTAAGAACAAATCACTTTTCAAATGTAGATAAGTGATAAGTTTACTGATCACAATGAAGAGAAGTCATGTGCCACCTTCTCTGGAATGCAAAAACTGATGCTTTACTCATATTGACTACTCAGGGCTACACCTGATTCCAAAAAGTTATCAAAAACCAAAGAATTATAATGTGACCCAAGCTGTCACATTAAAGGTAAACTAAAGACTAAGAGACACCAGCTGATAGAAGAGGCACTTTGACCAAATGGTTCATCTTCAGTGTATTTTACACCAAACCATATTAAATAAAATAATTATGACACGAAAAATGCTTTTGAAAAATTAAGTGGCTTAGTTTTCAATTTTACTAAAATAAAAGTTTCTAACCAAAACTTCAAATTTCGGATTTATAATGAGTGATGTTCTATAGGTTATGGACTCCTGTTAAGCAAAGTACCACTAAGCTAGGCTAACACTTACCAAAGAGGGATATTTTAGATTTTGTTTTGTGGGTTTGGGTTTTGTTGAAACAACGTCTCCCTCTGTGACTCAGTCTGGCCTCAAATTTGTGGAATCTCCCTCTCACCTTTGTTCCACCATCTGCTGGGATGTATGTTAGTAAACCCAGAGTAACTGACTTTTGGTATTATGCTTTTTCGTGTGTCTGTGTGTGCATGCATGCGCACGTGCGTGAAGATTTATTTTTATTTATCTGTTATGGATGTTTTACTTTCACAAATCTGTCTACAATGTGCATGCTATGCTGTCAAAGTCTAGAAGAAAATAGCAGATTCCCTGAAACTGGAGTTGCTGATGGCTGTGAGCTACCACATAAGTGCTGAGAATTGAACCATGTCCTCTGAGAATGAGTGATGACATTGAAATCCATTTCAGAGAGTCATGCATACCAGCAAAGTCACACAATCAGACACCATACCTGATAACAAGTGAGTCCTGAGAGAAATAAGACCTTCAGAACCCATTTCTTCTCATGTACTATATCCAAAAAGTCTGTGCTTCAAGTTAGAAAATGGTTTATAAATCAACTAACATTAAAACCATGATAGGCACAGAGCACAGACACTTCTAGAAATTACCTACTTTACCTGGCACTTTAACAGCTACTCAGCATACCTAAAAGCAATGCCTGGCTCTACGGTAGATAGCACTGAGATATCATTTGGATCAAGAATGTCTTAAGAGGTGTGGTGGATTAAGCCCACTGTCCTAGCATCAGAAGTCTAAAACAGAAAAATTTCTGTAACTCTGAGGCCAAGCAGGGCTATATACTGGCTAATAAAACCTTACCTCAAAAATAAACAAACAATAGTAATAAGAATTGAGTTGGAAAGGAGGGAGAGAAGAAGAGAAGTGAAAGGAAGAGGGAGAGAGATTTAAAGATTTTTACAAGTTTTCTGCATTAAAGCAGCACTTTTTATTCCAGGTAGTAGCAGAGATCAAACACAGAATCCTGACAAGCAAGATAAAGAGCCAAATCCCTAGCTCCCACCCTTCTTTTGAAATTTAATTAATATTACAAACATTAAAAACATAGATTATTAAGTAAGTGTCAATGCACCTCAAACATAACAAATGCTAGTTTCTTGCCAAATGTTTTTCTCCCCCATGCTGACCTTGTCTGGTTGGGTAGCAACTATATGAAGATAGTTTAGAGAACCTGGCCCATGATCTGTATCTTCCTGATGAACAAGCACAGCCATGGATCTCAAATGTAACATTAAGTAGGAATAAAACTAAAATCAATGGTAAACAGCATATATAACACTCAACTATTTTCTATTACTACTATGGAAATCAAAATATATTACTTCCTTTATGGCTAACATTATCAACTATTTATAACTCAAGTTTTGAGGGGTGAAGAGAGGCCAAGGTTTTTTCAGATGAAAGATATTACTACTTAACACCTAGCTTTATGTTTGGTAAAACTAACATACAATTTGGTCCAAGATAGGAATACTTTTGTCTATCAGCATCTAAATGATCACTATTTCATATCTAATAAACCTATTTAACTGTTTAAATACTTTAGTTATCAATGGATAAACACATACCTCTTCCTGCATAGGTTAACTCAGAAATAGGTTTATAAATAAAGAAAAGGAAGAGAGTCAGTTCACCTTATTCAGTAAGCAAAATACAAATAAGACAGAAAGTATTTCAAAGAATTTGTATGAAGTATTCTCTTACAAGTCTTCTAGCAATGTTTAAATCTATCTCTATATCAAAGCAACAATCTTTCTTGGCAGTGAGGATGGGAAAGCAACCTTTGCTGTCATAGTTTATTTAGAATATACAATAACCAATCAGTAAAAACTTACTTGACATAAGCTTTGGGATCTGAGCTTGACCTCTCAGCAGTGGCCGGTAAGCGTTCCCCTGGTAATTGGCAGGTGGTAGAGCAGTGTTGGTATAAACACTCGTCCCCGAGCCTCTTGGCGTGACATGGCTGTAAAAGAGAACCTTACATAAGAAAAAACAGAGAGCTATATACAGAGATTATATTAATACGTTAAGCTGACAAATCAAACACTGGTAGTTTCCTCTTTATTGTTAGACCTGATTAATATAAAAATAAGGTTTGTAATTAAACTAAGGCTCCAAACTATACACAATAGTAATGGTGATAGGAAATGTTCATCTACCACATTAAGATGTTCATAGTATCTATTTAGTTGCTGTCACTACTAATCACTATTCTATATTTTGCTATTTCGATTTACCATCTCAAATACTGCCAGGTGGTTTTCATTAGTCTTAAGAGCAATAGCATAAAACCTTTAGACTATTTCACTCTGTTACTGTCTCATATTTTACTAAACCTTTTCTCATTTAGAGCTAGTACTACATATGTTGATGAGCAAGACATTAAGTGTATAGCTATGCTACTTTAAACTATTTTCTCAAGGTAAGTTCCACGTAATAAGAATTTAGATAAATTATCTTTGAAACTCAAAACTCTACTTAGCCACCACCTTGTCATTATGAGATAGGTGCAATTATTATCCACTTTACATATTAGGGAACTAACACGTAGGGTGGTATAGTAACTTTTATAAAAATAGGAAGAAGCTTAGAAAAAGGAATCCTACTCTTAACCTCTAAGTCACAATTTTCTATTATTTGATATATAAATTACATGCTGCTAGAAACTTTCTGCCTGAATTACCTTTTCACTTTTTAGGTATCTCATTAACATCAAAATACCTAAAAATGAGTTATCATTTTAATTCCTGAGTTGTGAGTTATTAACATTTCCTCCAGCAAGTTGCTTTGAAACAGGGTCTTGCTTTGTAGCCTGAGTTGGCTTCTAACTTGTGATCTTGCCTGAGCTTTCCAAGTACCATAGGCATGTGCTACCACACCCACCCCAGACCATCTTTTTTAATCCCAGCCTGAACTTTCATTGTTTCAAAGTCCTCTAAATATAGTTTCTTCTATAGCTAAGAAAAACAATTCAACAGCTAATAAGGGTAAAAGATAAAAACCACAAGTTTATATAGTAAATACAGATGATCAAATAAACATCTTAGCTGGCAGAACATTGCCAATGCAAACAACAGTGATATACCACCTTTCACGCATAGATAAACACAAATTTAAGAGCTAGTGTCTTTGTTTTAATTATTTACTTAATGTATTGGTTAACATATCATAAAGACAATCTTGTAACAATATATAATAAATCCAAAACTTGACGGTAAAGACAATATTTCATTCCTCTGTCTATTAGAAAACTAGAAAAAAACTGTTAGGAGAATATACTCTGCATGCAACATATCATCAATACATAAGAAATACAGAAGTGAGCATCTAAAAAAGAAGTTAATCAGCACTCTGAAGGTAGAGGCAAGTGGATCTCTGGGTGTTTAAAGTCAGTTTGATCTATGTAGTGAGCTCCAGACCAGGGCTACAGAGAGATACTGTCTCAATAGAGACAGAGATATGTATAGACAGACAGACAGACAGACAGAGACAAGGCAGGAGGAAGAGGAAAAAGATGATTATCAAAATCACTAATATAGATACAAAGTGGATGTGCTGTGTCGTCTCTTAAATATCTGTAGCAGAAATACTGACTTGTTTATGGAATAATTCAAGAAAACAATAACAAAAACCTCATAATATACAAATAGGAATTACACAACTTACCCTAAAGTTCTAAAGGCGGCCTGGTCCAGGTGAACAGGCCGCCGGTCCCGGTTAAAGCCAAGCTGAGGTTTCCATTGCCGCCCATTGCTGGATTTTTCCCAGTCACCAGGTTTCAGAACTGTTGCTGGCTTTCTGGCCATTTAAAAATACTCTATTTAGGATACAGGGATAACATTGCCACAAAGCACACATCTTAGACAGGTAGTTTACTGTTGTTACCTTGCTCCTGGAAGCATTGCAGCTTTAAAAACATAATCTTCAGCAAACTGTGGATCTTTAAAATTAATACTGAAAGAGAACAACGAAAAATTGGATGATCTGATGGTGTCATTGGTTTTAATTTTCAAGGAAACAAAGACACTAAACAAAGATGTCTAAGCAGAATAACGAAAATTGAAAACTGTCCAAATTGTTATCGTAGACAATGTTTTTGTCAAATGGTTAAATATCTTCCTTACCAAACTACCTCTGATCTCTATTGCATTGTCTTTAGGTAACTTTCTCTATAGAAAGAGCCAGGTTCTAGATAACTGTAAATGATCACAGAAAAATAATAAGACATTATCCCAATTCTTAAGAATTTCCATTGTAATACTGGAAAAGCCGAGAAAACTTATAATAAAATATAAAATGTGTACACAAATATTTGATAATCAAGTGTGCTAGACAGTTTTATGGCAACTTGACACAAGCTACAGTCATCTGACAGGAGAGAACCTCAATTAACAAAATGCCTCCATAAGATCTGGCTGTAGGCAAGCCTGTGGGACATTTTCTTAATTAGTGATTGATGGGAGAAGACCCAGCCTACCAAAGGTGGTGCCAACACTGAGCTGGTGGTTCCAGGTTCTATAAGAAAGCAGGCTGAGTAAGTCAGAAAGCAGCACTCCTCCCCAGCCTCTCCATCAGCTCCTGCTCCCAAGTTCCTGCCCTTTTTGAATTTCTGTTCTAACTTCCTTTGATGATGAAAAG
Source organism: Mus pahari (assembly GCF_900095145.1). Lineage (NCBI taxonomy): Eukaryota > Metazoa > Chordata > Mammalia > Rodentia > Muridae > Mus > Mus pahari. The sequence goes on along the minus strand of NC_034592.1, from coordinate 129,530,889 downwards.
TGACATGAAGTATAAACTAAATAAACCCTTTCTCCCTAAGCTGCTTTGATCATGGTCTTCCATCACAGCAATAGAAACCCTAAGACAGCAACCTATGAGGGGAAACAAACATTAAGAGTTTCACTAAACATCACACACTCTAATGTAATAAAGTTTTGGTTAACACTTAAAGCTGTACTGCATAGTTCAATTAAATCCCCTTTCTGGTGGTGGTAGGTATATATACCTAGCCCCCCAAATTGTTAGGTATATGTCCCAGTCTTTCTTCTGACTCAGCGATGGCCAATCTAGAAGTTTAGTTATATCAGGTTTATACTCAAGAATGCTTATGACATCCTTATTCAGCATGTTGTAATTTATAATCTAAATGTGTGAATTTCAGCTTATTAAAGAAATAAGGCTCATTCTCGGAAGACAGGTGAAAAAAACCCCAGCAAACTATGACGGGTAAAATATAAACACAATAGACCAAACATATGTTTCAATTTATTGTGATTTTCTCTGCGTAATCACTATCTTCGTGTCAATCCTATATTTTTAATATTTTTCCAGATTACTCTTATGATTGAGGTTGTTATAGTCAGTATTTTTTTTTAACTGAATCATTTAGTTGACATTTTGAGTCAGCTAATTCTTTTTTTTCTTGTTCAGTATCACCATTTTTACAACTAGGATCCATGTGTTAAAAAAAAATTACCCATACTGAGACATCAATTGTGTATTTTTTAGCACAAATACAAGAAACCACTGAACAATACTTCATTTAGGCAGCTGGTTCATCTTCTGTTTACTTAGTTTATCCCTAGTGAGTCTTACTAGGTAGGCTAGGTGGAAGGAGGACAAAACAGGATCAGCGGTAAAATGTCTCAGAGTATTGTACTGAACACAGAAATTATGTGTCTGCTGTCATCAGGGCTTTGCAAACACAAGGAGGGAAACGCTGCTATATACTCTCTCAGGTACTCAGTCTCCTAACAGCTGTCTTGTTTCCTTCAGGATGTTTCCAAACTGCTAGGTTTCCAATTATACACACACCAGGGTGGCAGTCTGTTTGGTTGGTTGGTTGGTTGGTTTTTTTTTTTTTTTTTTTTTTTTGGTTTTTCGAGACAGGGTTTCTCTGTGTAGCCCTGGCTGTCCTGGAACTCACTCTGTAGATCAGACTGGCCTCGAACTATCTGCCTCCCGAGTGCTGGGACTAAAGGCGTGCGCCACCACGCCCAGCTCCCAGGGTGGCAGTCTGGACATAGACTGATTAGGCACCAAGCTATTTCCCCTTCTAAACTGAGAAATAAAGAATGTTTCATAGTTGTCTTACAAATAAGGAGAGTAGACATGCAATAAAAGACAGAACAGATGACAAGTTAAAGCTATGTGTTCACCTGCCTCCTGTAAACCAAGGTATACATGAATGAGGGAGGGGGGGAAACAAGGGAATTCTTTTATCAGGGGATCAAAGAAAACATAAGGGGCTGCAATTAAAGGTACAGTAAATAAGACTAATTATGGAATGGCAGAAAAAGTTATTGCAGAAATCTATAAAATCCCTGAAGTTAAAACCAATCTTACTCAAACCATTCCAAAAGACTGAAAAAAGAGACTATGTCAAAATTTATTCTATGAGGCTAGAATTAATCAAACACCAAGTTACACAAAGAAGTAACACAAAAGTAACATACAAACCAGTATTCTGATGAACACATATATAAAAATTGTCAACAAAATCCTGTCATGCCGATTCTGACAGCACATCAAAAAGATCAAACATCATGATCGGGTAGGGTTTATCCCAGAGATGTAAGAACATTCTTATAAGTCAATAAAGGTAGTGCCTCTGGGATGGTTTGAATATGTAATGTCCTTCATACACTCATGATTTCAACGTTGATCACTACATGGTAACACCATTTGTGGAGGTTGTAGTAACCAGGAGGTGGCCTACATGGAGGAAGCAGGTCACTGGGGAGCGGGTCCTTGTGAATATGTATTTATGGCTACTTCCTACAACATTCTGTTTCCTGATTAGTCATGAAATAAAACAACTCTCCTCTGCTTCACATTTCCATTATCATAATGTTTTGCCCAAGTTTGTGAGGCCAAACAGCTATGGCCCAAACTATTTAAAACCGTAAGCTCAAATAATCTATCCTCTTGTTTCAGGGATTCTGTCATAGCAGTAAGAAAGTAACTAATGCACATTACATTAACAAAGTGAAAGGGGAACAGTATGCTCCTCTTAATAAATGCATCCAGTAAAATCCAACATTCTTTCATGATAAAAACCCTCAGTATGTTAGGCATAGCAGGAAAATATTTCAACATAACAAAGGCTATATATGAAAAAGCACAACCAACTTTAAGCTTTAAAGGGAAAAGGTTGAGTGTTTCCTCTGATAGATGGAAAAATACAAGGATCAACACTCATATCTAACATAATTTTGCTATGGTAATAAAGTAAGACAGAGAGATAAACATCATCTTAAGTAGAAAAAAATCATAAGCCAGCTAACTTACTGTTGTCAGGGCAAATGCTCTTATATAAAGAATCCCCTGAAGACTACCAAAAACCCAATGGAATTGATAAATTTAGTAAAGATATAGGAAAAGAGAGAGAGAGAGAGACAGAGAGAGAGACAGAGAGAGAGAGAGAGAGAGAGAGAGAGAGAGAGAGAGAGAGAGAGAGAGAGAGAGACACCATCCCAGCCCCCCCAATTAGTAACAAACTTGCTGAAAAACCAATTTCAAAAAAGCAGTCTCCTGTGGCAAAAGAAATGGCTCAGCAGTTAAAGGCACTCACTGCTCTTTGCAAAGGACCTGTACCCACACCAGGGAGCTCACAAGGCTGTAACTCTAGTTCCAGAGGATCCAGCATCCCCTTCTAACATCCTCAGGTACTTGCACAAACATTCAAGCACACACACATAAAAAGCATTTTTTAGAGGCCGTATCATCCTCAATATTCAATGCTTTAAAGGGGGGAAAACTAGGAATAAATTAAACTACGAAAGTAAAATATATCTCCTATCAAAATGACAGTGACAAAAAGTTCATGATATACAAAAAGGTAGAGATATATCCCAAGCTCAAGAAACAGAGCCTTCAATATTATTACAATATTCATATTACCAAAGGCAGTCTAAAGATATAAAGCAATAGCCATGAAACTACAAATATTTAATCACATAATCAACATGGGATCCACAGCAAATAAAGAATCCTGAGCAAAACCAAACAAAGCTGACATACCACAGATTTTGACTTCAAAATGCAGACACAGAAACCAGCAGATCATGACAAAAACTCCAGAAATTAATTTGTGTCTTCACAGCCACCTGAGTTTGACAAAGGTATCAAGAACATACAATGCCCAACACATAATGTTGGGAAAATGTATATACATGTGCAGAAAAATAAAAGTTAGCCACCATGTTTCACTTTAAACAATTAACTCAAAAGATACAAATATGACCAGTGATTATAAAACTACTAGAACAGGAAAAATACTTCCGGATTTAGAGTAGGCAAAGATTATTTATTGAATGGAAGTAAGTATATGTGAACTATTAATCAGACAGAAGCTATAATACCCAGATTATGTAATGAAATGCTAAAATTTAAAGGCTATTAGATATCTCTCAAAAGATAAGACAAATGGCTAGCAATTATATGAGGGAAACAGTCACAAGTCAGCAAGGAATTCAAATCAACCAGAAGTCCTTCCAATCCAGTATAACAGCTTAACTATTAAAAAGAGAAAAAGCAACGACTGTTGATGAAGATCTAGAAAGGGGATTTTTAAAAATGGTTAATTTTTTAAACAGTAGGCTCCCTTTATTGCTGCTGCTTTTGTGGTCTGTGAATTTAGGATCTCATTTAAAAAAAATAATCTTTGCCTACTCCAAATCCTGAAGTATTTTCCCTTTTCTAGTAGGTTTAATTGCTGGTCACTACATACACAACCCAACTGGCCATAAACAAGTCCTTCCTGCCGGAGCCTCCTGAGTACTCGGGGTTGAAAAGGAACTCTCACATACTGTGGGAACATGTTATAGCCCCATTATGGAAAAAATGTTTTACAATTCTAAAACAAAACAAAACAACAACAAACAAAAAAACCCTAAAAGACACAATGCCTATAAGGCAATCTCACTGCCAGGTATATAACTAAAAGAAACAAAACGATGGCTACATCTCCACATCTACTGCAACAATATTCTCAATAAACAAGATACAGTCACTAAGATGGCCTTGTACAAAATAACGATAAAGAACTGTGGTGCATACAGTGGTTTACTGCATTTACAGGGAATTTTTTTAAACTGTGATGTGCACAGCCCCAAAAGAAGAACCATTACCTGCAGTGCACTCACAAGTAAACACAAGTCAAAGGTTGCAATTAAGGGATTTTTAAAGGGATCAGAGACATGGCCTTCTTCCCAAGGCCATAGAAAAGCTTAATTTAACTGAAGTAGTCCTTCTCAATAGAGATCTATGAGAACTGTAAACCCTACAAAAATAACGTACTTACCGAATTCTCCCAAGGAGCACACAAAGCTAGTACTTTTCTACAGTTACATACAACAAATGTCTAAACTCTCCAGTCTTTATTCTCATGTGGAAAAAGCCTAGAAAGTTTAGGCAAGAGCCTTCATTAGGCATCTGAGATAATATGGAGCTAGTCAGGAAGCATGTGGAATGTGGAGATGAAACCAGAATGATGTTCAAGTTCAAATGATAGGCTGAGATGCAAATGTACCAGCAAGTTACCCGTGGAATGATCTGAAACTAGAAAAATGAAGAAAACCAGCAAAAGAACAAGCTCCCAGGAAGAGAAAACAGTCCTGAGGTGCAAAAGATCATTTCCTCTAACTCTGTAGACAAGGCTGGCCTCAAACTCAAGAGATCTACCTGCCTCTTCTCCTAAGTTCTGGAAATAAAGGTATGCACCAGCATGCACTTACTGAGGTAACAATGAGATTTAGTTAAGAGCTCAAACTAGCATTTGGGAAGACAGAATACTTATTTACCAAAAATATGCAAGTGATTTTATGTACCATTGCTTTAAGTGTTTAAAATATCCATTTTCCATAATTATCTCTGAAGGAAAAAATTTTCAAGCCAATATAAAAAATAATTCCCCAAGCTCCTCTCAGAACCACATCCACACAATAATTTTTATATTTAAGATAGTACAAATCGTTTAGAAAAAGAAAAAGTACCTAAAAGTAAAATTTGACATTCTAATTCAGGGGGCAAGGATAATCTTAAAGACTAAATCTTTTCTCTGAATATCTGAGGCCATAATAAGAATAGTCTTTCTCCTAAAGTTAAAGACTTCTACAATTTAAAATAATTCCTTTAAAGGGTCTTTCATGCTTTTTTTTAGAAATGTAGTTTCCAATGTGGTAACATTAGCCACAGCACAAACTTATTTCCGAAAGCAAAAAACCTATTAGGCAAGATCCAAAGAGGAAAAAATCTATTACAGATCAAAAGCCTTTTAAAAGAACATTTCATCTATTGATATATTTGTTTATGCAGCAGCACATATACTGTTGTGGCACAAGTATGAAGGGCAGAGACAGCTTGCAGAGACAGCTTGTAGGAATTTTCCAGTTCTCTACTTCCATGTGGGCTTCAGAGACCGAACCAGTCTAGGTTTAATGGCAAGCACAGTTACCGACTGATTTATCTCTGGCTACAGATAATCTTTTATACAGGTCCAAACATTTCAGATTCCTTCACTTCTCTCACGTTTATTATTTTTAAATTGTTCTGGTAGAGCACTGAAGAGAAACATACAGATGACCATCTACGATCTCCACAACCAGAAACAGAAACCAGGTATGCACAGTTTATCTAGGAAGAGGAAGCAGAGGAACACCTGAACCCTCATTTAAGTCCAAGGAAAAGGAAAGACAGTATACAAATGGCCGGTGGCAGAAGGGATATAGATGTATGATAGGATCTTTGCCACAAAGCCTTATACCAGGCCAGCCTATAGACTCAATAGGCTGCTCAGACAAGTCAGAGAACCATGTTCAGATTTACACTATTCCATGCAACTCTATGCACCTGAGAATATTTCCACCTGCTTTTACCTAACATAGATGTAACCATGCTGACTCAACATTGGTTTCCTCGTACCAGCTGAGAGTATAACACACCCCTTCCTTGCCAGTTGTATTTCTCTCATTTTAACTTCCTCACAATGTGATACGGGTGAAATAAATAAAAGTATAAATCCTAAATATTGTTGAAAATAAGGGAACTAACACTTTTATTTGTATACCATAATATAGATGCATGACATCTCTTCTGCCTTCGTTCATTTTAAGAATTATTCTTAGGAGCTGTCGAAATGGTGCCGAGGGTAAAGGCCCTTACTGCACAAACCTGCGGATCTGAATTTAATCTCTGACACCCAAATAAAGGTGGAAGAACAGAGCCAACTCCACATAGCTGTCCCTGACAGACGCATGTGCTGGTGCAACCTCCTCCCAACCCCGCCCTCTGAGCTCACCATGTACCTGCATGTCTAATAACGAATTTTAAAACAAAAAGAAGTTATTCTGACAAATGCTATTTCAACATTACTGTTTAAGAATGGGAGCACTCGCCGGGCATCGTGGCGCACACCTTTAATCCCAGCACTTGGAGGCAGAGGTAGGCAGATTTCTGAGTCCGAGGCCAGCCTGGTCTACAGAGTGAGTTCCAGGACAGTCAGGGCTACACAGAAAAACTCTATCTCGAAAAACCAAAAAGAAAAAGAAAAAAAGAAAAAAGAAAAAGAATGGGAGCACTCTTCACTCTTTTCAAAGCAAGGAGAAAACTCCAAATGACAACCTTCATTTTTCTTTTACCTTTCCCTATCCACTCTGGGATTAATGCTAACCCAGCATGGCAATGCAAACTATTCTTGTAGGGAAGTTTTGATGATTCATACACTTGACATTTTAAAGCACTTAAAGAGTTTGCAGAATTGTGACATTCTATGAGGAGAGGTTATCTAGTTCAGTGTCCTACAAAGGACTGCAGGCAATGTCAGCTAAACCCTCCCCAGTGGTTTCCACCATGCACTCTGCTGCTGAGTGTGTGTATTCCACCTCCTTCAGGCTTTGGATTCCTAGTTACCTAGCCACCAGCTGTGAGCCTTATAAATACTGTGGTAATTGTTACATTTAAAATTCCATTTATAAACAATCCAATTAAAAAAAAAATAGCCCTTCCTGAAGACGTGAACTTGAAGTACCCTAGTAATTTGTGTAATAACACATTTTCTCAATACTAAAGATAAGACCAGATATGACAGGAACCAATCCAGTCAATCTGAGAAAAGAATTTCTCAAGCAGGAGGTAGACACTGACTGGAAGGTTCTATTTTTTGATCTTCATTTACCAAACAAATATAACTGCAACTTGCATATGTACACACATACAAATACACATACACACACACACACACACACACACACACACACACACACACACACACACGCGCGCGCGCGCGCGCGCACCCCACTGTAGNACACACACACACACACACGCGCGCGCGCGCGCGCGCACCCCACTGTAGAAAACTGGATCACGGTCTCAACACCATTTCAGAGAAAATACTAAAAATTACATTAAAAAATAAAAATTAGCTCAATTTTCTACAAATCTTTACAAAATTAACTCAAAAAGTTCCATGTTTGAAGTTAAACTTTTAACATATAGCTGAATTTGCACCTAGATCTTGGATTTGTTTTGTAAATTTAATGAACACAGGGACTCATTCATATCAAACATTATAATGCCCTTCAGGTTCAGAAACAATGAACCCCTAGAGCAACATCTAACACCCCAAAATAATGCAAGACTCATCCACTGATCTGTAACTCTCATCTGGGGAAAGTTCTCTTTCCTAATTAGAAGCTTGAGTAGAATTAACTGCTTCTAGAGGGTTAGGTAGTAAGGTCTTTAAAAAAATAAAGAAAACCCAACTAGTACGAACAAAACTGTGACAATTCAAAAAGAAAACCAGTGTAATTAACTGGCCTGAAGCACCAATGAGAGACAGAGATCCCACAGGTTAATGCAGACCCAGATTGTTTGTGATGGGCTTATGAGCATGGCTTTAAAGTCTATACTTCTCCCTTAACAAAAGAACACGAAGACAGAGAGTGAGAACAAAGTCTATAAGGAGGAACAGAAAAAAAGTGTACACACACACACACATTGACCTTTTAGAATGGCAATTATCTAATAATTAAATCCATTTAGGCCACCAATTAAACTGGTTACATTTTGCAATGAAATTTTTAATTAAAAATCTAAAGTATTTCCTGAAAGTATGAGCAATTTTAACAATGTGTTAGGGATAAAGATTAAGAATTATCATGCATTTTCCAAATCCTTAAATGTATCTGCTTTAGTCTTGCCTAAATGATAACAGCAAAAATTCTGGCAACAAGATTGGCAATTATACCACAACAAAAAGCAGAGTGCTGGCTTTTATTTACAGCAGTTAAATTATGTTATTTTTTACTCAATAGAAGATGCTAAAGAGATAAATTTCACAGCTAATCTTAAGTAAAATACACTACACACTTTTATTTTCTAATTCTGCAGAATCACAATTATAGTAATAATTATAACAAGTAAGGCAGTGTGAGCCATTGGGGCACAAAGGTCTGTCTGCTTCTGTATGACATGCTACTCACAAACCCCATTTCTACCTCCCACTTTTCTAATCCTGAAAGAATCAGAGGTTGTCAGGGGAAACCAAAAAACAGATAAGCATGCTTGTTAAATCAGTAACCTTAACAATATACATAATTTAAAGTCAAGAGGCTCTGCTCTGAGGTCTGCAACACAAGGACTCTCAATCTCAAAGAACTGTGAATTAACACTGCCATTTCCTTGTAAATTAAAGATCTGTTAAAATTCACTTGTAAAAATCTAAGCTGTGCCCTGGATAAATGCTCTGAATTCTAGAAAACTTACCTGACTGCAGTGTTCTGTGTCAGGTCCCGCAACATGGGCACAGGGGAACATACTGTTCTAAAGAGAAATGAGAAAAATCACCTGTGTGCACACTGAAACTCTGTGGACAAATAAGACATGCTGTTTGTCAGGCTTTTGAAAAAATAAGTCATTAAAATGTACTAATGAAAACAATACGTTTATAAGATGATCCAGTTTATTATAAGTGAAAACAATTATGGGCAAGGGTTTATATTACAATCTGTAAAACAGAACAGCCAAAGACACTTCCCCTTCCCTGATTAACCCAAATGAGGCAGGAAGAGATTAGCCAATAATAAGAAAAGTGGAATGGGAGCTGGAGAAAGGGCTCAGCAGTTAAGAGGAAACACTGATCATCTGAAGGACGCAAGTTTAGTTGTCAGCAACCATGTTAAGAGGTTCACAACCTCCTATAAGTCCAGGTTAGGATATTCTGATGCTTTCTTCAGGCCTGTACAACTATGTGCACTCACACACACTTACCCACACATAGATAAGAATCCACATGAATAAAAAGGATTTTTTTTTTAAAAAAGAGAGTTTAGAAAAGAAGGTCAATCTCACTAGTAATATAGTAATCGGAGAAATACAACTGTAAACCATAAGAAGTCAAGAAACTGATTAACAAAAAGTTATGATGATGTCTCAGTATCAGTATCTCTCACAAACTACCATTTACTATATTATGCTACTATATCATATATATGACATTATATTGTAGCCACTTTGAAATACCCAACAACTCTATGATTAGTAAGTCCTCTCTTGAATATGTGCCCTGAGTAACTATCTAAAAACTCGTGTCTCAGAAGTCTTTTACATTCTTGAAAATTATGCAGTGGAGCTGGGGAAATGATTCAGTCAGTAAACTGCTATACAATATGAAGACCTGAGCTCTAATTCCCAGCACCATGTAAGAACTGAACAGAGCCATCTGTCCTCGTAATACTAGGGCTGAGAAGGTATAAACAGAAGGATCTCAGGTACTTGCTAGCCAGCCAGTGTAGCCAATATGACAGCTCCAGGATCAGAGAGAGACAATATATCTCAAAAAAGAAAATGAAATAAAAAGTAAAGAGCAAATGAGGAAGCCATCCAATATAGCTGTCTAGTTCCCATAGGAATTAATGTATGTACACACTTGTACACACACACACACACACACACACACACACACACACAATGGAGAGGGGAAAATTATGAAGGATTTGGAAGTCTTTTTATGTTAACTATAACCATAAAAAAATCAAAATACTAAAGTAGAATAAATAATATTCAGCTTTTAAACAACTTTATTTTACAAAGCCAAGCTAAAATAAATAAAAGTATCATTGTTACATTTTTAAAATCTAAAAATCTGGCTTATTTCAGTTTTATTTTCTGTTTCTTATCCACATCTTGCCTCTGAAAACACTATGTATTCAAGAAAAGAATGGAAAAGGCAAGTGACATTGGAATAGGAGTAGCAGTGATGCCAGATCTTACTGTGCAGGTACCTTAGTTTCAGGGACCCAGAAAGCCCCATAGAAGGCAGCAAAGCTGCTAGATGCAGAATTTGTTGTAAGTATAACTTTCACCTAAGTATTACTAGAAAATAAGGTAGCAAACAAAAAGGAAAAGCTAACTAAGCTTTGTTCTAGTTGTCTCACTCAAATTCAAGTGGGTCCTTACTGGTCTGGAAGAATGGCTTCTTCATCCAAAGAAAACGTCCCTTGAATCCCGTGACACAATTCAGGTGGCACATCAACTGGCTGTGGGGAAAAAAAAAACAACACACATTTCTATACTAAAACTGAAAGAATGGACCACAAGGACACAGTAGAGATTTGTGTGCCTTCTCTTAAGTTCACTTAAGAGGAGGAGGATTATAATTCAGAAGAGCCAAACTAAGGTGTAGGAGCAAACAGACCTAAGATATATCAGCAGGTGAACTGATAAAGCGTGGCCTTTGCTTCTTTTTGAAAATTAGTCAGTCATTATTAAGAAATGACATCTCAGTCTTGTCTACAACGTGGATGAACTTTAACACGCTAAGTGAAATGAAGCAGTCTAATGAGGATTCATACCATTGGAGTCCTATTACATGAAGTATCAGAAATAAGCAAACTCATGAAGAAAGATAAATACTTGACTCTGTGGGAACACAGAGTGGGGACATGCTGTTTAATACTGTCTAATGGGTACAATTTCTGTGTGAGTAAAAGAAAAAGTTCTATAGATGGACAGTGCTGCTAGCTGTACAATACCATAAATATACTGTGTTACAAAATTTTATACTTAAAAAAGTTAAGGGTAAATTATAACACACACAACCCATAACTTGTGTATTTTTAATTAGTAAACAAACTACTACCATACCTCTGTGGAACCTGTCTGATACAGATCTAAAATGAAGTCGCGTAGTGGATGAAGTTTTCCCACAAACAAAACATCACCTCCAAGACTATTTCTCCTGTCTAAATAAAAAGCATAAGACCACAGTCAAGCAAGTACATCTAATAAAACTTATCTTTATAAAGCTATAACAAAAGCAAGCATCTATACCCTATAACTAATGCAGCACTACATTGAAGAAAAGCACTTTCTAAGTAACAAACTTAAATGTATGCTGTGTGGCTCTATGGAAGAAATACTATTCTGAAATGAGTTTCCACAATGAGTAAACCCAAGAAAGAGGTCATTGCTGAGACATACATGGACACATTGCATGAGAAAGGACAAGACTTTCTTAGTTATAAAGTAGCTGAATTCTTGCTTAAGACATAAACATTCTCTAAGAAAATACAAACAAAAAACTGAATCAACAGTTTCTTAAATTTGTTATATTAATACCATATAAAATTTTCAAAACTGAGTTCAGCATAACAATTTCCACAATCTAAATGCTCTGCCATAATGGTAAGATGCTACTTTTTATGTATAATAACATTTCAAGTTAGCCCTCTAGGAGTAAATGCTTGTTTTACTCAACTCTTTCAAGAAGAGTTAATCCTTTGAATGATAATTGGAAGAAAGCAGATGGAGAGAATGAGGACTGCCTTCCTAAGAGGCAGCAGTGTGTGTGTGGATGTCATTAAGAATCAAAAAGTCAAAGGGGATTCTTTTTTTAATTAACCTAGGAATGTTTATTTCCTTTTTAGTTTCTTCAAGGACCAGTCATTGTTCTGTAGTGTCTTGTTTAATTTCCAAGTTTATGGATGCTCTATGGTTTCTCTTACTGTTGATTTATAGTCTTATTACTGCAAGATCGAACAAAATACAAGGAATTATTTCTATCTCCCTTTATTTGTTAAGACTTGGTTTGTATCCTAATATATCATCTATTTTAAAGATAGTTACAAGGTCTGCTAAGAAAAAAGTGTATTCCATAGCCTGGATGGGAGAATGCCCTCTGAATTATTTGCTCAGTCCATTTGATCTAGAATGTGATTTAATTCAGATAATTTTTTGTCAGGATTGCTGGGGCTAATCTGTGACCTTATCTCTAGCAGTACTCACTGGAGCAAACTGGATGCACTTGTGTTGAGGGTTTCGAATATGAGCACCCTCTTGATGATTGCTCTTTAATCAGTATGAAGTGAGCACTTTCATGTTTCCACTAGTTTTGGCTGAAAATGTATATCGTTAGATATGATACCTGCTCGTTCCTAGAATAGCTCAAGAAATATTCTTGAACTGCAACTTTTTTTTGAGGGTCTCATCCTGTAGCCCAAGCTGAACTTTAACTTTCAACAATCCTCTTGCTTTAGCTCCCCTCAGTGCTGGAATAATGGAATTATGCTACCAAAGCCCAGATTAACTGTTAATCTTTAACAAATTTAGTAAATACTTTTGAATTAGAAATGATATTTAGTACTCAATTTACAGACAACAGATTAAGAAGGAAAGTTACTGCCTATTATAAAAGGTAAATCAATAATTTATGCCTCCTATATGAGAAACTTTCCAAATGAAAAAAAGTTTAATTTTATACAGAAATGAAGTTTGTGCTGGACAGACTCCACACTGATCAAGTGGGCAGTGTGACTCTTACTCTCTTCTGGAGTGAGGTCTGGGTACACCTCTTCTAGAGCCGCTCGCAGTCTTCGCTCATCCACAAATGGCAATAGAGCAACACCTGGAGAAAACAACCATTTGACCATTACAATCACCTGATTTCAGTTCATTGTTTCAAATGAACATTCTAGTAAAGTATCTCTGTTGACACAAAGACATTTGGAACTGAACTCTGTCATGTATCCAAAACTCAAATGTAAATATTTTCATATGTGGTGGTAATGGCAAAAATGTCCCTATATTTTGCATATTTATAATGCTATCACCTTACTAATGCCCTCAGGCCAACTATTAGCTCATCTTCCTTGAGCTTGAGCTTGTCCTTTGGCCATTCCTGATTCTTTGTAAAATGATGTCATTTACCTCACATACCCAGGAGTTCTATTTCCAGGCTACATGAAAGGTCCCCTTTAATTTCCAAGCTTCCACAATACTCTGTTTATAATTAATCTGATTAATTTGCAAGCAAACATTCTTTAGAGCTTTGCCTAAATAACTTACTACTACTTGGGAACAGAATAGATTGTTCATGTCAAGGCTGGAAATGACATCCCCTAGTGTGCTGAATTAAAGGCATTATTTCACTTGAGCCTACAGTTACCATTTTCAGAGACATTAATATAGTGTCTATTATAGTACTAAAAAAATGTTACTGGACCACATCTTTGTTCTGCTGGAATTCAGAAAAAAATAGTATTTGGGGTAAATAAAACTTAAAAATAAGTAACAACAAATGTGAAAGAGAACTAAACAATTCTAAAACAAACAAACAAACAAAAAGCACTACTCCAAACTACTGTATTTGAAAATTTAAGAAATGAAAAGGTTTCCAAAGCAGACATTACTTAGTTACTATTATTTTCTCAGTAAAGAAGCATTTGATTTTACTGCTATGAAAAAAATCTAAGTTCCGGTATAAATTTTGCAGAGCTTAAAAGAAATGACCTCAAAATTATCATCATCTGTTATCTAGACAAGGCTAATTCAATTATTAGCAAACACAGGGAAAGGAGTTCAAATTTTATTGAGTCATACACTTGGGAGAAATATACCAATAAATACCCAAATCTTATTTATCTTTTATTTTCTACCCATTTGAATTAGGATTTAAAGAAAGCTCTGCAGGGCTTTCCTATAACAAAACTTTCCTACAATATTAATTCAAGAAAATGAATCTAATCAGGAAACAGCTTGCAGTGCCACTGACAGTAATAAAATCACCAAAGAACAAATCACCTTCGTGGCCTGGAGCAGAAAGAAATGGTTAACAGCAATGTGCTGGTAGTAAACACAGGAAGAACAGAGAACTCATCCTTGACCACTGTGGTCCATGCACTACCTCATCTGATCCTCTCATTCATCCCAAACCAGCTCAGGCAGTGGTTACTATCTGACCACAGTCACTTCAAGAGAGCTCATCTAGAATCAGATTCCCTAGGTTTAGATCTTGGTTTTGTCATCATAAAACTTTGACAAAATTACCTAAGATGACTGTTCATATATGAAACATAAAGAAATCAAAACTATAACATATGTAACAAATTGTATAAAATCACAATATTGCTATTAAATTATTATATATAACATTTTCAAAGTATACATAGTCAAAAATGTTTTTTGTTTTTTTTTTAAAAAGTGACCAGCTACATTTCTCTTCCTATCATTTTAAGATATAATCAACCTAGGTAAATGCTTTACCAAGTAATATATTAACATTGCTTCCACTGAGTTTTAAAGTTGTGTCTTAAACTATATTTCTTAATAATACTAAATTTGACAATTTTTGGACTATGGGTGGAGTATAAGTGAAAATATTAATGTAATTTGATACATAAAATAAAAAAAAAAAAAAAAGAAGTAAGAAACTGACATTTAAGCCATCCTAGAACATAAACTTTCTAAGAGACCCTGTGATGGTTAATCTTTACCAGTGACTTGACTGGCTTTGGGGCCTCCTGGAAGACACCCCTTTGAGTATATATGTAAAAGTGTTTCCACTGAGGGAAGAATCCCCCTGAATGTGGGAAGATCTCTCTTACTGGCAGGAGTCCCCAATAACAAGAAGAGGAGCTGGCATTCATCTTCTGCTTTCTGACTTCAGTGACAGTAACCAGATAGCTGGTTTCCCTCTGGTTTCCCACACCCTCTCCTAGGCTAGGCTCAGTCCCTGGAGGCATGAGCCACATATACCCTTCCTTCCTTAGGCTGCTTTTGTCAAGGATTTTGTCACAGTGCTAACTAATTAATACAGACCCAAAATACCCTCGAAAAATCCTTGTAGGGGACTGGTCTGTTGCTGCTTGTATTCAAATGCTAAATTCTGTACCCCAAGATCTGGTTGCCCCCCTCCACAACAAGGAGATCCTCAAGAATGAGGAGATCATCACGTATACCAGCTTTAGTTATAGAAACTTGCCCTCAAGTCATCCCTGACTGGTCAATAAAGATGTCTACAGCCTGGGCTAGGCAGAAGAGAAGTGGCAGAGCAAAGGTTCCTGGGCGTGGGGTCTCAGGCAGGGAAGGAGAGGAAGAAGGCACCGTGGAGTACGATAGATTGTGAGCACATGACTATGAAAGGCCCGCCTGTTGGAGTAGGAGTAGCCCAGGTGAAACATGTTAAATAATATCTCAGGAATTTTGACAGGGAAGTAGACAAAATGGCAAAAATGGTTGACATCTGCCCAGTTCTAGTGTTTTAAGGCTTATTATATTATAACTCTAAGATCACTGCCTTTTATTTGGGAACTATATGGTCTAAGTGCAGAGGAAAAAAAACCCACCAAAATAATATTTACTACAACAAATCCCAATTGCCTACTGAGCAAGAATAGTTTCTGACTTCATAAAATATGTAAATCATTAAAACAGTACAGTACTGGGATAAAACCAGACATAAAGACTAGATTAGTAGCCTCAAAAATAACCACATGATTTGCAACAAAGAGTACCAAGACTATTCAATAGAAAAAAGTCTTTTTCATTCATTCATATGTGGATATCTACTTTTCTATGAATCAGCTAGTTCATAGAAAAGTAGATACCCACATATGAATGAATGAGAATGGATCCTTATCTTATACCATATACAAATATTAAGTCAAAATAGGACTGAAAACTAAAATATAAAAGCTAAAATAATAAAAAGTTCTAGAAAATATACAAAGGTTCACAATAATAGACTTGGCAAATGATTTCCAGAATACACAAAGACAAGCAAAACAGATAAAGCAGAGCACCAAAATGTAACTGTTCTGACATCACTGGACACCAGAACAAGGGAAAGAAACCCACAGAACTGAAGGAAATACACAAAAAAAAATCATCATCAAATGCTTAAAGCCTATACATTTTAATGTAACAACTAAAACCCAGTAACAACCTAAAGGATTTGACTAGGATTTCTTTAAAGATATAAGTGTCCAAAAGCACACGAAAACATGCTCACTATCATTACCATTGGGGAAATGAAAATTAAAGCTACTGTGAGTTACCATTTCATAGTGGTTAGGGTAGCTCAAAACACCAAAACAACAACAACAAAAAATCCAGGAGAAAAATATTGGCAAGGATATGAGGAAATTCAAGTCACTGGGCATTATTTTATCTTCTTCCTAAAATTACTATATTGAGAAGATTTATTGTCATTGATATAAATAATAAAATAACTATGATAACATAAGTTGGCAAGCAATCTGTATATTTATATATTTAAATGTTTACTTGTTTATTTAGTAAACCTAAGCAAGCAATGAATTATGTACTTAATAAACACAAATAGATTTACTTATTAATTAACTTATTTTAGTTAGCCCTCCATTTTCCTCACTGCTTCTCTTTAATTAAATCATCCTCTACAAAGTTCCTTCAAAAGCCTTTGGAGACGCTAATCCATTTACATGTGACCAAAGCACATTTTAAATAGCCCCAATATATTGGATGTATTTTTCAGTATCATTATATTAAAGTAATAAGAAATTATCACTACTATGTAAACCAAAAGCTAACCCCCAATTACAGTATGTTTTTTGTTGGTGGTGGGTTTGCAGGGACCGGGGTAGGGGGTGGGGGAGTGATGAGTTTTATGAGGTTTGGGGGGAATCAAAGGCACTTGTGCATGCCAGGTAAATAATCTCCCACTGAGCTACTTCTTAGCCCTTCAATCTGTAAACTGATGATACGCCCCCTCTGCCTCACAATTCTGACCTTAGTATCCTAAAAAAGGATACAGCAAAAGAAAGTGTCAGAGGAGAATTTGATGAGCAAGTGTTTTTTACTGTGTGTTAACTCAATGACCAACATTTGTTGAGTAGTGACTAACATCTTAAGTTTAGTGTGGATTTTTTAATTGCTTTTTCACATAATCTATTCACGTAAGGAATGTAAAGAACAGGCGAAACAAAATGTCAACTGTTAAGTTTCTACTATAGTTTTTACAAGTTTCCATAACCCCAAACAGGCATGATTGTGTTTCTTTCTTAGCAGTTTTGAAAGGTGACAATGGGTTACTGATTGAAGAAAAACTCACAAAGAACACTATTTTAACCTATTTCAATAAATTACTATTTACCATCTTTTACTATTAGAATTACTATTGATCACTGATGATCATGATTGAATATTTATATCTACTTTTCACATATAATTATGAAAATATGTTTTCCAGAGTTCTTTTATCCTGTAAGTCATGACTGATCAACTCCATTAAAAACTGTAAACAAACAAGGTAATGGTGGTGCATACCTTGAGTTCCAGAACTCAGAAGATAAAGGTAGGCAGATCTCTGAGTTTGAAGCCAGCATGGTCCAAAGAATGAGTTCTAGGACAGCCAGGGGTACACAGAGAAACCCCCAATCAAAACAAACAAACAAACAAACAAACAAAACAAAACAAAAAGGAATGATATCTAAATTTTACCTTGCCATGCATACTTCTTCCCATTCAAATCAATAGCAAAATCTTCAGGATAGAAGTCAATTATACTGGAATCCTGTTTCAGGAAGAAAGTAAAAGATTCAAAAACAAAAGCTATATACCTTGTCTCAAAAAACATGAAATAACTTTAAACAAAGAAAAGAAGTTTTAGAACTGATAGTTATGGACTACATGCAGGCAGTGAAAGGTTTAGTTATTCAACATTTCCTATCTCCTGGCTGGGTCTCACTATTTAACCAGCACAAAAGAACAAGCTTAGAGTTAATTTTAGGTAAGTCAGATATAATGTTTGAAGTTCTTATAGGGTTGAAAGAAATAAAAATCATTATGCAGGGTGTGATTAACTCACAACTTTAATTCTAGTACTGGGGAGTCAGAGGTTGATCTCTGTGAGTTCAAGGCCAGCCTTGAACGGGGGAGTTCGGGACTACATAGTAATTCCCTGTCTCAAAATAATAACATGTAGATTGAAAACAAATCAGTTTTATTTACTGGGTAGGAAACTCAGAGGCAAAGAAAGTACAGAATACCACATTATGCAGTGAAAAGTATATAGAACACATTCTTTTCGTATTTCAGCTTTTTAAAACTGTAACATGCAAAGTCAACTTTGCCTAATGATCCTAACTTGAAAACACTAAGACTTACAGGGTCACTCATGAGCTTCCGCCATGTTGGAGGTAGAAAGTTACCACTTGCAGCTGGAAAAACCCCCATTAGTTGTTCCAGTGGTTTAAACTGCAAGAGAGGGAAAGGTTAAAGACTCCTAATTATTATCAAATTCAAATTCCTACTTTCCATTGACTTGAAGCTTACCGGTTTTGTGCCCTTTTCAAATTCAGAAGACATGTCTGCAATACCTTCAAAGTCTGAGGCAAATGGTGCATAATGGAATGGATAATACCACTTCCAGGAAGCACAGCCCTAAAATCATTAATGACAATTAAAAGCAAAATACTCTTAATGATGAACATGGTAAAAAAAAAATTAGACTATGACTATCAGTCTATAATATCTCATTTGTAAAACATGATTTCTGGCATATACTCCACTCATTAATTTTTCTGAGTTCAAAATACTGTTTAACTGTCTGCTTCATATCAGTGGTTCCTTTATTTAAAAAATATTGTAAACTTCCTTGAATAATCAGTAATTACTATCAAACTTTGTATTTACAAATACAAATTCATTAAGATATTTATCCTTAAAATATATTTGATGACATGTCTTTCCAATCTCAGAGTTTCTGTCATTGAATAAAACCAAACACGGTTTTCACCTGATATTTACTGAACAGGTAGTAGTAGTTGCAAACATCAACAGTAGCTGAGAATCAAACAACCAAAATTTACTATTATACTTCCATGTAGCAACTTTCTCTTGACTATAAATACACTAAAATCAAAACAAAAGCAAGTAATGTTCATGGAAAAAGAGAAGCCTTTTTAGTGTGCTGTAAAACAAGAAGGAAGATCTTTCCACCACTACTCAGTGCACTGGACACACACTGAACACTGACCCAATTCATCGCATGTAAAATCATAGTAATATAAGAGGATTGTTACAATCAAATTCCTTTCAAATTTTTATTGGTACGCAACACACTGCATCCTTTCTTTAGTTTCTTAGTGACTGTCAAATACCCAATTTATTTTAAACTCTTAAAACAAACAAACACACAAACCAAAACCCAGTTAAACTTTAATAATATTAATGACCAACTCAAACATTGTAATCCTTAAAATCCTTTAACACAACAGAACCAAGTTTTATTGATAGACTAATTTTTAAGGAACTTCCAAGTCTTTACAAATATTGTTCATGGTAATAATTTTTAGTAGAAAGTTTAAAACTACAAGTGTAAGTTTATTTACAAGTGTAAGTGTAAGGATATTTCAATATTAGGTACAATTATAGAAATTACTTGTTTTCTAAAATGATTAGCCAAAAACTTAGGAGGAAAACTTCTTTTGATACCTGGTAATAATATCGAAGAACCCAGCACAGTCCTTCAACGTAGGACTGAACAACCTTACGTCGGAACTTCTCATCAGCTGCATCTACATCAAATTTGTTCTTGTAGTACCGTTGCTTCCAACCAGCTTCCCATAACCTAAGCCAGGTAAAATAATATATTTAATTAATACATCTCTGACTAAAGATTGTCTACTGATTCCCTAATCTAAATCAATTTATGTTTAATATCAAAGGGATATTGAAGAAGCTGAACAAAAAAGCTAACAGATTCATTAACTTTCTAATCACTCCATTTTCAGCATTATCAACTTAAAGATAATTAAACATCAGAAACCCAAATACTGACTCTGATAAGTACATTATGAAACATTTTTTAAAAAAGAGGATAATCATTCATTGAGCAAATACATGATACTTGTCTGTGCCAATTTTAATATTGCTTTCCATATTTGCTTTAATTGTGCAATAACTCTAAAACTATGTTCTAAGATTAAAATTTTGAATATATTTTGTATTTCAAAGTCCTTATTAATATATTAAAGGTATGAGTTAAGTTATTAAGTCATTTTTAAAGTGGTAGTTATTTTAAATGTTAATAAGGAGTGGGCAAAGATTGTGTACATAATTTTTCTCTCTATCCTTTTTGTCTTATTCCTCTTGCAACTAAGCGTTCTGAAGTTTTACTAGGAGATGGAGATTTATTTCTGCACTATCCCTCTTTTTATCTCCTCACTTATATCCTGGTATAACCTATAAGCAGTCACTTATCATTAACAATGAAAATACACAATCACCTTTTATGTTTATGAACCTAAATGTATAACTAAAAACCACTTGCATGTCTCATGCTCACAGGCACTGGATCTCCTCCTGGAAGTGGGGTTACAGACTGGTTGCTAGCTGCCATGTAAGTACTGGGATTCAAACCCAGGTCCTCTGCGGAAGCAGCTCATGCTCTTAACCTCTGATCTATCTCTCTAGCCCATAAATTGTTACCCAATGGATTTTGTTTTATATTTTTATTTCTAAAAGATTTAGACACTTTATCCAAAAAACAAGAAAAAACTAAAGAACACTTTTTGAAAATCAAAACTGGCCAAGAGCATTAAGTAATTCTCCATTAAGGACTTTTGCACAATCTTAAACTTTAACAAAGTAACAGTAGAGAACACACTATCCTCCCCAAAACCATCTACCAACACCAAAAGGAGTCACAGAACTAGAAGATACAGCCTATACTCTAACTCTACTGTTTTACATAAAAATATAAATGAAACAAATGCCAAAGCCTCAGTCATTTCTTAATAGAAGAACAGTTCTACCTTAATTATCCCAAGCACCAGTATTAAGCCATAAATTACTAAATAAATCAAGTTACATATTAAACCAGTGGTTGTCATGATGGCTACATGATAAACAAAATACAATCTAGTTAGGTAAGATATCACATGCCTTTAATCCCAGAATTCAGAAGCAGAAGCAGGCAAATCTCTGGCAGTTCAAAACCAACCTGGTCTACAAAGCAAGTTCTATGCAAACCAAAGTTAGACAGTAAGATCTTGCCTTTAAAAAGAGGGAAGGGCCACTGAGAGACAGCTCAGAGGTTAAGGACACTGGCCGCTCTTCCAGAAGACCCAGATTCATATCCCAGCACCCAACAACCACCTGTAATTCCAATTTCAGGGGACCTGACAACCCTTTCTGGCCTCTCCAGGTACCAGGCACACACGTGGTACACAGACATACATCCAGGCTAAAACACATTAAGGAAAAAAAAAAAAAACCCGAAGAAAACTGAAATTTTTTTAGGATGAAAACCCAGAGTGACAGAGATGGTAAAAACTATAGCAAGATTAAATAAATGCTTATCTCATGGTTTTTCACTAATCGGATATTAAAGGATATTAGAAAAGTAAACTACATATGACCTACACATGAAGTTCTTAATCATAAATAAAAACCCCACACTTTATCTCCTGTACAAGAAGTATGCCTTGATGAACTTTCAATCACACTATTTTCCTAAATTCTTAATGAGCTACAATTTTTAAAACTGTTCTTTTGTACAGAAAGCTCAGGGTAGTCTGGACCTAGGTGTAAGAGAGGCTAAGAATATTTAAAATAATAATTCGAAGTCCAGTAACTAAACCAATTACAGAATCAACGTTTCCCACTACAAAATTTAAATATGCAGTTAAAGGAAACGCCTCTGCCATGCAACAAAACTGCACATGTGCAATTGCATAGTTTTTAAAAAAAATACATATTTAGTTCTTAAAATGATTTCTGCACATTTCATTTTAAGGAGGAACCATTTCAGCTGAGAATACTAAGGCAAACTATATTATTGTCCAAATGTATCTGAACTTTCTAGGTTAAGCAACCTGAAAATTTACTCTCTAAACAGTAACATTCAGATCATATCATCAGAGCTAAACATGCGTGCCTCGTCAATCTAGTGCTTGGTCTCTGAGGGAAAGTGGCTTGGAAGACAGAAAGCTTGCCTGCATACTAATCTAGATACTTGGGTTTAACAGCGATAGCTTACACATCTCCCTGGAATTAGTGACTATTCTAACTATCCACATTAATTACTGCTGGATAAAAAGATCATAGACAAGAATGTGAAGGCATTGCTACTGTAAACTAAATAGCATTAATTAGACAACATCTCTTTCAGCAATTCGCTAACCAAATGCTACCCAAAAAAAGGCTTTACCTGACGTTATCCTCTGGCTCTGGCTCACTGTCACTGTCTTCTGCTTTTCTCTTAATTCCTCCTAGTGGAGATGGGGAGCCATCAGATGCAAAACTTGTATTAGGAGATATTGAAGGACTCTGCAGACAATTATAATATTACAGAAAGATTTAATTATTCATTTTATGTAAGAAGGTATAGTCAAACACCTACCACTTCCCAAGTTTCATGGTAACAGCTTTTAAAGCTATTAAACAGATAGAGCAAACACATCTAGAAAGAACAGACTGGCCTTATCCCACATCAGTCCTCTTCCCAAGAAAATTAACAAAGTACCGAGCTTCCTATGTTCAAACTCCAAAGAACTAGGATAAAACTTGTATCAAAAGAAACATAGCTTAACAGACATAAAAAAGTTATTCAACTTAAATCTTGGTTTCCTTTGGTAGTTTTCTGGTATCATGAATTTATAACCATTCTCTACTACCAAACAGTAAAGTTCTAAAAAAAAAAAAAAACCTCTTAAGGAAAAAAAAGATCGATATGGTATATATTACCTATAATAAATAACAATCTCACATGAGAATGCAATCAAATATGAAGTGGTCAGCCATACTCAACTATCCAGGAAAGAAGCAATTTAATGAGATTCCATCTGAAAACTGCTAAATCATTTT
The DNA here is from genome assembly GCF_900095145.1 of Mus pahari. Taxonomy (NCBI): domain Eukaryota; kingdom Metazoa; phylum Chordata; class Mammalia; order Rodentia; family Muridae; genus Mus; species Mus pahari. The sequence goes on along the minus strand of NC_034592.1, from coordinate 129,507,543 downwards.
ACATGTATTTTTTTTAATACAGCATATAAAATAGAAAAGTGGAGATTTTTATTACTATTATAAAAACTTAGATAATACTTTAGGTTATTAGTTTTCCCTTGCACCAAATTCGAAGAACACAATAGGATCATAAATATTTTAGTACTTAATTTTTAAAAAATTAAAAAATTTTTCCAATTATAGTTACCATATATGACCAAAACTGTCATACAGAAAATACTTTCATAGTTAAGTTTTCTTTCTGTTAATCATAGCAGATTAGTTATTTCATGTAAATTGAACTACTTTAAAATTGAGAGCTCACAAGGCTCTCAAGGCTTTAATGATATTAGAACAAAAACCTTAGCATGAACACAATCCACACTACATACCAAGAAAAGTTCAGCTATACTTTACAATGAACTTAAAAGCACTTTCAAATATGCATGCCAGTTTTGATCAGAAGAATGTATACCCAAGCTTTATGTATCTATTTGGGTGACCTTTGTATCAACTATCTAAGTCACTGTCCTCTCTAGTCTCAGCCTTGAAACATTTGGGTGTCCCAGTCCTATCTCCAGCACCATCCACTACTCAGTGCTTCAGGACAGAGAAGAGCAGCTATAAACCATTTGTATTATAGGAAAACCACAGCCACCTGGCTACCTGTTTAAAGTAGCGTGTAATGCACTGACTAACCCATATACTTTTTTTTTTTTTTTTCACTTCATTTAGTGATTTTTGTCTTGGAAAAGGTATATTTAATAAAGTTAAAAGATGTTGGGAAAAACCTGTAAAACACCACCTTAGGAGGATACAATGTTCATCACTCAACATCACACAGAAGTAGTAAGCCACTTACAGAGTTTCTCTGCATCCTCATTTCATAGGCTGCTTGTCTTGGATTACTGGCTACTTGACAACCTGGTGAATTTCTTGAACCCAAGGCATGAGGTGTTAATATTCCACTAGGAGTAAAAGCTGGTTGATCTCTCTAATGTAAATAGAAGTAAAATTAAATTATAACACAGTTAGTGACAGGAAGCAAAGAAAACATGGATTTCCATTATCATCACAGGGTTACTTACACCTTCTTAGCAACAGTCTGTAATACTTGATAACTTTGCCCTAAAGTATACATAGTAATATGCTTGTGTAGTTTTATGTCTAGCATCATCTGAAAAGAGAGAATCTCAATTAAGGTGCTCCTACAGAGGACCCAGCTGTAGACAAGCCTGTAAGGCATTTTCTTAATTAGTGATTGATAGTGGAGGGCCCAGTACATTCTGGGTGGTGCCATCCCTGGGCTGGTGGTCTTGGGTTCTGGAAGAAAGAAAGCTGTGCAAGCCAGGAGGACCAAGCCAGTAAGCAGCCTCCCTCCATGGCCTCTGCATCAGCTCCACCTCCAAGTTCCTGCCCTCACTGTTTTTGATGATGAACTGTTATATGGAACTGTGAGTGAAATAAACCTTTTCCTCCCTGATTGCTTTTGGTCACAGTGTTACATCACAGCAATAGTAACTCTAACTATGACAGTCCTCTTGAAGTCAAATGCAATGGTAAGCATCTTAACACCTCTCCCTTTCAGTTTCCAGATACTGCTCAGTTCTTATAAAACATAATAAAGGTAACAAGTTTGAAACTCCATCTAGTAAAGGGGGGTGGGGGAGGAAAGAAGTGACTATAAAGTATTATGCAACTAAGTATAGAATCAATATCACACACAGACAAACAGCAGCAAACTAAGAGAAAGGACTGGTCAACACTAGGAGCAAAGCCAACAAGGGAGGCCCTGTGTGTGATTGGAGAGCAGCAAAGGCAGACATGCACGTGGATGTACAAATGAAGGAAACACACACATAGGTGAATTTGGAAGATAGCGGGAGATAAGCTGGACAGTTAGACCAAAACCAAAGTAGAACTGAATTCTGGAGGGATTGAGGAGTCTGAAGAGATTTCAGAGGTGAGAAACGAAGCTTAGGTCACGTTCTAAGAGAATTAATTTGACAAAGATAAAAGAGAAAGTGAGTGTAGTAACTTCTAAGAGACAAAGGGCCAACTGTTCTTATTTCAAAAACTACCTAATTTTTACAAATAATTCTAACAGCAAAGTGTCACTTGCTGCCTACTTTCTATTAGGTAGAATCCTGACTCCAAGGCATAGGAAGGACTTCTTTAAAAATGAACCATATTTTTAAAGAAAATGATGACACATACTAGGATACATACTAGTAGTCTTTGTACTTGAAAGACCAAGGCAGGAGGATTGAGAACTCAAGATCCACTTGGGTTAGACAGACAGATACACATACTTCCTATTAAAACACAAACACACACACACACACACACACACACACACACACACACACACACACACACACACACA
>NC_034592.1:129492481-129505085 GCF_900095145.1 Mus pahari | reverse complement strand
TAAGGCAGGGTTTCTCTGTGTAGCCCTGGCTGTTCTAGAACTCACTCTGTAGACCAGGCTGGCCTCAAACTCAGAAATCCACCTCCCTCTACCTCCCAAGTGCTGGGATTAAAGGCATGCGCCACCACTGCCGGGATACCAGTATTCTTTTGCCAGCTCCATGACAGCTAGTTGGATACAGATATCTTGACTGAACAAGGAATAGTTACTGTACTGAATAACATCCTTCAAAAAAGTTAAGCTATGGCTAATCTCATATGAGTAAAATAAAAACTCACCTTCATCCTCTTTCTTTTTTCTTTCTGTCGTCTTCTAAAACTGTCCTAAAAGTATAAAATCCACATATTCTGTCAAATAATTACACAAAAATATCAGAGTTAAACATTAGCAGGAGTGATTTGAAAGACCGTTTATCTGGGTATATGACAATACTGAGCATCACACACACACACACACACACACACACACACTATATATCTATATATATCTATATCTATATCTATATATATCCCTGTTTATGAGAACTCTAGATGAGCAGAAAAACTGAATTCAGATACAAATAAACCATTCTTAAAGTTTTAGGATCTTAAAAATACATATTCAGGAAAATATAAGAGCTATGACAAAGATCTTAGGTTTATCTTGGATGCAATATATCTTTCAATATGGAGAAAATACAAGTTAGGAAAACAACGAATCCTAAGTTGTTAAATATAACTGCCATTTCAAACCTCTACAAGACAGTTGAATAAATACACTCTTCTACATTACTAAAGGCTAATCAATCACTACTAATTCTAGCATGAATGGCAAGCAAGAAAGAAGTGGGATTCCACAAAGACTACCCCTCTCATCTAAAACTATCAAAAGAAAAAAAGGGAATTCAGATCTATTGTTGATTCTGGGCCAAGTTAATATTCAGGGTAGGGTTCTTTTTCTCTCTTCTCAAAGAACAGCCATGATTTCGATTCCCTGGGATTTGGGGCTGATATTGCTCCCAATTAACAATGGTTTATTCCACAGGTTTGCAAACCCATACCCTGCAAAGTGAAACAATAGTAAAATGCTCATGGCTGCTGCTGTGGCCTAAAACAGAAAAAAGCCAGCAGGTACAAGTACTGGCGTCTACCCCAGGCAGATGTACTTGTGTCTCTTCTAAGTGTATCCTGCCAAGTGCAATACAAAACTTTAATGAGACCTGAAATTGGTGTTTTCTTCCAGGAGGTGGGTTTTGTTGCAGTTGGTTTTTAAGATAGTTTCCTTGTGTAGCCCAAGCTGTCCTGGAACCCAGATATCTACTTGCCTCTGCTGGGATTAAAGATGTGCACCACCACGCTCAGCTCAGGAGAGGGCTTTAACAAAATGTACTCCAGGATGAGTACATGAAACCTCCAAATTACCAGTGTGGAAACTGGTCATTTCTTCCTCTTTTATTTCTGTGGTTCTGGAAATCCAACCCAGAGAGAACATGAGAGTTTGTGTGCACACTCCAGGCAGGTCAGAGAACAAGTTCTAGGCGTCTGTTCTCTCCTACCACATGGGGTCCAGAATCTGAAGGTCATGAGGCTGGGCAGCAAGTGCCTTTAAACACTGAGCTATCTAGCTGGCTCCCTCACTAACCAAGCTTTTCTCCTCCCTCTCTTCAAAGTTTCTAAGGCAGCTGCAGACTGTGATATCTTAGTCCTTTTCAGAACTTCCCTGAATCACATTCTTTGCCTGGCTTTCCTCTAGTCTCACTTCCTGCCTTTGCTCAATGTTATTGTTCCCTGGGGCTCAGTACTTGCACCTCTTCACTTCTCTCTTCCCATGGAAATGAGCACCGGCAGTCTTGGCTTTAAACACTATCCATATGCTAATAACCAGGATCTCTTCCCCTTCAAAATCTCCCTCTGGGTACTCTGAACTAAACAAGTCTCCACTTCTAAGCTGGTCCAGCACCCTAACCTTAGAGGAGCTGCTCCACTTTCTAACTGCTTGGAAATACCCTGTGGTCATTCTTGACACCTCATTTCTCTCTTACAACCTACATTTGGCCCACTGGCCAATCCCATTGGCACTGCTTTCAAAACATGTGCTGGTCTCATCTACATGAAATATGATCTCCACAGTTAACAAAGCAAGGTAGGAGAAAAATCAGATCGATCAGTTTCTATCTAGAACCTCCCTTTGATATATAACAAAGCTAAGTATTTAAAATAGCCTACAGAGGTACCTAGATCTGGTCCTCTATCACTTTTTAGAACTTCACACCAATACTCTCACCTGTCTTGCCTCCTCTCCTGCTGCTACATACTGCTTGCCCCTTGCTGTTCAGTGTACATACAAGGCAGCACTTGTCCAGAGCTAGTCTCTGGGTTGTAAGTGCTTTCTTTAAACATCTGCGTGGCATACATCCTCACACTATTCATGTCTTCACTCATCTGTTGGTAAGGCCCCTTGCTGTGTTTTCTAGAACTACAATATTGCCATTACCAGTTTGCCAGATATTATCTCAATTAGTTTTTATCTTAACAGCATTTAAAAGTCCACCACATTATAAGGCTGAGCTGGCTACTATGCTTGTTGTCAATCTTCCCCTAAAGAATGAAGGCTCTCAAAGGGCAGAATTTTTGTCTAGTTTTTGTCTGCTGCCTTATCACTGGCAATCGAAACACTGGCACACAGCTAGGCTGCTCATAGTAAGGATTATCAAAGCTCATGAACTAAATAGCACCACAATTGAGGCTTAACTGTTCAATTTTAATAAGTACGTACACATCCTTTTCTGAAGCCTTCCATTCTGCTGCCCAATGACTATATGGCTCTCAAGGCTGGTAGTCACATATAAGCAAAACAACACACTGCCAGTATCAATAGTATTGGTCTTTAGCTTTTATGTGCTATGAACACTTTCATGAATTTGCTAAAAGACACAAACATATTTTCTAGAAGTTTCATACTGAAATTCTGTTTCTCCTGTTGTGCAGCCATGAGAAAAGACAATATGACTGACTTCAGGGACACAAAAGCTTAAAATTCCTTCTCAGCTAGGTCAGCAAGAAATCACACTACATCTGAAACACTAAACTTAATGCTAATTTAATGCTAAGTTAGCACTAACATTTAATGGTATAACATTTGCTGTAGCACACATAAAGACTGCTTTTCTATGGGTTTTTTTTATACCAAGCTATAACATAGTATATGTTATTTTTTGTTAAGTATCAACAGCAATAAAGTGAAAGATATAGTGCTGAAGATATAGTCAAACACCCCACACACACCCCCACACACACTCCACCCCCCCCCCTCTCACACACACCCCAAACAAACAACTCCAAAACAGCTATTCCAGTAGATACTAGAAACCTTGACTAAATACTTAAGACAACTGGAAAAGATGCTTAGTCAACTCATAGGTCCAAAGTCCCAAAACTAAGAGAGCATAATTGTGGTCCACAAAGTTGAAAAACACAGAAACAATATAATTATTACTTGCTATTTGTTCAATATAGCCACTTGTCTTTTTATAAAAAATTAGCTTACAAAAGTTTCTCTTTCTCTGTAAGAAGCTACTATCAGCTCATTGCCCCCATTCTGGTCTCCTCTGCTACCCCTTACAATCAATCTTCAATCACTCTGCCTCTAGGTTGCTGCCCCTCCCGCCTACCAGCTTCCTGAGGTTTTGTACCTCTGGTCAATCACTAGGTAGGTAGCATGACTATATCACTCTAAACTATAGCTTCTTTTCTATTCAGGGATCTCCTTCTGCCTCTCTACAGCTGACTAATTCCTTATTCTTACTAATGGGCAATGTTCCCGGTGCTTTTGTAGAGGCACTTTCATTCCACACAAGCCCACAGATTCTCACATTCCCACTCATGGCTTCAAGTACTTCCTTCCATCAGCCAAAGTTCTAAAACTGTTTTCAAGACTTGCCCCATGTAAGACATCCTGTAGTCCCCTCATACTCATCTCTAAAATGAACACTTTGTATCTGTCCCTCACCCCAATTTCCTATACACATAGTATTTGCTGTCTCAGTGAATGGAATCAACAAACTCTGAATTGCCCAAAATAGAAACTTGGACTCCTCCACAAGCACTTGTGGATCCTTCATAAGCAATTTCCAAGTGCTTTGCTACTTTAGTTTCTTCCTTTATGTTTTCACTTACCTAAGAGCCATCACCCTCCACAGAGCCTCCATTTTTTTTGCCATTCAGCCCTAGCTCATGCCATCCAACTCAGACCCTATACCTGGACATCTAGAATACAAACTCCTAAGACTTAACCCTGTTTCTAGAGTATAAATAGTTCTTATAAAAACATGATAGCCTGCCAACTTAGGCTTCAAGTTTTTTGATTCATACCCTAAATATGATTAGAAAAATAAAACCTGCAACACAACTCAAATAATGTACAATACACAGTTCCACCCAGCAAACATCACAGTCTTTATAGAATAACCAAGTACGAAGCTTGAGATTACATCAATGACAACATACTACAGTGGTATTACAACACACTCAAGACGGGTAAAAAGTACATCACAGCCTACAAAAGACAGGAGCAATTCAGCTACTACAATGTATTTACCTCATCATCTTTTCTCTTTTTAAAAATGCTATCCTCAACTTCACCAACTGCTAACATGATCATCTGTACTCTTTGCAGATTGACATAACCACTTTCTGTAAGGTAACCCTGTAAGTGATAAAATACATGTAAAATGATCTTCTTAGAAAACCAAATACTTATGTTTTTAAATTATTCAAGAATAAACTTACCCCAGTTTTGTGTACCACGTTTTTGTATATGTTAACCAAACGATCAATTGCACCTTCCCTGCCACCAGGAGACAAACATTATTCATTAAAACCAATGGGCTTTGTAAAGTCAAGAAGGCTGAGACAATCACTGGCACATCTCGCAGACTCACATACCTAATCTCTAGTGACGGCAAGTGAGGAAGGAAATCATTCCCCACAAAGAAGCACATGAACACCCAGTCATCAATGCTCCTCTCCACATCAAATGGGAATGGTAAGCTGGCCATGGTGAGTTCTCTTTCCAGATACTACAAGAAAAGAAGGCTAACGTCAAAGCAATGGAAAGAACGTGTTTTATGAATACCAGTTCTAATAACCATCAAAACATACCTCTCGAAGGACATTCAGCCGAAGGAAGATAAACTCCCCTTCTGCACAAGGAAGACTATCTGCAAGTTCATCATGCTGTAAGAAAGACAGTGGAGACTGTGTCCAGTCTAATCCTGTAATTTTCCAGCCATGTAAATCTTAAAGAGTTTTTCTAATTTAAGACCTATTTAATATTTAAGTACTAAAAATTTCAAAGTTCACCAAACCATTTTAAAATAATCGCATCTAGTTCAGAAGTGAGCAATTATTTAGTATGAAGGGACAGCAGTGAATATTTTATGTTTGGAGACACACATACAGATGAATATTCTTTCATGTTCTAGAACACCTTTTAGACTCCTTTTAGAAAATACAAAAGGAGCTGGAGAGATGGCTCAATGGTTAAGAGCAGTTGATGTTCTTTCAATGAAACCAAGTTCAGTTTCCAGCACCCACATCAAGAAGCTCAGAACATGTGTCTCTGTCTCTTGTCTGTCTCTTTGTGTCTGTCTCTGTCTCTGTCTCTCTCTCTCTCTCACACACACACACACAGACACACACACACACACACACATATACACACAAACACTTAAATTCAAACCTTTTCAAGAAAAGTAAAAAACGTTCTAACTCATAGGTTACCATGAAAGGCCTCACCTCTGTCTCTCCAGTATCAGTATTCTGATGTGTATTCCCCTGACCCTTTTGTGAGTGTTTACTCAGATCCGTGTACTCTTCACTTATTCTGCTGTCTGTCCAAAATCACATACAATATTTAACTGTTTTTCAGTTTCCCCAAGCACCAAATTTTTAAAGTAGAAACACATGTAGAAGGGTCTTCAACCAACTAAGTAAGCCCACAAAAACAAAAAATGGTAAAGTATCATGATGTTTAATATATTTGTAGTTCCTTCAAAGGAAACAGTAATCATTCCAAAAATCTTCCATAAACAATTCACATTCAATAGACATTGTTATCTATGGGAACTTACCATCATGGAAACATAATTACATTAGAAAAATGTAATGTAGAAGGGATTGAGTGTGTATAAGCTTGTGAATACAGGCTTACTTCACATTATTTCAAAAGCTACATTTCTGTGAAATATCTTTATGAGGTAGTCTGAATAAACTTGGTGGTTAATGGCACATTTTAAAATGGTTGAAATGGTATACTTTGTGGTAGTGTGCATATTTTCCCATAACAGATTTTTCAAATAGGGTAATGTCTATCTTAAAGCTCTTACCTTTCCCTTCTTTTCTCTTGGCAAACCTTCACAATCCTTGACCTCGTGTCCAAACTGATTACAAAGAGCACATGGTTTAGGTTTATTTGGTTTGAATTCTTCTCTGATTATGGTGAAGTTAGGTTCATGTGTAGCAAGACCAAGCATAATGAGATCAGCTATCAATAAGAAAGCAACAAATGAATGGCACTTTGGATGGATCCTGTACCATAATCAAAGTACTACTAAACAATGACACAAGAAAAGTCCCACTGAACACAGCAGCAAAATCAAAAAGCCATCCAGTAGTCGTTTACAGTCTATAAAGTCATTCAGAGACACGGACCTACAGTAAACCACTAGAGATTATGTGGGAAACTGTCCACTGTAAAGTCAATGACAAGACATCTAAAGCTTGAAAAAAAAAAAAAAAACATAAAACAAAATTCATCACAGGTTAACCAGGTTAACCAACCAACCACAGTCTAACAACGCATCAACAGTTGTTCCTTCTAAACTTAAGACATCTGAGAACTGTCAACCAACCCTGAAATACCCACCACACAACCACCTACTAACATACTCTGGTTTAAACCAAGAACAATAAATTCTCAAGAAGAAACTCACCATCAGCTCCACACAAACAATGATGAGTATTTGGGTCATGGTTAGGCTGGGCTAAAAAAAGAAACATGTATTTATAGAAACCTACAACAAACAACAGAAGAACCACAACCCTGCCAAGTATTTTCTAGCTAATGCCTTTTTGTTTGTTTTCAAACTGGGATAAAAACCCAAGGTCCTGCATGTATTAGGTAAATCTTCTATCATTAAGCGACACACCCGACCTGGGTTATATTCATTATAATCAAATTCTTTTGAATTTTACCTCTTTGTCTTCTAATGTAATCCATGATTTTGTGTTCTCCTTCACCAGGTGCACTAGCATCAGATAATATAACCTATTAAAAAAGGTTTCATACATTTAGTTCACCTCCCCAGTTTCTATCAGAACAAAGAGGAAAAAACAATTTCCTCAGTGTGTATTAGTAGGTGGAACAATCACTAAAGAAGGTCTGTGCTGAACACTAAGGCCACAGCACTACTGACTAACTTACCACAAAGGATGGAAAAGAACAAGAGTGACTATTCACCAGTTCACAAGGTCTAACTTCTCACTACCAAGGATACAGTACCAAATCATCAATGAAAGAGTTATCAAGTCCAGTTATCAAGTCTAATTAAAGAGAAACACTCCTTAAGCTACAATAACTAAAAAGTTCACTCACGTTTTACTTAAGTCTTCATGAGAAATATTCATTTGTAAATACAGTCCCACAACTTTTATTCTGCTACATTTTGCTATCTAATGACAAATCTACTTTCTAGTTAAAAACTACATTCTTATCTGTATTTTTAAAAATTATGAATCCCATTTTATAGCTTCACAGTGAAGTAAGAATAAAACGAATTAAAAGAAAATTCAGCTATATAAAACCTGAGCATGCAAGGCAACCCATTTCCAATAATCGCGAAAGCTTCTCTTTTCTCTGACAGTCAACTAGCATTTTATCGGGGGAAAGGGATAAATAATATCAGTCATATCAAAGTACAGCCTCAAAGGATCACTCTAATCTTTCTGAAGTACCAAAGTGTGAAACTTACTGTCAAATTTTTCCACCCAGGGTCATTATTTAAACGATCAGCTATGTAATAGCGAAGGCATTTAGCAAGATTGTCCATGAACTCAGTTCCCTAAAATGATAGAAAGAAAAAAATTAACCTATAATTTAAGAGTTAGCTATAGCTAGCAAAGCCTGAGACTACTTACTGGTGTAATACAGTTGCTGTCAAATCTTTCTTTTATTTCTTCTGGAGGAAGAAAGCCACCTAGACGAAAGAGGCAATGTTTTGTTTTCCCCATAAAAACTGAATTACATTAATCAATATTAAGGCGAAAGAGTGACAAAAAAATTAAATATGAAAGAAAGATGTTATAATCTAAGAAAAAGATGATCCGCTCTCTAAGAAGAAAACAGCATTTCTCCCTGTCACTTTAAACTAAACTTTAACTTAGTGGTTCTCAACCTTCTTTAATAGTTCATGTTGTACAGACCCCACCATAACTTTATAACTGTAATTTTGCTAGTTATGAATCATAATGGAAATATCTGATATGCAGACCCCTGTGAAAGTGTCTTCCCATCGTCCAAAGGGGTCGCAAACCACAGAGTGAGAATCACTGCTTTAACAAGACTGTCAAAAAATACAGAGCACACAAAAGATGCTATAGCACAAAACATACAAATCATGAGGTCCTTCTTTTGAAGGGAATATAAGCATTGATTAATGGTTTTAATTTTGATAATAGTTCTCAATAAATCATTAAAATATTCTATCATAAACAAGCTGCAAGAGTCTCAACTACAGCCAGGTGGTGGTGGTGCATGCATTTAATCCCAGCACTCAGGAGGCAGAGGCAGACAGATCTCTGACTTCAAGGCCAGCCTGGACTACATAGTAAGTTCAGGGACAGCCAGGGCTACAGAGAAACCCTGTGTTGGGGAGGAGGCGAAGAGAATCTTAAGTACAAGCCATGGCTAAAATAACTATATATACTTACTTTCCAGCAAATTAAAATAGCATAATAAAATTCATAAATATAGGCCCATGATATCTTTTTCTCCAGACATAAAATGCAATTTAGTGACAAAAAAATAAAAAAAAGTGTGTGTATGTGTATATGTGTGGCCTTTTCTGTTTACTATACTGCTGTACTGCTGTGGGTAGCACACGCCAACAAGTAACCCTGATAAAACTAACCAAAATGCCACACCAAAGACACTGGGTCGAGGGAGAACTAGTTCCAATTGGCCTCAGCATCCCTCTCCAACTTTGTTCTCTGAGACTTAGCTTTAAATAGGAACCCAACAGGAGTTTTAAAGCACTGCAGAAAAGGGGGGAAAGTGCAACTTATTCTCCTTACCTTTTGCAAGTATTTCCTCTCTGACTCGCTGCTTCTCAACTGCTGCTTCCATTCCTTCCTTTGATGCTCTGAACCTCCTTGACCGCTGCTGGTTCATTTTTGCACGTGGTGCCTAAAATGTATTATCTCACGTTTATATAATGTTATTCAAAATATTCCTAAGCAAATCCATACATCATTTCTAACCTTCACTTTTTACCCCATAGTAAATCCAAACTGCTTCTTCTCCCAACACCTTGGCATGTGTCACTTAGTACTTCTAAGTATCTACATTCACTCGGTCTATGTCACTTTAAAGGGGCAGCCATCAATCAATAATCCATAGCATTCCACAGCAAATCACAAAAGAAAATGTCAATGAACTATTAAGTATGAGACTTTTCTTTCTGAAATTAACCACAGTCAACATTTTTTACTACTCAGCTGACTTTCACTGAGATATTCAGAAAATAGTAAAACAAAAATAGAGGCTTCAAAATGATGTTTTTTTTTTTAAGTACTTACCACTCCATCTATTGCCATGTAGAGAAGTCTTCTTGGTCTTACAATATTGAAAAGTCTGTCGATGTACTCAAAAATTGCAACCATCATTTCATCTTCATTTTTTGGTGCTGGTCTATAATGATAAGCAGACAGTATAATAGAATATAGAATTTCTGCAACCTGTGCTATCAATGCCCAAGTGGACTACATACTTGTCTTCAGGATGAGTACAGGGGTGGATGATCCCATTCATATCCAAATACAGATTATCAAACTCCACATCATTTGGATTAGGTTTACTGGCATCAACTGGAATCTTTACACCGTTGCACTCTTTTGACTATGAAGAAGTGATAAATATTATTTTAATTGTGCAGATCTAAACATGACAGGTACTAAGCACAATATGAATTGATTTAGTTTCAGAAGTGCAAGTATAAGCAGAATCAAATTAAATGTTCCCATTAAAATGTGAACAGCTAATTCGAGTTAATTGTGTGAGAGCACTGACATAATCAAGTAAGGTCAAGGGAGTCATCTTCATCATATTTCTCACCATTCACACTAACAAGTTCTGTCAATTTAACCTAAAATGCTTTTCCATTCATCTCCTTTCATGCTGTAAGCATGATATCATGCTATCACATCATACCTACAAAGTAGCAACTACTTCATACACTCTCATTTCCAGTTTAGTGTTTAACAGTAAGATATAAAAGCATTTGTGTCATCCTTGCCTACTTCCCCAGTGCTTCCCACACCAAACAGCTAAACAATGAGCCCGACCCACATGATATTATGGAGGCCCAGCTGGTTTCTCAAAAGCTCCTACAAGCCAGGTGTGTAGTAACTGGCACCTAAACACAGCACTCAGGAAGCTGAGAAAGGAAGTGTCCGGAGTTTAAGGCTCACAGGCTACACAGTAAGTTCCAGAGTTAGTGTAAGATCCCATCTCAAAAGAAAGCCTAGAAACAAAACAAACCAGCAAAACCCAAGACAACGCTGTCCTCACTGCTTCCTTCTGCTGCACCTCTTGGTAGAAAGCCTCTTCCAAGCCTAAAATCTCAGTAACCTTTCAGGGCCCAGACTCAAATCAAATGTCACTAACTTCACAGTCCAGCTGTAACATATCACTCCCCAAGCAATGAACTGTTTCCTTCCTGCACTTCTCAGGAGTTTGCTTACACTCTTGTAAGATCATCATAGTTTTATGAATAGTTTGTCATTTCTACCCAATTCCATTATGAGTTCTTCAAAAAGTAGGGTTGTACTCTCAAAGGATCTCAATTATACTTTTATAATGACAGTACTTTTATCTTTTTCTTCCAGATCGTCGATGGAAGACATCTTGTGTTAACAAGACCCAATTTTTGTCTTACTAATAGTATGAGTCCTTAAACACATACAGAGCAACAGGGGAGGAAAAAAAAAAAGCACATTAAAAGCCCATCCATCATGTACATGCTAAATCACGGGTAATTTAAAACACTGTGCTAAAAGACAGCAGTCACCTATCCTGTGTGATTGTATGAAAGACCACATCCTGTATGATTATATGAAAAAAGCCTATCATGGAGAAGTCTATAGAAATAAAAGGCAGATAAAGCTACGTTGAGTGTGAAGAAAGGGGGAGAAAAATGAAAAGTGACTATTAATTAGTATCCACTGTTTTAGGTAGTAAGGAAATTTAAAATTATAACAGTAATGATCACACAACTCTGCAAATACACTAAAAACTACTAATACCAATAGGCATATTGGTGCATGCCTTTGATCTCAACATGTGGGAGGTAGAAACAGGTAGATCTCATGTGAAGCCAGACTGGTCTATGAAGTCAGTTTCTGGACAGTCAAGACTGCAGTGAAACTGTTTTAAAAGCAAATAACCCAAAACAAACAAAAGAAAAAAAAAGACCTGGTATTTTAAGCAAATGAATTTCATGATATAGAATTTATACCTCAAGGGTAATGGAAAATGAACATGATTAAAATAATTTTATATGTATGAAAATTATTAGTATGTGTACCTAATATGCAAATAGGTTATACCTCATAAAGCTATTTAAAGAATAAAATTCAGAAGCTAACATAGAATACCTTGTATCCATGTACTGGACTGCCAGGCCAAGTAAGATCTAAAAAGAAACTGGATGAACACACTACTGAACAAAAATTTAAGAGGCAGAAAATACACATTAGATATTATTTAGGGTTGAATACATATGCAGCAAAGGCACAGAGAATAGCAATGGAATAATAAGAAAAAACTATTTCAGAAAAGTGCTTACTCAGAGGGAGGGACAGGCATGAAAGTAAGCTTCAATATGTATTGTAATTGACAGTGAGGGATATGGAAAGAGGGACCTTTAGACAGATCTATAAAATATGCTGAATCAAGCAAGAGGGCTCAGAGTTCTTTCCAGGACAGTGTCTCTAAAAACAAACAATAAATATATGTACATAACTGTAATCCTTGGAAATGGTTCTAAGAACAAACAATAACTGCACCATATTTTTCTTTAAAAAAACATACACAAGGAAAGGAAAGAGCAGAAAATTCAAAGAAAAATTGAAATTATTACAAATAAAAAATATAACAGAAGCTCTATGAACTCCAAAATACACACATCACAGTAAAATGCTTTAATATCCAAAAAAAAAAAAATGATATGAGAATACACTGAAGAACACCCTGTGGAGGCGGTGGAGGAGGCAGTTCAGTCAGGTTAGAGTTGGCTCAGCACTTAAGAGTACTTATTGCATCCTGAACAAGAAAAGAACACCCAGAGGTA
>NC_034592.1:129490303-129492406 GCF_900095145.1 Mus pahari | reverse complement strand
AGAGGCAGAGGCAGAGGCAGAGGCAGAGGCAGGTGGATCTCTGATTTCATAGCCAGCCTGTCAGGTAGGTCTATGAGCAAGTTCCAGGGCACCCAGGGCTCCATGAAGAAACCCTGTTTCAAAAATAAATAAATAAATAAATAAGAACAAAAAATTAAAAAAAAAAAAAAAAAAAAAAGTGGCATGGTAATGGCATAAAAACAGACAGGTTGATCAATGGAATCAAATCAAATCAAAGATCCAGACATAAGTCCACACATCTATGAACATCTGATTTTTAAAGAAGCTAGAATTACACAATGGAAAAAGAAAGCATCTTCAACAAATGGTGCTGGTAGATGTCTGCATGTAGAAAAATACAAATAGATCCATCTCTATTCTTGTACAAGTCCAAATAGATCCATCTCTATTCTTGTACAAGTCCAAATAGATCAAAGATCCTACCATAAAACCAGACACACTGAACCTGATAGAGGAGAAAGTAGGGAATAGCCTTGAACATATTGGCATTGGCACTGGTACAAAAGACAACTTCCTGAAAAGAACAGCATTAACACAGGCACTAAGATCAACAATTACTAAATGGGATCTCATGAAACTGAAAAGCTTCTATGAGACAAAGGACTATCACTAGGAAAATATCTTTACCAATTACACATCTGACAGAGGGCTAATATACAAAATGAACTCATGAAACTAGGCATCAACAAACCAAATAATCCAATTAAAAAAATGGGATACAGATCTAAACCACAAATTCTCAACAAAAGAATCTCAAATGGCCGAGAAGCACTTAAAGAAATGTGTTACATCCTTAGCCATCACAGAAATGCAGATCAAAACTCTAAGATTCCATCTTACGACAGTCAAAACAGCTAAGATCAAAACCACAAGTGACAGCACATGCCGGCGAGGATGTGGGGCAAAGGGAGCACGCCTTCATTATTGGTGGGAAGATAATTGGTGGGTACAGCCACATTGAAAACCATTATGGTGGTTTCTTAGACAACTGGGAATCAATCTACCTCTAGACCGCTATACCACTCCTGGGCATATTCCCAAAGGACATTCCATCCTACCACAAGGACACTTGCTCAACCATGTTCATTGCACCTTTATTCATAAAAGCCAGAAACTGGAAATGACTTAGGTGTCCCTTAAGTGAAGAATGGATAAAGTGTGATACATTTACACAATGTGGGAGGAATAAGGAGGTGGGTTCTAGGAGAAATGACGGGAACTGGGGTGGAGTGGGGCATTTGGAAGGCAAGGTAGAAACCTAATGCGATGGAAACTTCCTGGAATCTAGGAGAGTGAACCTAGCGAAGTCTCCTAGTAATGGGGGATACAGTGCCCGAATTGGCCTCTCTACTATAATCAGGCAAGGCTCTCAGCAGGACTGGAACATCAACCTAGCCACAAAACCTTCAACCAACACACTGTCCTGACTGCAAGACATGCTGGGGCAATAGTGACAGTGGCACAGAACTTGTGCAAGTGGCCAACCCATGACTGGTCCAACTTGGGGCCTATGCCATGAGAGGGGAGTCCAGACCTGACACTGCCTGGATGGCTAGGAACCAAAGGCAAGAGAGCCCAGAGACCAAGAAAAGAACCAAACACACTGACCCAAAAAAGGAAAAAAAAGTCAATAAAAATAATTCCTAATGATATTTTGCTATACTTATAGATCCGTGCTTAGCCCAACTGTCATCAGAGGGGCATGAGAACAGATGCAGAGCTGCACAGCCAAACACTAAGTGAAGCCAGGGAAACCCCACAGAAGAGGGGGAGGAAAGATGTAAGAGTTGGGATTCAAGGACACCATGAGAACATGGCCCACAGAATCAACTAAAGCAGAGCTCACAGGACCTCTGAGTGGGTTTGAGCTTGGTCCTCTGCATATACCTTATGGTTCCATAGCTGGGTGTTCTTGTACAAATGGGGGAAATCTCTGCCTTTTTTGCCTGTGCTTGGGGACCCCTTCCCTCCTACTGGTTTGCTTTATCCAGTCTTGCTGTGAGTGTTTGTGCCATATAAATATATATATATATATATATATATATATATATATATATATATATATATATATATATATATATA
>NC_034592.1:129454269-129490263 GCF_900095145.1 Mus pahari | reverse complement strand
ATATATAATTATTAGGGTATTTTTTGTGGACATCCTTGGGAGGCCTGATCTGGGGAATAGAGGGTGGGAGGAAGGCAGGGGGAAGACTGGGAGGAATAGAGAGGAGAAACTGTGGACAGGATATAATATATGAGAATAAATGTTGGGAAAAAAAAAAGAGTGCTTGTTGCTTTTGTAGGGGACCCAGATTTGATTCCCAGCATCCAGATCACAAGTATCTGTAACCCTAGTCCCAGTGAATCTGATGCCCTCTTCTGAACTCCAAAGGGCACCACACAAAGCCATGTAGGCAAACCACTCACACACGTAAAATAAGTCTAAAATATTTAAATAAATTAATAGTAAATGCTTAGTAACTTTCTAGAGACCCTCAGTAAGTCTAACATCTTACTGAGAAGGATAGCATAAAAGCAAAAATGTTAGCCAAGGAAAACTTTTATCTAGGAAAATTATCATTAAACAGTAAAGATGAAGTCCAGCAAGATGGCTCATAGGGGAAAAGCCCTTGCTGCCAAGCCTAATGACTTGAGTTCAACCCCTGGAATCCACAAGGTAGAAGGAACTGACCTCCACGTGCAGACCATGGCCATTTACCCACTGCCGCCAAATAAATGTGATTTAAAACATTTAGGCCAGTGAGATGGTTCGGGGGGGGGGGGCAAAGATATTTGCTGAGTAATCCTGGTCACATGAATTCAATCCTCAGAGGCCACATAAAGGTGGACTAAAGACCCCAAAAATTGTCCTCTGGCCACCAGGTACATAATCCCAGAACTTGGGAGGCAAGGGCAAGGCCAGTCTGGTTTACAGAATGAGTTCAAGGATGTCAGGGTTTACAAGAGAAACCCTGTCTTGAAAAACTGTAAGAACAAAACA
The DNA here is from genome assembly GCF_900095145.1 of Mus pahari. NCBI lineage: Eukaryota > Metazoa > Chordata > Mammalia > Rodentia > Muridae > Mus > Mus pahari. The sequence goes on along the minus strand of NC_034592.1, from coordinate 129,489,387 downwards.
AAACAAAGAACAACCTTGTCTAGCCTTTGGGCATCAAGTATGTATATGGTGTACATACATAGACACAGTCAAACACTGATATACATAAAATAAAAACAAGCCTTAAAAAAAAAAAAACAAACAACTCAAGTCAAACCAGACAATATGGTAAACATCTGTGTTCCAACCCAGTTGAAACAACAGGATCCTGAGAGTTTGAGGTTAGCTTTGCTTACATAGCTAGACTATGCAATAACAACAACGACAATAATAATAATAATAATAATAATAATAATAATAATAAATAACCAGTTAGCCTCCCCTAAAAAGTAAGCTTCCAGTTCAGTGGGAAATCCTCTCTTAAAAGAATATGGTGGAAAGTAAGAGAGGAAGATACTCAGTCCTCCTATGTCCTCTTCATGCACAAGCACAAGAACCACATACCTCTGTGCATGCACTGTGCATATAATCCCAAAATAAAAGATGATAAAACACTGAAGAAACTGATGCAGACACTAGACGATGAAAATCCCCCATGCACAGCCCAACAGCAATCTACAGATTCCATGTAATTCATATCAAAGTTGCAATGACATTCTCCATGGAAAGAAAAAATTCACATGGGAGTACAAAAAGCCAAAGCAATCCTGAGCATAAAGAACAACACTAGAAGTGTCACTACACTCCATCTCAAATTACACAACAGAACCATGGTAATAAAATCAGCAAAGTTATGAAATATAAAACAGATGTGTAAAAAAGAGGACCCAGAAATAAATAACAATAGCCATCATGGATTTGGCAAAAGTGCTAAAAAAAAAAAAAATCCCAGTTTTTCCAAAAAAAACAATGCTGCTGACTGAGTATTTACATGCAAAAGAGTTCTATCTCTTGTTCATTACAACATAAATTCAAAACAGATCAAAGATTTTAAATATCAGACCAGAAACTATGCAACTACCAGAAGAAATATATAGAAAACTTTAAGATAAAAGCACAAGCAAGGCCTCTAGTTGTCCAAGAAATTTCTAGGAAAAAAAGACAAATGAGAAGCTGAAGAGATGGTTTAGTGGTTGAGAGCACTTGTTGCTCTTCTAGAGGACCCAAATTTGGGTCCAGCACCAACATGGGTGGATCACATTTGCCAGAAACTCCACCTCTAGGGGGAAATCCAATGCTCTCTTGTGGCCTCAGAAGGCACTCTTACACTTTTACACAGACATGAATAAAAATAAATTAAAAATAAAAAAGATTAACAAATGAGATACATAAAAAAAGCAAGCAACTGGTAGTGAGAGCATACAGAATGAAAACCATCCCTGACAGTTATTCATCTGACACACACATACAATCTAATTAATAAATAAGTGAAATAACCTTTTAAAAGATAAAGTTGCCAATAATATGAAAAATAATCCTTAGTTATCAAGAAAGATACTGGGGAGTGCTGACACACACTGCTAGACAACAGCCATTATGAAAAAGAGAAAAAAGAAAAAGGTAGAAAGATAGAATTAGCATATGCTATGATCTAGCTATTATACCACTCTAGAATACAGACTAAAAGGAAATTGAGCTAGCATAAAACAGAAATATTTGTACACTCATATTTATTGAGACTGCCAGTGTCCAGTTTATAAAAACAGCTTAAGAATTTCATGAACACTGAAGGAAGATGTGTGACTACATACACTGGAGTAATATTAAGCCACAGAGGTGATGGATATTATGCCATTTGCAAGAAAATGGATGGAACTGGAAATCATTATGCTAAACAACCAGACTACAACAAATAATGCGTGCATTCTATGGTGATTTGAATATGGTTGGACCATGGTAAGTGGCACTATTAGGTGTGGCCTTGTTGGAGGAAGTGTGTCACTGTATAGGCAGGCTTTGAGGGCTTCTAGTGCTCAAGCTTCTCCCATCGTGGAAGAGACTCTTCTCCGGACTGCCTGTGGAAGACAGTCTCTTCCTGGCTGCCTTTGGATCAAGATGTACAACTCTCAGTTCCATGCACCACATCTACATGCAAGCTGCCATGCTTCCCACCATGATGATAATGGGCTGTACCTCTCAAACTGTAAGCCAGCCCCAATTATATGTTTGCCTTTTTAAGAGTTACCTTGATCATGCTATCTCTTCACAGCAATAAAACTCAAACTAAGACACATTCTCTCATGAGGAGTTTTTGACTTCTGCCAAAATAAGGCAATGGGAAGGAGTCAAGAATAAAGTGTGTAACATATGCACATGAGAGTATGATAATGAAATTCATGATATATAATTATATAGTACAGCAACACTATATTCAACAAATAAATGTATTTTAAAGCTTTTAAAGCTGCGCATAGTCGTGCATGCCTATAATCTTAGCACCCAGTAGGAAGGATTATGAGTTCCTGGAAAATGTTTCAAAAATGAAAGAGATGGTTAATACATGAACCAATATCAACTAATCTCAAAATTTAACTATGTAACATGAAAGTATGAGCCAGGAAGAATAAATAGCATAGAGGCCAACCAGAAGGTGCTTACTTAGAAGAAAGAACTGACTTCAAAGTTGTTCTCTGACCTCCAATACACATGACAAGGCATGTCACTGTCCCTCCACTCCTGTCCTGGGAACTTGTGTCTGTGTACATAAATATATACATACTTAAAAACTTTCACCAGGTGGTGGTGCACACCTTTAATCCTAGCACTCAGTAGGTAGAAGCAGGTAGAACTCTGAGATTGAGACCATCCTGGTCTACAGAACAAGTTCCAGGAGAGAAACCCTATATAAGAGAAAAAAGAAAAAGGAGAGAGTGTGAGCAAGAAAGCTTGCTCTCACCCATATTCTAGACAACACTAATTGCCAGATCACACACAGAAAAAGTCAATGTAGAAGGTAGTTAGTTGACCAGAAAAGAAAGATGTAAAAGAAGAGTGGATGGGATCTAAATATATTATGTAAATGTGTGCAAATGGCACGATGAAAACACTGAGAATAACTAATGCAAGCATGCAAAAAACTGATCAATTCTGAACAATGAAAGGGGATGGTCATAAGTTAGGCACATGACCTTCCCAGTTTTCACACTGGTACTGTCGTTAGTGAATAAGTTATCAAAAATATTGAAAATTTTCAAAAGCTTGAAAAACAATTTTCTTCTCCGTAATAAGCACCTGACAACCTAATATCAATCTAGTGTCAGAACAGTGTCTGATACATGGTAAATGCTACCAAAACCTGGTTAAATAAATGTCACAAAAACTGGCAGGCCTAGGGGCCGGCACCTTTAATCCCAGCACTTGGGAAATTAGAGGCAGGCAAATTTGAGGCCAACCAGAGCAACACAGTGAGACCTTGTCTTAAAAGAAAATATCTGACTTTTCTTCAACAATAATAGCTGGAAAGAGTGTTTCCAACATCTTCATGGGAAATGGTTTTCCAACTTGGGCTCATAATCACTCATGGAGAAAATAAATTTTAGGACCTACAATGACAGAAAACTCTGATCACACAGTGGCATTTCCTAAAAAGTCAATTCAAAAGTAAAAACCAAGGATAGCTTTAAGCCAAGAAAGATGGGCTATTCAGCAAACAGTAATTCTCAAGAAGCACCTTTCCAGGAAGCAGACTGAGAAAAGTGCTGTGAAGAAAACAGACATAAGGCAACTCCAGGCTGGGAGTGGCAGTACACAGGCAATTCCTGCTTGCCTGTGTGTGAGGGTCTGGAGTTTGTGGCTAAGTAGGGAGATCCTAGCTCCAAAGAAAAAAATAATACTTAAAAGAGGCGCAATGGACCAAAAAAAAAAAAAAAAAAAGGACTTGACAGAATGCCTGATAAAAGAATTTGGATGGGGAAAGGTATAAAGTGTACCCAAACTAGGGGTGCAAGGGAGTAAGGGAGGAGCTAGCTTGAGTAAAAGATAAGCAGCCTAAATTACACTCACAATGAAACATAGCCAACAACACTGCTTCTATCGAAGCTTGTATGGTCAAAGGTTTGACAATCTTGAATAAGAACTAAAATGTACAGGGGAACCAAAAAGTTAAAACAGCTGGGGGGGAGGGGACTAACATCAATCTTAGAAATAGAAAATGATACTTTGATTAGGCGATAGAATTTTTGTTTGTTTTGCAAGAGGGTCTCATTATGTAAGCCTTGGTTTGCTTTCAACTCTGTGTATTTCTGGCTGACCTCCAAAACTCAAGCCTACCTCTCTCCCAAGTGCTGGGAGTAAAGGTATGTGTCACTCCTTGGCCCCATATACGTTTAAACGAGTTCTCCGTTAAATTACAAAATTTACCGTCAGATTTATGGATTAGCATTAGAAAAACAGGGGTGGTGGTGAATAAATAGCTAATTCCTCTTCTACCCAAAATTAGATAGACCTAAAACCGATAAATCAAACTTAACCATATTAAGAGACACAACCAAAACAGTTCCAAGTGTCTGTTACGGAAAAAGGACTGAAGGAACAGTGGCTCTCCCTTTGGAAGACCATTCCCCCCGCCCCCAGGAGAACGCAACGTTTACAAAGGAAATAATGATTCAGCTCAGCAATCTGTCTTTGGAGAACACAAAAATATACTAGGATTGTCACCAAAACAAAGCTTTTGGTTTCTTCTAAGACAGGAAGTGAGAAAGTAAATAACTTCAGCAGGCGAAATAGGTTCTCGGAGAGAGGCGGCTCTAAAGCCGAAAGTGGGAGGGGACACATGTGCCCGGAACTTTTCCAATCCAGAAATTCTGAGAGTACAAAGTCGAACTCGACAGAATTACGCGAACGACAAAAGCAGCACTCACGAATCGGAACGACTAAAAGTCCGCCTGTAAACTAGCAAACTAACACCACTCCACAAGACAGGAGGTGAGACGCAGCGAGCTGCCCGGCATTCGTACAGCAAAGCCCGCCGGGGAGACAGACCGCTCCCCTATCCTACTCCTTCCTGACTAGCCGCTGCCCGCGCACGCTTAACTGCAACAAATGGCCAGGCTCGGGTGGAAAACAAGCGATCCGGCCAACGGGAACTCCGGGCTCAACACAGTGGACCAACCAGCGGTCCCTACCCTGCCAACCTTGCTGCCCGGGCTAGGGGGGCTGCCTAGCCAAGGCGCCCTTTGGAGCTCCGAGAGCTGCGCGGACGCCAAGGGAACAAAGCCGTGGGCGGAGCCTGGGGTGCCCCGCTTCGCAGACGGGGGAGGAGCCGCCCAAGCCCCCAAAGCCCCCTACTCGCCCTCGCTCCGCCCAGACCGCCTCCGGAACCGCGAACCCGCGAAGCGGCCCGCGAGGCAGCTTGGGGCGGGCGCCCATCCCCGAGGGCCGCGGCCTAGACGTGCCGCGCCGGGTTCCCACTCCGGCGTCCTGGCCGCCTCCTCACCTTCTCCTCCACGCAGTTGACAATGATGGACGGGTACTTGCGGCTGAGCCAGCGGAAGAACGCCGGGACTCCCATGACCAGCGGGCAGCTCGGAACAGCAGCCGGGCCAGCGGGAGAGGGGAACCAACGAGACTAGCAAGAGCGGCAGCCGCGGGCACCAGCACTTCCTCCCACGTGCGTTCAGCGGCCGGAAGTTACGTCATCCCACCGCCGCGGGGAATGTAGGGAAAGGAGCTCAGTTAAATGGAGGCCCGGCTCGGCGAGCTGTAGAGCTGGGTGGTGAGACCTGGCTCGCCGCGCCCTCTGGTAAAGCCTTTTGCGAGCCGACTCCTGGCCGATGCCTTCGCCCGTAATCCGGCCCAGAGCGCCGGCCACATTAGGCCCGCGGCCGCAAAGTCCTCGGGTGGCCGGGACTTTGGAAAGGCGTGGCCTCTCTGACTTCCTTTCCTACAGTCTGTCTTGACATGAATAGAAGCATCTACACTCTAGTTTGCATTTCCTGGTTTCTCTCATTTCTATGCTTCTGTGCCTGGCCGAACTATGAAAAAGCATCCTAAAGTGTTTTGCAATTTTTTTTTAAAAAATCTGCTTTGCATAAGCAACTTTTTAAAAATATGTTTTAAGATTTATTTTTAGTTACGCAATGTGTGTATATCTACATGTGGCTTTGTGAACGAGTGCTGGTACCTGTGGAGGCCAGAGGTTTCAGATCTCCTGGAACTGGAGTTACAAACAGCTGTAGTCAGCCTGCTGTTCATGCTGCTTTGGAGAAGCAGCATGAACGCTTTACTGCTGAGCCATCTCTCAGCCCAATGAGTCACTTTGAACAGTTGCAGAATCTAGCCAAAATTTGGTGTTAACCTTGTCGCTATGCTCAATCTATCAACATTTGCTGATATCACGTCCTAGCATTTATTGAGTACCTATGATGTGCTCAGGCAAGGAACTAAAGATTTAATCACCAGTTGAGCCCTCTGTGCTGGCTGGCTGTGTCATGCGGGTGACTCCAGTGTGAAAATATTCTCCAAACAGAAAAAGCAGTTTATTAGATTCAGTGCATACAGCAGGCAAGAAAGTAAAAGCTGAAAGGGGCTAGTTTTGCGGAAGCATGTTTCTATGTGGGCAGTAACAGCCTGGCCTTGAGGCAGTGATTGTTTGCTTGAGTCAGGCACAGTGTAACTCCACCCATCCTGTGGTCTTGCTCTACCGTTTTTTTGTTTTTTGTAACACATAACAGATAAGGTCAGGTTATCAAAGAGCTAAATCGCTTGCTTATTCATATTGCTTGTATTTCACTTTAACCAAGGATCATTTAATCCTCTCTTCTCAAACCAACATGATATTTTTATCCCTTCTTTTCTGGTGGCTTCAAATGTACCCTGTCATATCCCCCATCCCACCTGCAGCATATGAAAGAAGTCTTGAAAGAGCCATTTGCTCAAGCTTGAAAGTCTCTCTTCCCTGAATCCCCCTTGGCCTGATAAGTCACACTCAATCACAAAGGCTCACCTTAAGAGACCTCTGTAAAGTGTTTCTCTGCTACCTGTCAAGCAGTAAATGTTGCCCCTTCCTCAATGGTTTAATGACTTCATTTAAATGCTAGTGTAGAGGTAACTTAAATGCTTAGAGAGGTATCTAGCCTGTGTTTAATTTAAGAATAGTATATATATATATACATATAAATATATATATATATATATATATATATATATATATATATACACTAGTGTGTGTGTGTGTGTTCAAGAATATTATTTGGAAATAGCCACTTCTTAAGAGTTTGGGCCCTCTGGGATGTGCAATGTTCTTATATGAACACAAACTCATAGGTAGTTGGGTAGGAGCAGGAGGGCTACTTTGAGCACCTCCACCAGAGTCCATCACAAGTGGTTTTGAACTTAGAAATGTAAAAAAAGTCAAAGCTGCATAACATGATAAGCACTGAAACTTCCTAGTCTGGCAAAGAGATACACACCAGTAATCCTGGCACTGAACAGGGTGAAGAGGCAGGAGAGTTGCCTGGGTCAAAAAACAAAGGAAACATATACAAACATGCTAGTCTACAATGTTAGGCTGGAGCCCTTGGTCATCCCCCTGCACAAGCTGGGAAATCCCATTTGCCCTCCTTCCCTACCTCTTGCCCCTGCCACTCAGAAAAAAATTCCCCCACCCGCTTGGAAAGAACTCCCAGCTAACAGGTCACCATGCCTTGTCTCCATGTTTCCCACAACCCACCCAAGAGTGCCAGCCCAGAGACTCGGTTTTTGACCATATGTAGCTCCTAGTTCACACCCAGAGCCCAAGACTCAAAAATGCCCCTGCTTCTAGCCTAGCTGCTTGACTTCACTGACCTCTACCTATGAGACCGGTGAGCCCACCTGAGAGCTGCCTCCTCTTAAGCCTGCCTTTAACTACTTTGCATGTGCTCAAATCTGGTCCATAACTGCATCGCTGAGGGAGAAAAAAGCCTGTCATCCAACAACAGGTCTAAGTCTGGTTCCAGGGGGTTTGGGGCTAAAAAAAAACCTGTCTTCTTATAATGTGGTTTGTATAAGATGCCCCCCATAGTCTTATGAATTTGAATGCTTGGCCCCCAGTTGGTGGCCATTTTTGGAGAGGTAGGAGGTGTGGCCTTGTTGGAGTGAGTGTGTTACAGAAAGTGGGTTTTGAGAGTTTCAAAAGCCAGACAACATTCCCAGTCTGCTCTCTCTGCTTCTTGCTTGCAGTTTAAGGCAGGAGCTCTCAGCTTTCTGTGCCAACTGTCATGCCTGCCTGCTGCCACGCTTCTCAACCTCCATGGTGATGGATTCTTCTTCCTCTGGAACTGTAAGCTCAAATAAACCCTTCTATAAACTGCCTCGGTCATGGTATTTTATCACAGCAATAGAGAAGTAACAATAAGTTTGTAGATTACATGATCCTCTCCCATCACCCTCAACACACACACACAGAGTGCTAAGCTATTCTGGGCTAAGTTCCTGTCTATTGTAAAGACTTGTCCTAATAAGCCTGTTACAGAATTTAGGGAAGTACTCAGCCCAGTCACTTGCATAGTGAAATGATTTAAAGAGAAGAGGTAGAAAAATTTGACATTTGGTGCTTAGCAGTTAAGAGCACTTCACTGCTCTTGCAGAGGACCTGGGTTCAGTTCCCAGCACCCACATGATGGCTCACAACCATCCATAATTCTAGTTTCAGGGATCCTCTTTGGACTTTCTCGGGCACAAGGCATGTACATGGTGTACAGACATAGACATGGGCAAAACATGCATACGCATAAAACATGCATAAGTATAAATAAAAAATAAATAAATCTCTTTAAAAATTTTGGATGTTTGGCATTCAGAAGAAAAAAAAAGTAAAGAAAAAAATAAAGAAGTAAAACCCAGACAGTGGCAGGAGGGTATGGACTAAACCTTACAACACTTTCTTCAACCCAGTGTGACCTATGAAGTCTTTTAATATTCAAGCTTGAGTTTGTCTTGTATACATTAAAGAAGAGACTGAGTCTGGGATGTTGCATCACTATGGTCTGGAATCACAAGTGTGGTCAATGAATAGCTCAAGAAGAGGAGAGGTGATGAGTGTTTGTATTGGAAATACACAGGAGTACTGAACCAGACTGTAGGCTTCTACAGACTTAGAAAACAGAAGAAAGCTTTCAACTGACATCTGAATCACATTCATGTAAAAGATGATATGTATGTAATACAGAGCATTAGTTTTTCATTATACTATATAAATCTAGACTTTTTTTCAGGAACTAGAAGTTACTAAACTACCATGAAAATATGCTTTTCATAATATGACTCAATAAAGGTAACTCTTTAAAAGCTATTGATTCTTTTGCTGACAGCCATGGTCTGAGCTGCCACCTGGGGCCTGGGATGAATTTCACTTGGTGCATCCCATTCCCACTCATCTCCTTATCCCTCAGTATCAGTCCTCCTCCACCCTTTCTTGCAACATCCTCCCCAAAATAAAATATAATAATAATAAGCATCTTGTTATGGAAGCTGTAGTATGTCACCGTGTGCCCCACAGAATACTCTTTTGTCCACACATCTTCGCTTGCAAATGTTTATTGCAATGACTCATTGGTCTGATTTGAGGCCTCTGGCTTCTGCTACACTATCGATACTGGAGCCTCACCTGGAAGTCTCTTGGACATCCTGTTGTTGTCCTATATCATGGAGATCCTGCATCTTTGGATCTCCAGGACTGGCTCCTTCACATGCTCCAGCAGTTCATAGATAGAATAAATACTGGGGTAGGCCAACTCAAATTCCTGGATCTGGGCCTGGGTGGTAGCTGAGTTTGGTCAACCTGACAGCTCTCCCATATAAACTACATCAGGGCTAGTTGTCCAGTACTGCCCTGGCTGGCACACCCAATGCAAGGCTAGCAAGGGGCAGGGCCATCTTTCCTGCCTGTCACAGGCTTAGAGGAACAAGCTGGGGGAGGGCATCTCCCCTTTGCACCAACTCTCCTGTGCTCATGGCTTCAGGGTTGACCCCCCACCACCCTACTGCCAACAGATGTGATATAGGGCTGGCTCTCCTGAGTGCTGCAGTTAGTGAGGTGTGGGGCCAGCTCTACACAGGCCTTGAACATCAACATGGTCCCAGTTGGCAGCCCAGATCAGAGATGTCAACATGGCCTTTGGTGGTAACACGAGTCACAGTCATCAACACAGACCCCTGCTGCTGCATGGCCATAGACTCAGACCTGGCCCTGAGAAGCAGCTCAGGCCAGGACTTGATTGTGTCTCCTACTACTGGTGGGCCTTCAGGTTAAAAGAAACTCTTTTATTATACTGGTTTATTTGAGGCAGGGTACATGACGTAATGAATGTGTGGAGGTCAAAGGACAAGTTATCCTATCATATGGGTCCCTGGATTCAAACTTGAGTCTTCAGTCTTGGCAACAAGCACCTCTACTGGACGAGTCATTTCACTGGCCTAGTAAGGGCAGCTCTTAAAAAAACAGTTATCCTAGATGAAAAGCTACCACAGTATATGTTAAAACAACATGAACACTCCTACTTTTCAGGGAAATTTTGTCAGTAAAGCTGGGGCAAAGCCAAATCTGGAAGGAGAGGCTGCTAAGCTCTCTGGAGGTAGAGTGGGGAGAGTGAGTGGGAAATAGACCCCCAAAGGTTCATGAACATTTAAAAATTCATTTCAATTCCCATTAACATTGTAATTATTACAGAGAATAGTGTTTGGTTTTGCCTATTATTGGTGTCTAGATTATTTTGTGCTTTCTTTCTTTCTTGATCCTTATCAGTTTTGCCCAGTTTATAGCTCCACAGTACACTCTTATTTGTCTGTCAGTCTCATCCAGCCCAGGCTGGCCACAAAATCTCTTTTGTGGCCAAGAGTAACCTTGAACTTCTGCTCTTCCTCCCTCTCCCTCTAAGTGCTGGGATTGTGGACATACACCACCATGCCCAGCTGAGATATACTTGTTTTTCCTTAAGTTGTAAAAGTGCATTGTAATTGTGTGTATGTGGTAGAGGTGTGTGCATGCGACTATCCTCAGATACCCTGGAGCTGCCCGATGTGAGTAATAGGAACCAAACTTGGATCTTCTGTGCTCCTTTTAACCCCTCCATCAACTCCTCCAGGCCCTAGCTGAAATGTATTTATTTATTCATTTAACTTTCACAGTTTCAGAAGCCCAAGACCAAGGTGCTAACCGGTACTGTCTCTGCGGTCTTATCCTGGATCTTCCTACGACTTCAGGTCATTTTCCTTCTTGTGTGTCTCAGTCCAATTCAGGAACTTTTTAAAGGTAAAAAATATGGCTGTATGACCCAGGCAAACCTCAAACCCCAAATCCTCTTACATCAGCCACCTCCAGTTGCTAGAATTACATGCGTGCTCTACCTCACCTGGCACCGAACTTCCCCTTCTATCAGGAAGGCCAAGCCTAATGCGGCGTAAGACCTAGTGGCCTCATGTAATTAGATCATTAAGGGGTCTATCTTCAAATACATTCACATCCTGAGATATTAAAGCTGAGCAGCATTGACAAACTGTTTTTCTCTTCTTGGGCTCTTTTTATTTGCTGAGACAGTACCGCCAGGTTGGCTTTGAACTTAAAACCCTGGGTGTTAGGATTAAAGGCCTGTGCCACTACATTAGCCTTTGCTTTACAATTTCTCTCTCTGTGTGTCTCTGTCTGTCTGTCTGTCTGTCTGTCTGTCTGTCTGTCTGTCTCTCTCTCTCTCTCTCTCTCTCTCTCTCTCTCTCTCCAGTTGATATTTCATCTTTAGAACTATGTATTTCAAAAGAAAGCATCTTTGCCTCCTTGGTCTTAAGAGTAGGAACCAGGACTCCGTTCCTAATGACATTACATCTGGTGGAGCCGAGCACCTCTGAACAGTGACTCAGTTCAAGGATGAAATGAGCCTTTGTCTGCTAAGTAGCATCATAACTTCGGAATTAGAGACATTCTTGTTGGGTATAAAGTGCTACTGTCCCCATCACTTTTTGGCTGAACCCAGCATTATCTCTCTTACGTTTAATTGCAAGTAAAGGTACTAAGCATTAAGATCCATAATCTTAAGGCTGCAGAGATGGCTCAGCACTAAGGGAGTTGTGATGGTTTGCTTGGCTCAGGGAGTGGCACTATTTAGAGATGTGGCCTTGTAGGAGTAAGTGTATCACTGTGGGCATGGGCTTAAGACCCTCACCCTAGCTTCCTGGAAGTAAGTCTTCCACTAGCAGCCTTTGGATGAAGACGTAGAACTCTCAGCTCTGCCTGTGCCATGCCTGTCTGGATGCTGCCATGCTACCACCTTGATGATAATGGACTGGACTGAACCTCTGAACCTGTAAGCCAGCCCCAAAGAAATGTTTTTTATAAGACATGCCTCGGTCATGGTGTCTGTTCACAGCAGTAAAACCCTGACTAATACAGGAGGTCATTGCTCTTTTGGAAGAGCTGGGCTAGGTTCCCAGTACCCACATGGTAGCTAACAGGCATTTTTAACTCCAATTCCAAGGGATCTCGATGCCCTATTTTGGCCTTTATGAGCACTACATGTGACATACAGACAGACGTACATGCAGACGAAACACTCATACATGAAAAAGATCCACAGTCTTTCCTATATATCCTTGGATCTATAAAAAGGGGAAAATTAAAATACCACAATTAAACTCTCTTTAATAACTTAAAAAAAATTAAGGAAGAATGAAATATTGACATCAGTACGAAACACAAGATATAGCCACAAAATATAAAGTATTGTGTAGCGGGACCCAATGAACACTACTCAAACCCATCCCAGTGGCAGCAGCGTGCCTTCCTCACTACCTGGCCCAATGTTCTGGGTTCCCAAGTGAAATAAACACACACACACCCTTTATACTTTGATATGCCTTAAACAGATCAATGGCCAGGCCACTTTCTAACCTCCATGTGGCTGATCCATCTCCACTCCTCCATATTCCCAGGCTGGTTACTTTCTAACCCTATATTCCATCTTTGCTGCCCTAAACCCAAATGTGTAGCCCTCTTGGGCTGTAATGCCCAACTCCTTGATGACTGCTAGGCTCTCTGTCTTCTGCACCTCTCAGGCCTGGTCTCTCTTCCTACCCCTGCACAGTGGATCTCCCTCTTCCTGCTCCTTCCTTGGTCCTTTGCCCAGGAAATCTAAAGTCCCAGCCCAGCCATTGGCTGTCAGCATTTTTATTTACCAATCAGAACTGACTGGGGTTGGGACACAGCAAGCAGGTTTTGGGGGAACCTAATTAGCATGAGAACACAAGCAGCTACATAACATTGTAATTACATAACAGTTTAAGGAAAATAAATCTCTCAGCACAGCATTTAATTGGATTTCAAAAGAATTTTCCAGGTCATAATACCTGCACATATTTAGAAAAAGTAGAGCTTTTGACATCTAATAAAATCATCAAAACACAAGGAAATAAGAGTCTTGGACTGTTATTAGCTTTGGGTAAAAACAGGGAATGTGAACAAGAGAACACCGATACTGGGGCTGGAGAGATGGTTCAGTGGTTAAGAACACTGGCTGCTCTTCCAAAGTTCTCAGCACCCACATGATGGCTCACAATTGTCTGTAACTCCAATTTCAGGGGAATCTAATACTTTCTTCTGTTCTCCTAGAACATCAAGCATATGTGTGGTATAGAGACATGCAGGCAAACCACACATACACATAAAATATGTTTTCATTTATATTTATATAAATAAGTTATTTGTTTTTATTTATTTTTTGAGCAACAGTCTCACTATATAGTCCTAGCTAACCTAGAACTTGGTACATAGACTAGCATGTACTTAGACTCACAGAGATCTGCCTGCTTCTGCCTCCTGAGTGCTAGGACTAAGGGCATGAATCACTATGCCTGGCCAAGAAAACCAAAACCAAACCAAAACCAAACAAAACCAAACAAAAACAAAAAAAATAACTTTTTAAAATAAGATAGTATTTCTGGAGACAAGGATAGTTCTCAGGTTTGATTTATCATGATACTAAAATATCATGATGCTAAAATAGATCTAAACAAAAGTATTTTTAAAATGTAATACTTTTATTGAAGAGTATAAAGGGGCCCTACAGCCAAAGACATTGAGAAGTTATATTTTAGAACATGAAGCTAGAAAAGGGAACTCTAAGTTGCTGTTCCTGGAACCCATCCAAAGCTCGTCTTTCGGATTTCTAGGGGATTGACATATTCAGTCTCCATTTTAGATGCTCTTCACTACCTAAAATAATCTGTAATCATTGCTGTGTGAGTGACTTTGCCCAGAGCTGAGGTTCCTCGTTAGGAATTACAGAACTTCGCACCCCCCATTTTGCACACACACCCCCATCTGTCTCTTTAATCTTGCTCACTCTCCTTTACTCAGCACACTGCACATTTTCTCACTACTCTCAGTGGAAACCTAGCCAGCACAGAGAGTGGTAACCATGCCACAGCCTGAATGCTGCACTGTCTTAGGATCTCCTCCATCCGATAACTTAATCTGTCACTTGAATTCAGGTTTGCTCAAGTTTTTAGGGCACGGACAAAATGAAGTCAAGTTCTTCAAGTTCTTCTCTAAAATGTAACAGAAATGGCCTCTAGCTGAGCTCCAGTATTGAATCCTTATTCTGCTCTGAGACGTCATGAGTAATTTTCACTGCTGGCCTTTTTGTCCACAGTCTAGTCCTCCACAGATCCACCAGAATGGTCTATTAAGCTCTACTTACAGTATTCTGAGGTTTATCTACCCCACAGATCCAAACTCTTCCTTATCCTTCCCATGAACTGGTTCCTCGAGCCTAGGAACCACATGACCACTTCTCAGTACAATTGACTATACTCAGTCTCTTTTCTATTGCTGTGACGAAATCCTGGTAACAATGTAAAGGGAAAGGGTTTATTTTATTTATAGTTAGAGATATTATATTCCAGAACAGCATGGAAAGCCTTGTGTCTTGGCAGAGCAGGAAGCAGAGAGAGATGAATGCATGTATTCATTGGGTTTTCAACTTTCCTCAGCTTGATTCAGGTTAGGTCCTCTGCCCTTGAGATGGTGCTCCCCACATTTACGGTGATCCTCCTCAGTTAATCCACTCAGGAATCAGCCTCACAGACAATGCAGGAGGTATATTGTCTAGATCAGTAGTTTTCAACCTGTGGGTTGCATCCCCCACAGCGATCAGATATCAGATACCTACATTATGATTCATAACAGTAGCAAAATTACAGTTATGGAGTAGCAATGGAACAATTTGGTGGTTGGGGGTTACCACATATGAGGAACCAACTGTATTTAAATGTCATAGCATGAGAAAGGTTGACAACTACTGGTCTAGATGATTTCAAACCTAGTCAAGGTGACAATGAAGATTAACCATCATAATTGCCAAGTGTACTTCAAAGACAAAAGTAAAAATGACCTTGATGAGTAAGTATTCGGAACATGTTTGTTCCTATACAATTCTATTCTCATTGACCTTTACAATGTAGCTCAGAAAAACAAGGACAGAAGTGTAACACAGAAATGTATATCATTGAAAGATACATCTTAAAGCTCCAATAAGTATACATTGATATATATGGTCAGAAAGATTATTTAATTCTAAGGTCCCACTGTGTATGCTTGCATCTTAAGTCAACTAAAACCATACAGCATCCTCAGCCACAAAAACCTAACAATGAGTAACGTAGTGGTGGTTTGAATATGCGTGGCCAAGGGAGTGTCAGTATTAGGAGGTGTGGCCTTGTTGGAGTAAGTGTAACCTTGTTGTAGGAAGTATGTCGCTGTGGGTGTGGGCTTTGAGATCCTCCTCCTAGCTGTCTGGAAGTCAGTTTCCTGCTGTCTGCCATTGGAACAAGATGTAGAACTCTCAGCAACTCCAGCACCATGCCTGTTTGGATGCTGCTGTGCTCCTACCATGATGATAATGGACTGAACCTCAGAACCTGTAAGCCCCAGTTGAATGTTTTCCTTTATAAGAGTTGCTATGGTCATGGTGTCTATTCACAGAAATGGAAACCCTAAGACAGTAGTATGAAGTTTGTGGGAAATATTCTTTTGTGAAGTAGTCTGGCACTTACAACAAAGCAGACTACATTTCTGGGGTCACCCTAATGCCTTTTTACTAACTGTTCTCTAAATTTCTCTGACAATGAGAATACTTTTTTTTTTTTGCAAAACATTTGCATTCTTTAGCTGCTTTGAGAAATGATGCTGTATATATACATATAGATACCTGCTACTACTGATGCATTTAGCAAGTTGGGCTACATGTACTGGGTTTTAGAGAGAAAGATATGATAAAACCCAGAAGTCTAAATCCATACTTGGTATTACGTAGATTTAGATGACAAATCCTATGCTTGAGTCTAAACTATAACCTACGAGATCAGAGCCTGCTATAACATGATTTGCTTGTTTGTAAAGCAGGTACAAGATGTCCTACATCCAATACAATGAAAGGAGCCTACTCTATTTCTTTCTGTAATATGACATTTGAAGAAATTCTGGCAGATTTCCATTTGAGGCCACAGGTTGTATTGTCTCTTAAAGGGAGACGGGAAGTTGACAGAAGTCACATATCCCTAAGAGTGAGCGGTGTAATTCCCTCTGTGGTACAAATGGAAGAGTCTCGATGGAAAAGACCTCGGTTAAAGGATAATCAGGTGTAAAGCACTCCGAGAAATGTCGAAGGTAAGACCTCAACCCTACAAGCTGATAAGCCAGCCCTGACTTTTATTTAGTGACATGAGTGACATTTATCTGCCTTTCACTAGAACATCTAATCCACTTGTCAAGGTGTGTCTTTAAATGGAGACCTGATTTCTGGTCAGAGTTGGCAGGCTTCGAATACAAATGTGACTGCCCTGGCTGAAATTCCTTATTGGAAAAAAAAAAAAAGAGAACACAGAGACACGAAATCCTCACACAAATCCTTACAACAGCAACACTGCTTTGCCTCTAAAAGACATCCCCTGTAGAGATTCTTGCTGCTACTGTGCCTGCTTTATGTTCTGCCAATTAAACAGAATGAATGATAAAATGTTCACAAATCTTAGTACTCCCTCCTTGGTCCCCTATATAACCATAGAATTATAGATTCTTCTCCTTACTTCCAAATTATCTACCCAGACCAGTTTTGGAAACTGAAAATCAAGATGGCTGAAGAACATCTAGATCTGCCTAGCTCTACGTGAGAATCTATGGGAGATCCAGGGTCCAATGTCAGCGTAAGGAGCAGATGTTCCAAGTGCGTACGTAAACATAAGTACAGTTGAAGTTAAGTAACACTAGCAATTAGTGAAGGAGGAGACTGTAAATATTTACAGATAAACAGAATTTGGTATGTGAGCTCAAAAGAGAGGAAAAAAGGCCAGGCGTGAGTGCTGATGAATTGAAACAAGGATCGGTAGAGGAAGTAGGACATGAAACAGGTCTTCATGGAGCAGTGGAATAAATAAGACCCCCATTAAAATGATGTCTTGCTGGGCGCGGTGGCTTACACCTTTAATCCCAGCACTCTGGTGGTAGACAGTCTGATCTCTGTGAGGTAGAGGCCAGCCTGGTCTAGGCCAGCGAGGGCTTGTTACACAGAGAAACCTAGTCTCAAAAGAAATAAACACACAAATAATAAATATAAAATATAAATAAATAAAATGATGTCTCATTAACTATAAGAAGTGTTCTTTCTCCCCCATCTTCCTCTGCCCACACTTCCCTTTCCTCTTTCTCTCCTCTGCTTCTTCTCCCATATGTTTTGTTGACCACTTAATTCATTCTGTCCATGCCATGAGTTTGTCTAGCCTCATCCTAAATCATGACACCTCACAAAAGTCTCCTCTGTTTTGTTTTGAAACAGGATTTCACTCAATAGTCCAGGCTGACTTAAATCACAGTCATCTTTCTACTTCAGCCTTCCAAGTGCTAGGATTACAGACCTGAACAATCAGGTCTGGCGGGGAAGTCGCCTCTGTTTCCTCTTTTGTTGTTTGTTTAAATATGTTATTTTAATTGTGTGTGTCTGAGTGGAGGTATGTACACAAATGCTGGTGCCCATGGAGGCCAGAGACACTGGAGCCTACTGAAGCTGGAGTCACAACCGCCTGACCTGAGTACTGGGATCTAAACTTGGGTTCTCTGGAAGACCAGGACATGTGTTAAGTTCTGAACTATCTCTCCATCTTGCTTTCTTTCATTGTTAAGATAGAGACTCACTACATATCTCTAGCAGGCCTGGAACTTACTGTGTACATCAGGCTGGCCTTAAATTCACAGAGCTCTGCCTGTCTCTACCTCTGACTGCTACAATTAAAGGTGTGCACTACCATGCCTGAACCCTATTTCTTCTTCAGGGAATACAATACCCTCTTTTGGCCTCTGTGTACATATATGAACATAGTGCATAAACAAACACACAGGCAAAACACACATACACAAAAATTAAAAAGAAATACATCTTTTTAAAAAGGAGGTGCATTACTTAGGTATAATTACACACATTAAAATGTGCTTTAATGCAGGGCTCAGTAAGTTTGAGACATGACATGAATATACTTGGAAGTCATCACTAATCAAGATGTAAAATAATCCCATCTCCCCACAAATGTGCCTTGAGCTCCCTGCTCACTCCTGGAATGGAGCAATCACTGAACTGAGTTTTGGGGTATCAATTAGATTTTTTTCCCTAGATTTTGATCTAAAAGAAATTATCCACTTATAGTCTTTATCTGGCTTATTCTAACTGTGTGATGTTTTTGAAATCCATCTATAATTACATAAATCAGTTTTATATTTTAATTGTTGTGTAGCATGCTAGAAGTTGTTTTCACATAGCCTGATAGGGAGTTTCTGTGATTTAAACAAACAAGCAAGAAAGCAAACGAACAATCTACAACAACAACAAGAATAATAAGAACAACAACAACAACAACAAACTAAACCATAACAAAAATAACTTAGTAGAAAAGGGGCATGACTTCATCTTACAATTTCTGGTTACAGTCCATCATTGTGAGGAACTCAAGGCAGGAACTTCAAAAAGCAAGTCACATCGCATCCATAGTCAAGAGCACAGAATTGAATGTACACTTGCTCACTTGCCTGCTTGTGCACAGTTTTCTCCCCTCACAGTTCAAGAATCCCTTCCTAGGGAGTGGTGCCCCCCACAGTAGGCTGGGTCTTCACTGGTTAGCTAATTAAAACAATCCCTTAGAGACATATTCACAGACTAACCCAATATAGATAATTGTTTTAGTTGGGGTTTTACTACTGTGAACAGACACCATGACCAAGGCAACTCTTATAAGGGCAACATTTATCTGGGACTGGCTTACATGTTCAGAGGTTCAGTACACTGTCATCAAGATAGTAACATGGCAGTGTCCAGGCAGATGTGGGACTGGTGGAGTCAAGAGTTCTACATCTTCATCTGAAGGCTGCTAGGAGAAGATTGGCTTCCAGGCAGCTAGGATGAGGGTCTTAAAGCCCACACCCACAGTAACACACCTACTCCTACAGGGCCACACCTTGTAATAGTGCCACTCTCTGAGCATATGCAAACCATCACAATAATCCTTTAGTGAAACTCTCTTCCCAGTAGATTTTAGGTTGAGTCAGGTTGACAAATCTAACCATAAAATGGAAGCTTAGGGTGTTTCTAGTTTTGTGGATTAAAACTGTTACTGGGGAAAGTGAGGTTTCCTACTGGGCTTTTAGTCTCATTAATAATAATAATTAATAATAATAATAAAAGAGTTCATAACTAGCGTAGAAGAAATCTCAGTGACAAATTTATTAGCCTTCCAGAGAAAAACAACAGATTATGCTCACTCCAAATCTTGGTAGGGGTCTAGAGGATGAGGATGGAGGAGAGAAAACGAGAAAGCCAAACCTTTCCAGTGGGGGTTGACAAGCAACTGCACAGCACAAAAGGAGGGGAGAGGGCTTCAGATAACGTGTGAGAAAGACTAGAGTGCCTGAGAAAGCAGGCTTGGGCTTTCGGCTGGTGTCCCAAAGAAAAAGAGATAAAAGAAAAAGAAAACTTTAAACAGGCAAACTCTGCAGTGCTACATGGATGGAAGCTCTGCCAACAACTGCCTGGAGGGAGAGGCTTCTGGAAAGGACCAGCTCATTATCTCAGGAGAGGGATAATTAGTCCTCCCTCCTCTAGCCTGTTTTTAGGTGCTGAGGGGTAGATGTGGTCAGACGATTTTCAAAGTCATCGCTATTAACTCTTAAAACCAGGAGACAATGGGATATAATGTTTTGAATGGCTTAGAATGTCAGGTCTCTCTCTACCCAGGGCTGGAGGTAGAATAAGATTCTCTTGACCAGGAGGAAGTAGCTTTGCCATAGTAAACCTCTATGAAGCCTAGACAGGTATGGATGGACTTCTATGGTGATTTAAATTCTAAGAAGGAGCAAAGTCGGTATTTACCTTTCTGGAGTGACCAGGTGGGGAAATGGGAGGTAGAATCCGAAGCTGATGATTAGTAAGCGGGGTACAGCCAGAACTATTTTCCTGTTAAAGCCCTAAAGTCACACATGAACCAGATCATCGGCCAAAGCCCCCACATACTTTCGGCATTTCTGATTTCCAGTCAGAACAGGACTGAGGACATTTCTGGCTTCAGACCAAAGGCCTGAATCAAGCAAGGCCCACATCCCTAAACTGCCTGCCTCATTTTTATCTTCTCTTCTCATTGTTCCCCCTCTGAACAGAGAACCCTGACTGCCGTGTGGGCACTAGATGGTGACAGGTCTGGATTTCTCTTGCTAGGCAGAGTTGTTGGGTGTGCTGGTTGGCGTGTCCGTCCACTGAGCAGCCGTGGAAGGGCATAGGCAGTTTAATTTGAATAAAACTCAGCTGAGCTGAGAAAAGGAAGGCCTTAGCTGGTGCTTCGACAGAGCTACGAGGAAGAAGAGACAAAGCAAGGAGAGTGGGGGTGGGGGTGCAGAAGATTAGGGTTCCCTAGACTTTCAAGCCTTGGAGGGAAATCAAGGGGACCCAGAGGGTTGGAGTTAGATTGTCACAAGACCACCTGAGTGGGAAACTGACTGTAATGTGAGGAAATAAAGCTAAACAGTGTTAAGTGCACATGGACGAAAGATTAATAGACTCACTATTTAAACTGTAACAGGCATGACCCATTTCCACAGAAGAGTCCAGGGTGGTGGTGCAAAGTAGTTCGGTGTGGCTTGGGCCTCGTTTTGTTGGAAATATTAGCAGAATTACCAGGAAAGTTACAAGGAACATTTTGTTCACACGGGTCATTTTGTTTGGAAGGGCAAGAGAGTCATTAGTCTGATTGCATCTGGGGAGGCTGGTAACTCTACCTGGCACGTCAGCAGCCCGTACTTGGCGTTTCCTGGAGAACCCTTTAAGACCTAGATCATTGGTTGTCTTTTTAAAAGTCTTATTTAGAGTTTGGTTGTTTTATATTCTTACCCATAATTTTAATCTTGGCTGATTTCTGTTTATAAAACCACATAGGTAGCCAAAACTTACCTTGTTTTGTTTTGTTTTGTCTTATTAAGGTCATTTAGGGTCTGGTCCTCAGGGGTCACTTGAATGTGGTAAGCACCTCTGGCTCTTTTAATCTTTCATTTGTCAGTTGTGCCATCTGCTGGGATGAGTCAAGCCCTTCTTGTAGGGAACATTCCTCTCGGGGTTGTCTTTCTCTTTGCAGAACAAACACTGGGCATAGCAGTGGTTCTCAACCTTCCTAATGCTGGAACCCTTTAATTCAGCTCTTCGTGTTGTAACCCCAACCACAAAATTATTTTTGTTATTACTTCATAACTGTAATTTTGCTACTGTTATGAATCACAATGTAAATATAGGTGGTTTTTTTTGATGGTCTTAAGGGTCATTCGACCCCCAATGGGTCACAGCCCACAGAGTGAGAACATCTGGGTTACAGTCTCCTATCTGTTTCTCAACACCACAGTCTCCTTGATCAAGAGGACAGAACCTGGTTAGAGCTGCATTAAAGGACCTTGCAAGACATGTACCTTAGTTCCCTGGGACCTCCTTGACCTTGGAGAGCAAGGACCAAAAACATTGGCTGTCCTTTCTGTCCTTCTGTTCATATTAGTTTAGGCCTTTAAGTATGGCTACAAAACACCCAGACTGTTAGTTTCACAGCAGCACTGAAGAATAAATCATACCTTAAAAATGAGCTGTTATATAATGCTTAGATAAAGCTTGGTGAAAACACTGCTAAGTAAACCTGACTTAGGACTCAGTGCTTACTAAGAAAACTGACACACTTGGTACGAACTATAAACAACTATGTTGATAAAGCATAAAATCTTTAAAAGGGTATTATTTAAAGAAAGCTGAAAGCACAGAACTAAGTCTTTTGTTTTCAATCTTTAGATCCTAAGAATAATAGAGTGTAAAAGTTTACCCCACAGGTGGGGACAATTGTCCATGAAAGCTAAAGTTATACTCTGAAGCAGAAGACATTTGTCCTGAGAGCCAGTCTGTTTTTCCAAGCAACAGGAATATCTGTTGGCTACTGGTGAATAGTAGTGTATGAGTCTTTGTGAACAGTGTTACCATGTCTTTGTCTCAGAATAATGGGAATAATGGTTGTGTGGAGGAAATACATTGCACCTTATAAGAACTACTAGACTGGTTGCAGAAGGACTTGTGGCATTTTTTTCTACATGTGATGCTTCATATTTCTAAGGACACCATTCCCACTATTTTCAGGAAACATGGAAGTTGGTTTCTCTAAGGTTGAATTCACAGTGCTCTGCTCAGCTTTGGCTGTCCTCCATCTACTTCCCTTTTCAGATTCTATCCTCCACTGTGCTTATGCCCTTCACTCGTACATTGTTGGCCACTGGCTGGCCCATGGCTGAGCCATACCTCAATGACAGTGCTTCCATTAGCTATATTGCTGCCCATGTGGTCATGACACACAATTACCAGCCATAGGGATCAGTAGAGTTCAACAGGGCCAGTGCTGGACATCATGATGGAGGTGTGACTCACCATGTTCTCTGTTGTGGGAAATAATAATAAAAAAAATGAACCAGCCAACTCTCCTCAGGGTCAGCTTCCATGCTCCTGCTGGCCCGCCAACTCGCTGGCTACGCCCCGATCACAGGGCTCCCACTGGGCCATCCCTCCTTTGCAGGGAGGGGGGCAAGTTCCTATCACTACCACACAATGCCCTATGCACCCCATGGTCAGCCATCTCATAACAATACCCAGTATCCTGGCAGAATCATGACTCTTAATGTGTAATTAACCAATCAGATTCATGTATCAATAATATGACAATTTACAAGATGCAAAAAGCTTTATCCAAAAATTTCTAACCTTGTGAAGTCATAGCTACTTGTGGCTGGTAAACACCACGTGGGTACACTGCAGCTACCTTCCTTCTTCCTCTCTCTGAGACACAACCTCTCTCTGAGACTATTAGCTCCGCCTCCCTTTTCCTTGTCCAATCACAGGCCTCCCACTCCTCTAATGTGATTGGACAGGGAAAATCCTGCAACAGTTCTCATGAAAAACTTTGCAGATATCATCACCATACCAAACCTGTTTCTTGGATTCTAGGATCTTATTTTCTAGAAAGAAAGGCACAGAGAGTATTTAGCCTTTAGAGATTCAGTTGGTAAATATTCAGTTAGCATCTACTATATGAAAAGCTTTGAGGAGTGGGAGCAGGGTTTTCAAATGTGCAGCATCTCTGCCTGATGAGATTGACTGCAGTATTTAAGTGGGAGATCCTCGAAGCTTGCTGACAGAGACCCTTAGGTGACTCTAGTGGTTTGAATTTGCTTGGCCCATGGCATAGGAAGTGTGACCTTGCTGGAGTAGATGTGGTCCTGTTGGAGGAAGTGCATTACTGTGGGGGTGAGCTTTGAAGCTCAGCCCAGTAGGGAAAGGGTCCGTTTCCCCCTGGATGCGGTCAGGTCAAGCTGTAGACTCTCAACTCCTTCTCTAGCACCATGTTTTCCCAGATGCTGCCACGCTTCCTGTCATGATAATAATGGACTGATCCTCTGAAACCGCAAGCCAGCTCCAGTTAAATATTTGCCTTTATAAGTGTTGCTTGGGTCATGGTGTCTCTTCACAGCAATGAAAACCCAATCTAAGACAGTGACTAAGTACACTGATGCAATTTTAGCTGAAATACAAACTAGAAAATTGGACTGTATGGTTCATGACTATTGTGGAGTGAGAGGAGACAGATAACTGTACCCTATCCTGTCATGTTATTCATTTAGCAAGTAATTATAAATCATCTTTTTGGTGATGCCAAATAGGCATGAAGTCTAGACCTAGTACCAAGTCATCACAGGTGAGATTTGGATTCATAAAATCTGGGCTCAATTTATTATGTCTTTAAGGTAATACTGAAAACAAGGTAAGTGGAAAACAAGGATGGGTGAGAAAAATATGTATATTTTAAAAACTACCAATAGCCATGTTTGCTCAGTAATATGATGATATCAATTTGAAGCCTAAAACTCTTTAATAACTTAATGCCATTTGTCATTTTTGCCGTCTCTCTAAACTGATGTACACTGTCCCACAAATCTCTATACTTCCCTGAAATGTATCTTCCACATGAAACAGTGTGCTTCCTTGTCCCAATGTGGGTCTCTTAAATAGAGTCATTCAAGAAACCTGAATAAGAACTAAAACACCAGACTGAACACTCATATTTATGCAAAAGCAAGTCATTATCTGGCTTGTGCTGCAACAATGCAGGAGCGCCTCCCACTCCAGAGTTTAGAGGAGCACAATAGGAGAATGCCTGAAATTAATTAGTGCTCTCAGCTTGCGACAAAGATAAGGATCCAGAAGCCTTGGCTGCAGTGAGTGGCAGGAACATGTTTCTGTGTTCCTATCATGGGATCAGTTGTTGAGTGAGAGCTGGCTTAGAGATCTTTACCTTTACAGAGAGCGCATTGGTAGAAGGGCTTGAGGGTGGGGCGTGATGACACTGAATGGCCAGGAACACTTTTTACGTAGCTGATCCTACCACCGAATCAAATCAAATCACCCAAAACTAATTTATAATAATAATAATAAATAAATAATAATAAATACATAAATAAACCAAGTCCTTTCCATTTGGTACAAGGTGTGAGCTTTACATTGATCATGCCATTCAGTCTAATTAATTTTCTATCCAGCAGCAGGGGCATACTATACTACAGCTTCCTGATGCTGCACGGGATGTGAGGCAGAGCCCTGTATCAGGACCCAGATAGCATGGTCTGATTTTAAAACCTACTTCTGTGTGCCCTGTAACAAGCTCCTTTGCATCTCTGTTAGATTCCCACAGCCCTCAAAAATGGACGAGTTAAACCAATTTGTCTCCAAAGACCCTTCTGGATCTAGAGGCCCAAGGGAGATCCTCTCTCATTTGTGTCACTTGAATGTGACACCTGTGACCTGCATTTAGGACTGTTAGGAAGGAGGATAGTTACAGGAAGTACAGAACAGCAGGTCCCCCCAAATAGGACATAAGGAACACTGGGTGGACCAGCTCAATGGCCTGAAACAGGATGTAAATCTAATGGTGGTGGTCAACTTCAGCCGGGCCAGCTTAGGGCCTCAAAAACAAGAAGTAAGGGACAGTGGGTGATAGTGGCCCAAGCTACCTAGGTTAGCTTAAAGCATCTTCAAGGCAAAGTCTACAGGGAAGCACATGGCAAAGTGTTGTTGCCCCTTTCCCTAGTAGTTTTCAACTTTAGGGTTACTTAAACCTCTCTCTCTAGTACTGTATCATATATGCATACGTGTGTGTGTGTGTGTGTGTGTGTGTGTGTGTGTGTGTGTGTTTTAAAACAAAATGAATTCTGGGGAAAGTGGGTTTCTGGGAAAAGCATGTCCTTCTCCCCAAAGCACTGATGCTGAATGAAATGGGGGTGGGGGTGGGGGAAATAACAGGAAAAGGTATAATCCCAAAGACTGTCAGGCCCCAGCAGATGCTACTCTGCCCAGCTTGCTCCTTTTCAGAAGTGTTTTCTTAGTGTGTGTGTGTGGGGGGGGGAGTTCCTGTGCCCCACCCCTACTGAGGAGCTAACAGCAATGGGCTGTCATTAAAAAAGAAGAGGACTTGAATTTGGAAGGGAGTTTCTTGAGGTTGGGTGGGTGTGGCCAAGATGCAGTGTAAAACTGTACAAGAATTTTCAAAGAAAACAGAGTATATTCCTGAATTCTTAGTTAAACCCTTGACTATTTGATATACTGCTATGTTCTGTCTGAATCCATTTAGGATCCCAAGAACCAAGACCACTGGGGTTGAAAGTAAGGAAACTAGAGACCTTCTATTGGGCAATTTTCCTGCAGATCAATAAGAAGATGAACTTTCATAAAATAATATTGTTTAGATGAACTAATGATTTTATAGAATTCCTCATTTGATTTAAATAGTTTTAGGAAGTTAGGGTAGTTGATAGAAAGTTTAAAGAGATGATAAGTTGTTTTTCTAGAAAGATATAACAAAGTTAGAATTAAGAGCAGAGTATGCCCCTCCCGTGTAGAACACTGAGGGCTGCATAGGTTAGACAAGGCACACAGTGAGCTCTCATGGGTTACAAGCACATAATTATAGTTGGAAGATAAAAATAGGCTTGGGACAAGTTAATAGACAAAGAAAACATTCATTCTAGGTTGGGTCTGAGTTCCTGGATCTTGTGATTAAAGGGTTACAGCATTAACATGGTTGAGAACAACTGGGATATACAGATGTGGGGACAAAGAAACAGGTTATAGATAAAGATGGCATCCTCTTGACATGAGACAAAGACTTTGTTTGTGTGCTTTTTCTCCTGTCAGCAGGGGTTCTCTTTGTGGTGATTGGTCCAGGCTGGTCCTGGACATGTTTTCCTGAAACTGTGGGCCCATCAGCTCCCTGTTGTTTAAATT
This sequence comes from Mus pahari, assembly GCF_900095145.1. NCBI lineage: Eukaryota > Metazoa > Chordata > Mammalia > Rodentia > Muridae > Mus > Mus pahari. The sequence goes on along the minus strand of NC_034592.1, from coordinate 129,462,622 downwards.
ACCAACCCCAAATTAGGTGAGGGGAACCCATTCCAGGCCACGATAAACACTTAAAACACCCAGCCTTCCAGGGGGAGAAATGGGTTTTAATCTCCAAGACCCTCTGCTATCTTCAGGGAGTCAGAGAAGTGGTCTGACACTCAGGTAATAAACAGTATGTGTTGATCATTTGACCATACATGCTTCAAGGGTGATCTGTGCACAGTCTGGATTTTAGATTTTGGCAAATCAAATATTTTCTGTCAAATATTATTGCTATGTTAGNAGCCCTACCATCTGTTGTTTCTCTTGATCTAGGGATGTGGCCATAGGTTTCAGGGTGCACCATGAAAAGACAGGGTTATGAGTAAAGAGTAAATAATTCTATTATGAATATAAGAATAAGGAGTTACAAAGACAAAGTTTGGAGCTGAGTCGAAAGGATGGACCATCCAGAGACTGCCCCACCCGGGGATCCATCCCATAATCAGCCACCAAACGCAGACACTATTGCATATGCCAGCAAGATTTTACTAAAAGGACCCTGATATAGCTCTTTCTTGTGAGGCTATGCCAGAGCCTGGCAAACACAGAAGTGGACGCTCACAGTCAGCTATTGGATGGAACACAGGGTCCCCAATGGAGGAGCTAGAGAAGGTACCCAAGGAGCTGAAGGGGTCTGCAACCCTATAGGTGGAACAATATGAACTAACCAGTACCCCCAGAGCTTGTGTCTCTAGCTGCATATTTAGCAGAAGATGGCCTAGTCAGCCATCATTGGGGAGAGAGGCCCCTTGGTCTTGCAAATTTTATATGCCCCAGTACAGGGGAACGCCAGGGCCAGGAAGTGGGAGTGGGTGGGTAGGGGAGCAGGGCAGGGGGAGGATATAGGGGACTTTCGGGATAGCATTTGAAATGTAAATGAAGAAAATATCTAACAACAAAACTGGAAAAAAAAAGACTAGAGAATAGATGATTAGCCAGTAAAGCGGAACAAGACTTCAAAAGTAAGATGTAAAATTTATGATCATTTGGTTTTTGGTAAATACAAATTGTCGTCAGCTAAACACAGGAGAAAACTTGTTACTATAGACCGGCTTGCTTAAGCTTTGTTAATCAAAGAATTATTGCTTTGGGATTATGATGAACTGTGGAGAGAAAGATAGATGGTTATGAGTTTCAAAAGAAGAATACATAATCAATAATGATTTTAATCTGTTTTTAAAGAATATTTTTTTATGGTGATTGTTTTTAGAGGATATGTAACTTATGGCTATGAGGTGATCCTTTCCTTACACAGAGAACTTTGTCTTAGATGGTATAAAAAGGTCAAGAGAAAAAATAAAGTTGTTGGAGCTTTGCTCCATCCATCCAGTCTGTCTGTCTGTCTGTGTATGTGTAAAGGTGTTGGAGTTTGTCTTGCTTTATCCACTTAGTTTCTCTCTCTCTCTCTCTCTCTCTCTCTCTCTCTCTCTCTCTCTCTCACACACACACACACACACACACACACACAGACACACACACACACAGAGACATTCATATATGTGCACAAAAAAAAAGAAAAAGAAAAAAAAGTCTGTTTGTTGTCAAAAGCCAGCTTCGACACCACAGGATAAACTGAGGAGGGTGGGGTATGGAGTCAACAGTCATCTGATCAATAGTCATTGATCACTCAGATCTCTCTCTCTCTCTCTCTCTCTCTCACACACACACACACACACAGAGAGAGAGAGAGAGAGAGAGAGAGAGAGAGAGAGAATGATTCCACCCTTTTCTCTTCTTCCTGGTGACCCACAAAATGTTTAAAGAGTTCAGAGAGTTTCTTACCAGTCCCAGGGAGTGCTGGCCCTAGCGAAGCAAGCTTTATTCCCTCAGAGAAAAGTCTGACGAGTGAAATTAGCTCTCTAGAAAATGTACCTTTGAAAAGGATGTTGAAATGCTGTCCCTTTCTGTCCACCACAACCTTCTCCACTATGTGTTCCTACTATGACATACAGCCATAGGCCCAAAGCAATAGGACCAAGTACCATGTTGTTGGTAACTCTGAAACCAGGAGGCAAAATAAAACTTTCTTTTTTTGTAAGCTGATTGTTTCAGGTATTTTGCTACAATGGTGAGAAGCTGACTAACGCACAGCAGACAATAGCCAAAGTCCTGAGTGAGAGTCATCACAAAGTCCCAGGGCCCTTAAGATTTTCAGCTGAGGCCCCGGGCATCGTATACTTTAGTCTCCACTGTATCTTGTTGGAGTTCATCTTCCACAAGACTCCTAAGATATAGTTGTTTTCAATTAATCAGTTTGAGTTTACTATTCAGAAACAGAATATTTTCAGCATTCTAGAAAGTTCTTCTGGGCCCCTTTCAGTCAGGTCCCCTGGCAGCTCTTCCTTTTTCTTCTACTAGCACAGTTTAATTCTAAAGATTTCAGAGAAGAGAGATTATTTGAACCAAATACGTTTTATTAGTCAGCTTCGAAGAGTACAGAGGCAGTTGGTCCATGCAAAGTACCCTGAGACAAAAGCAGAGACAACATCCAAATATCCATGAGATGGAGGAGAGGCAACATCCAAAGCACAGGCTACAGATGGGAACGTGACTGGTGATCCCAAAATAAACACCAACATCAACCTCTGGCCTCCAGGAGTGTGTACACACCCCTACACATGTGAAAATGCACCTGCCACACAGATGTGCACATGCAAAGAAATAGGGGGAAAAGAACTACTGGAGAAAACTATATCTGAAACACTGGGAATGGATCATGTGATAAATTAAACAAAAGCTCAATAGAAAGCCTTACCTACAGGATCAAGGAGAGGGAAGACTGCCCAAGAAAGGCACAGTGGAGGAATTGACACATTCCATTAAAGGCACTGATAAACATTTCAAACACGTGAACAGAACATGTGAGATATTTGGGCTATTGCAAAAAGGCCAAATTCATAATTATAGTCACAGAAGGAGGAGAAGACCACACTAAAAGCATTAAAAAAAAAAAAACCCAACCACTCAATCTTCATGGCCACTGACTGAAAGCCACAAGGACAGCATTGTCCATGCTGAGTAACTGGATCCTTGAAGAGCCTCTCAGCCTGGTAGGTCTATGCAGCCCAGACCTGGAATGAACTGGAAAAATGTGGTCTACATTTTGAGGTGATGTTCTGTGTGATCTTGGGGTCCATTCTGGCTGTCTTCCTAGCCCCTGGCTTGGACTGTCACCTCCACTTCAGTTTGCTGGCACTTCCATCCCCAGGCATTGCTTTCACAAAGAGATAGCCCCCTCCCTTATGGTGTGAGAACATTCTCATCATTTACTGGAAAGATGATGTGCTAAGGTGGCTCATCCACACCCAAGGCAACTCAGCTCGTAGCTGTCCTTTTGCCTGAACTGGGGTCTTTTGTGACTCAGCCCAAAGGCTATATCCTTATCTAAGCTTATCTATTCAGAGGTAATCTGTTAAGTGTCTTCAGATGTTAGACGTTGTGCCCAAGTGTTAGGATTCCGGTATACACTTTTCTGGTCCTGAACCTGAACATTTAATCACTATGTGACTCAGCCTCTCTGGGGATGTTCCTCTTTCAATACTGAGCACGTGGTGTAGCAGACAGTCACCTGCCCAGAAAAATTCCTCCCTCTTCTCAGTAGCATGTGTCCAGATGAAGATGGTTTCCAGACAGATTTTAAGGAAGCTATAGCTACTTGACAGGATGCGAGAAGGAACTCTCCTTTTTCTGACACCTACTCTTACTGCCTATAGCCCAGCTTGGCAACTGTCCTGGAGTTTCCATTGCTGGGAACAGACCCCATGCCAAGACAACTCTTAGAAAGGACAATATTTAATTAGGGCTAGCATGCAGGTGCAGAGGTTCAGTCCATTATCATCAAGGCAGGAAGCATGGTAGCATCCAGGCAGATATGGTGCTGGAGAAGGAGCTGAGAGTTCTACATCTTGATCCAACTGCATCCAGGAGATGCACTGGGCATAGCTTCAAAGCCCATCCCCCCAGTGATGCACTTCCTCTAACAAAGCCACACCCACTCCAATAAGGCCACACCTCCTAATAGTACCACTCCCTGGGCCAAACGTATTCAAACCACCACAGTAGCATAGACCAGTACGGTACCCTGGAGGTGCTAAAAGAACAAAATGGAAAGAGCTCTGACTTCTGAGTTCTAAAGTCTGTCTAAACCAAGTGAACAGAGCCAGCCACCTGCTAACCCTGGGACTAATCTGTGCTTAGAGAATAAACTTCACTATTCCTTGAGTCACTGTATTTGGTTGCCCATTTGTCTCAACAGCTGAAACACCATTTTAAACAATTCACATTCAGGTGATCTATTCTTCTTTTCTCCATGAGACAGACAAGTACATGGAGGCAGAGAGCAAATTCGTCTTTCTATGTCTGGCCTGTAGCAGAATCTGGCAAACCACAAGTCCTCCTTGATGGATGCTCCAATGGAGTGAGTAGTTAACTAAATGATTACTACACGGTTGCAGAAATGCCAACAAGAAGTGTTTTGCATTGAGACTGGATGCAGGCATATTTGAAACAGGAGAAAGTCTGGTCCTCAGCCAGAGTCCAGACCACATGTGGCACTGGCAGCATCCTTGTGGAACTGGAGGGAGGAATGCAGTCAGATTTGGGTTGACTTTATATGGTGGTAATGTGTGCACTTGCCAGTGCTAGGAAGGCCTGCCAGCAGGACCCCAGGAGTGCTGTTTTGTGACCACAGTGGTGATTAAATGTAGCATACTGCACAGGGGCTCCCTAGTTCTTGTTCCAACATGTTCTCCTAGCTGAGTAGCTTTATTTGGGAAAGCAGGAGATGGCAGAGGTACTGTCCATCAGTATCATCTGTCACCATCTTCGAGCTGCCAGCATGACAGCTGGGGAGGAGCAGGATCAAGTTGACTGGCAGAATGCTTTCCATCTAATGAGTCTGTGCACAATGATAGTATAATAAACAAGGCTCTAGAGGAACGTGGTTATCGCTTGCATTCCAAAAGTGAGATATGGACTTACCAGAGCCATCTGTCATCAAATATTAGTCTTTGTGTCCATGGCTGGCCTGGCCTGAGGAAACGGAAAAACATCAGCAGAGGGAGGTACACGATGGCACCATGTCTTTCAAAAAGACTTAAAGGGAGCTACCTCAAGGAGCCAGAGATTTCCAGATGTGTTTGAAGCAAATATCTACAACCACTACCTAAAGCAGTTGGACTTGAAATCTTAGCTGCTGAATGCCAATGAGCCTTTCCATTGGACAAGGTCTGCCTGTCACTGGGGTTAAGTTATTGAGTAATATCGTTCTTATCTGCCTGGATTTGGGACTGGAATTATTGCAATCATTTTTAATGTGTTTTTGCCAGCTTTATCCAACTGATCCAATGAAATCTGACTGTCACCAGAATACTTTGCTAAGGACACAACTATTGGTGACAGGGATATTGAAAGTGAACAGAAGCTTGAGAATTAAACGAAAGCAGTTAGGATTTGCAGTTGCTTAGTCTTGTCTTCCTTGTTGTTGTTTGAGGAAAAGATGAAGAAAGAGAACGGGAGCCTAAATGAATCTTGTCAATCAATAACACAACTAAATGCTGAGCATAGCAAACCCCACAGTACTGGAGAAAATCAGAGGGCAGGGTGGCATGCTGATCACTTTAGAGGAATTTGAATGTAGAACAATTCACTAAAATGAAATATTTAACTAAGATCTAGTGGCTGCAGATACAGGCAATTGTGTGAGGCTTAAAGTCTCCAGGTAAGATTTATCTTCATAGGGTTTGTGACTTGATAAGGTGTGGACAGGTACAGGATGGGTCCCTAGGGATAGGATTCAGTGAACTTAATTTTAGTGGTTTATATAACTCACCTGGAATTGGGTTTCTCTGTTGAGAACAAGTATTGTATGGCACTATGCCTGGGCAGATGTTAACAAACATCTGTTCATTCCATCTGGATTCCAGATGGATTACAGATGAAAGTCAGGATACCACCGAAGTCCAATTTGGTGAACCAATGTTTTACTATAGAAATTTTCTTATGAAAGTTACTTACAGGAGTAGCTTAACTCAAAGACAGTTGCATTACCAAGAGACCACCCATCATGGATGATAGCTCACAAAAGCTGGAAATCTGGAGGTCATAGTACCACCTACAGGCATTTTGGCAGACTCTCAGGGGTCTATTTACTTATATAACCCTCATGGTGGAGTAGACTAGTGAATCTGCTCAGTTTTAGGGACTTTCTGAGGTTTTTGAGTTGTTTATTTCCTGACTCTCAAGGAGCTGTGAAGTGAAAATTTCTAGTTTCTTTGGAGACTTGATTGTGTCATATGTTTCTCTGGAAACTGTCTTATGAGAAGATATTTTTTGCTAAAGCAGACACATGTGAGGATGTTTTACTAAGAATAAACACTCAATAATTTTCTGGAGGCAGCCTAGAAGAAGGAGATATGATGTTTTGCTAGAGCAGATGCTTGAGAGAACACATGATGTTTAAAAATAATATAAATATAAATAGCCCAATGAACAATAGATGATGTTGGATGGTATTTGTATGCCTTGCCGCTCTTTGCTAGTCATGTTTGAGCTTTGCTGATGCTGGTCTTTGCTGATGACACTGGATGATATTGGTATGCCTTACCATTCTTTGTTGGTCATCATTTGTCATTACTTCATAAAGAAAAAAAATGCACCAAATAACTTCTGGTGATGTTCTGGCGGCTTCTTGACACTTCCACAGCCTTGGTCTAATTGGCAGAACCTTACAATTTCTTCTGGATCAACCTGCCATTGGTGATTCATGAATGGTGTTTGCAAGTCCTGCCATTGCTGATTCATAAAAGATATTTGCAAATGGATCAAACTGCTGCTGTTGATTCGTGTAAACTGAACTACTAATATCCTGACAACAGCAGATTAGATTTGCTCCAAAGAACTATTTCTAAGCAAGCCCACATGCTCCTTTATTCTATTAACCTTCCCTTTCTATTACCTCTGGTGGGTGATAGACTAAAAGAGATGTTAAAGTATTTAAAAACCCTTATTAAAAACAGGTTAAAAAAAATCTAAATCCACAGAGCTGCCATAGGATGGAATGCTTCATCACCCCTTACTATAATTACAATTCTTCCCTCCAAACCTTCTATATAACCCTCCCCACTCTCCTTCAACTTTATAGGCTCTTTGTGCAGTATTTGTTAGTGTATACATACATACATACATACATACATACATACATACACACACACACATATACTTCTAAATATAACTAGTTGAGTGCATGTGTGGCTGGTTTTAGGGCTGACTGCTTGACACTGGACAAACAGTTGGTGTGCTCTTCCCTAGGAAAGACCACCTCTCTCATTTCCACTTTCCCCGCTGTCTACAGTTCTTTGTATAGGCTGAGGCCTTGTGGGCCTTTCCCTGTCCACTTTGACATGTTCGTTGCTGTCATTCACGTTTTGGCAGCTGTGTTGCTGAGACTTTATGGCTGTAGCTTCTCATATGACAGGTGATAACTAGTAAAGTCATTTTTAGGAACGACAATGAGAGGGAAGAAGCAGCTGACTTGAAGGAAGCAGGGCAGGAGGTGGATGATGCACAGAAGCTGCACATTCATGATTTTGATCCCGTTTACACAGTATGGTTATTTCTTGTATATTTTACCAACGAAGCATATAATAAAAAGGTACTAAACCAGTTTCATAAAGACTGTAATCCTACATTGCACATTCTCATCGATTAACAAAATACACAAACTTCAGGAAGTTCCCTGGTAGAAATGAACAGAACCTAGATCTGACATCATCACAAGTACTTGAGAAAGTAAACATATACACTACAACTTTAGATCCTAGTCAAGTTTTTAAAACAACAGCAACTCCAAACATGGACACATTTCTTTCTTTTGCCTTTTGTATCAGGTTGATAAACAGTATAAGCAGATAATGAAGTTTTCTAAATAATGTCCAAGAACTTGTTCTTCCGATTTTAGCTTCAGACTTTTCTCCCTTAATTGCATCTACTTGTCAAGAGTGCTGGGGTTCCAACACCTGATTAAGAAATCAGACTTTTATTCCAGGTCTACCTGGTATTCAGCATCACTGCACCCACGTCTGCATTCATCACCTTGGGTAACACATTTTCAAATCTTTGATACACAATCCTTGATGAATGATCTTCATCTGGGGCTCTGGGAGCAGTTTGGGTGGACAGAACACCTCAGGCCAGGACTCTTAAGGAATGTTAAAAACTTTAAAAAGTCAAATCATAAGGGCTGGAGAGAGGGCTGGTGAGATGGCTCAGCGGTTAAGAGCGCTGACTGCTCTTCCAAAGGTCCTGAGTTCAAATCCCAGCAACCACATGG
>NC_034592.1:129413159-129453164 GCF_900095145.1 Mus pahari | reverse complement strand
GAGAGAGAGAGAGAGAGAGAGAGAGAGAGAGAGAGAGAGAGAGAGAGAGAGAAAGAGAAAACCCAGGACAACTAAATCAGCTAAGGATTCCCCAAATTCCTTGACATGTAGAAGCTACCTCCTCTCAGTCATTTCTGATTCTGAGTGGCTGATGTCAGTGTTCCACAGTGTTACCCACAGTGCATGAAATCAGGTGTCCTTCCATTGTGTCATATATGTTACTAATTGTATAAAATATTCAGCAATGTGTTTCTTTTTAACTAATTTCATGTGTACATGTATGATGCACATGCACGCGGTATGTGCAAATGTGTGGGAGTGTGTACAGGCCTATGCACAGATGCAGAAGCTACCAATGTCAGATGTCTTGCTCCATCACTGTCACTGTACATATTCCCTTGAGATGGGGTATCTCAACTTGAACCTGGAACAAGTCCGAGCAATCCTCCTGTTTCCATCCCCCCATAGCCCTGTGCATGTCACCACACTTGGTCTTTTATGTGGGTACTGGGATCCAAGCTCAGATCCTCATGCTTGTGCAGGAAATACTCTTACCAACTGATCCAACTCCCCAGCCTCCAGAGATGAGGCTTAATAATTCCTCTGGCAACAAGCAATTCTTATCATTTTCTTATTCCCCAGTTTCTGCTATTTCAATCAACACTAGCTAAATTGTTGACTGTTTCTTTTGAGAGCTCTCTATAGTAAGTGGCTTTGGCCAGTAGAAGAATAATAAAACTGTAAGACAGTAGGATAATAATAGAATTGTAAGACCAAGTCACATGCCGTTTAATACCTTCCAAGAACTGCCTTAGAATATGTAACAAGAAAACGGGAGAAAAACAAAGTAGTAAGCTTAAAATGATGTGTGTGTGTGAATGTGTGTTTTGTGTGGCGGGGAATTACTGCACATGTGCACGTGTAGAGGTCAGAGGTCAACTTTTGAGATATGGTTCAGTTCACCACATATATCAAACTCAGGTCATCTGTCTTGGTATCAAGAGTCTTTGCCCACTGAGCTATCTCACTGCCCCCTTTATTTTATTTTATTTTATTTTATTGGTTTTCTGAGACAGGGTTTCTCTGTGTAGACCTTATTTATTCATTTATTTATTTATTTATTTATTTATTTGGTTTGCTGTGTAGCCCTGGCTGTCCTGGAACTCACTCTGTAGACCAGGCTGTCCTCAAACACAGAAATCCACCTGCCTCTGCCTCCCGAGTACAGCCACCACTGCCCAGTTTTATTGTACTTTTGAGTCAGGGTTTCTTTGTGTAGCCCTGATTGTCCTAGAACTTTCTCTGTAGACAAAGCTGGTCTCAGACTCAGAAATCTACCTGCTTTTTCCTTTTAAGTGCTGAGATTAAAGGTATGCACCACCCCAACCCAGCATTTTCTGGCCCTTAAAAATGTGATGTTTTAATCCAATATAGCCAACACAATCATTTTAATATAGATCCAATATAAAATTAACTTTCTTAATTATTTCTTATATAAGTATGGATTTAAATGAATGTTATCCATTTCTCAGTGTTGAGTAATCACATTTCAGGTAGGCAAAAGTTACTCATGGCTGGTGACAACTGTATGGGAGGGACAGTAGCACTAGAGAAACGGTTCTCAACCATCCTAATACTGTGACCCTTTAACACAGTTCGTTAGGTGGTCACCTCAGCCACAAAATCATTTCCTTGCTACTTCATAACTCTAGTTTTGTTACTATTATGAATCCTAATATAAATCCCTGATAAGCAGGGTATGGGTTGTTTGTCTTACTCTTCCACATCCCAGTCCATCATCAAGGGAAGTCACGACAGGAACTGAAGCAGAGACCATGAGGTGATGCTGCTTACTGGCTTGCTTCCTGAGGCAATCCCTGCACCAGTCTTTTTTATTTTTTAAAATCAAATACTTTAAAAGTTGTCTCTTTAGAGCATCTAAATCTCTTTTGACATGCAGTCTCTCTAAAACATCCAAAGTCTCTTTAAAATTCCAAACTCTCTCGACAACTCCAAAGTCTCTTGAAAAGTACTAAGTCTCAACTGTGGGCTCCTGTAAAATTAAAAATAAGTAAGAAACCTTCTTATTCCAGGAGGGAATAACAAGAGCAGTTAACCCAATTAAAGCAACACAAGTCCAGCAGTGTAAAGCTCGTACTCCCCACGGAGTACAGTTGTAGTCGCCAGCTCTGCCCTCCGCAGCGCCCACAGCTTATCCCATTTGTTTAAGCCAGCTCTACTCCACAGCTGCTGCTGTGCTTGGTCATTATCTCAGCATGCTGGCATCTCCAAAACGCTGGGGTCTCCTGCTCCAACTGGGCTGCACTGCACCGTTACTACTAGCTTCTGGGCTCTCTTCAGAGATCTAGACCTTGCCACATGGTAGTAAGCCTCAACTTCTCACCCTGGAGCTTCTACTGCAACTTCCCCAGTAGCCTCTCCCATATTCCCCCGGTGTCAAATCTCAGCTGCTCTCCATGACCCATTCATGTCTTCAAAACCAGTATCACCCAGGGAAGTCTCTTAGACATGACCAAGTTTGTCTGTCAGGACAAGGTACAGCCTTGGCCCTCTCTGGACTCCATTTTTGTTGCTATCAATAACACTTTCATAAACATTTTAAAACACATTTTGGCGCAGATATTTCTCCTGGAGTGGAATGGTTAAACGGCAAGGCAAGTCTGTGTTTAACCCTTTGAGGGCTGTTTTCCAAACTGCTGTATCATATCCTATCCAACCCTACCAGCATCCTGTGTGATTTCTTCACATCTGCACAAACACTTGTATTGTCTCTTTAGACAATTGTGTTATCTGTGATTCTGACTTGCATTTCCCCACAGACTAGTAGCTTTCTAGTGTCCTTACTGGCCCAACACATCTTTGGAATGATGTCTAGTCAAATCCTATGTGATAGGGTCTTCCTCAGTTACTTTTCTACTGCTGTGACAAAACATCAAGATTGAAGCAACTTATAAAAGAAAGCATTTAATTTGGCGCTTGTGGTTCCAAAGTGTAATAGAGTTTATGACCATCATGTCTGGCAGCATGGCAGCCAACCAGCAGGCACGGTACTGGAGCAGTAGCTGAAATCTTACCTGTTAAGATAACAACCATGAAACAGAGAAAGAGACCAAGCTAACTGGGAAAGGCATGGGCTTCTGAACCCTCAAATCACACGGGGAGTGACACACCTCCTCCCACAAGACCACACCTCTCAACCTTTCCCAAACAGTTCCACCAACTCGTGACTGAGCACTCAAATATATATGCCTATAGGAGCCATTCTCACTCAACTTACCAGAGGGTCTTATGTAGTTGACACTGGCCTGGCACTGGTTCTCCTGTTCTACCGCCCAAGTGTTGGGCTGACAGGGTCTGGCTAAATAGCTCAGGATGGCCTGGAACTCACCATCCTGCTGCTGCCATGTGCATCACACTGGCTCCTCACAGGGCACCCTGGTGCTAGGGATCAACACCCCAACCCCCTCATGCTAGGCAAGTGTACTACTGAGCTACTTCTCAGGCCTTGTTCACATTTCTATCATGGAATCTCACTTGAATGACAGTATGTTTTTCCCTGTCACAACTAGCCAACTTAGAAGGATATGTTTATGTTGAGAATTACACCTAATCACAGTGACACTTTGTTTTAAAGACTTTATTTCTAAGCATGCAACAGCTCATGTGTCATAAAAATCATCAAAATCATCAGGCATGTCATGGTCTCTAGGACGTAGAGCAGCTTCAATTTCAGAGTTACTGTCATCAGACTCCCCCCAGAAGGCTGGAAGAGAAAAGAACATGGCTTATTAACTTTTACATTCGTATGTAGGATTTTTCAAAACAGCAAAGCAAATATTTGGTCAGAGAACTGAGCAGTCTACCAACACTGTGTCACCTGTACAAATTTACATACTTCATGCAATATTCTTCACTATGTTCAGTAGGCAGAGTGCACCGATTCTGACAGTCAGTGCCAAACAGCCTGCACCTTCACGGTCCTTTCACTGAAGGTCCTGTTCACGGGCAGCTATGCGGGCTGTCCCTAGGCTGACAGGACATGGCAGAGTCCTCACACAAGGACACAGAAGACAAATAGCCAACACAACTCTTTTGGTCAAGATGAGAAATGAAAATTAGTGTCTATTTCTTACCATTTGACTTTATGGTGGTCACTGGGTCCCTTTTGCTTTCGTGCCTATAAGATAAGAAAGTGAAAATTGACAGCTGGTCTGAGAGTTTTTACAGGGAGCTGTTGGGGAAGAAGCGGTGGTGTTTAAGGAGAGGTTTTATATGTCCTTCCTAGGCTTGAAGAGCATAAAAGTGTCAAGGCCCCAGGTGGCTAGAGGCATCTGCTGAGGAAGCACTGGCCTTCCATGGCCTCATCAGCCTCCAGTGTTCTCCTCTCGGCAGCCCCTGCCCTGGGGGAGCCTGGCGTACTGTGGGCTCTGCTGGAGGGCCATCATGACCGCAGTAGGCAGGGGGTGGTGTCCGTTCAACAGTCCTCTGGAAAACACTGTATACTAAGTGTCAGTGCTTTCGAGCAAACTCAAAGTGGAAAAACCTGAAGAGAATTCTAGGTGTTGAAGAGGAAGTTAAAAGTAACTCCGTCAAATCAGCAACAATGCTAACAGTTTAACAAAGGCAGGCACCCCAAACACATTGTAGGAAACAGCCAAGTGTTTCAGGCACCCAACTTTAGCTTTCCTCATATCCATTACACAGATGCTAGAGTCTATAGCTTTTGGTACCTAGCCTCCTCTGCTGAATGTAAGAGGGCAAGACTGGCTCTTCCGAGTAGAATTTCTCAGTGTGCCTTTTCAGGGCTTTGTGCAATTTAGAGGGTTTAAAAGAGCCCTTCTGGAGAATCACTTACATTTTGTAGTATACCTAAATTCTCCAAGTCTCATGCTGAGAGATAAGTGGTCAATGGAAACATTAGGGGAGAACTTACTTTTCTAAACAGATCACTGCCCTCTCATGGCTAGGACACTGCTCATCTTGAGAGGGAAACCTTGCAAATTCATGCCCCCCCCCCCGTCCAAGTCTTGTCAACCTCCAGCTTATGCATATGCCCTCTAATACACTCATCACAGTAAACCAGGCTCTCCTGAGGGTCCATTTTCCATGCTCTACTGTGCCCTGCCATACTCCCTTGGCACTTGGTACCTGCTGCTGACCAGGGTCCAGCAGTAGCGCCCATGGTCATTCTCTACAAACAGCACAACACCCCTGTGACCATCTGAAAGGGGCCAACAGATAGGCAATAGTCAAGCTACCACTGGAGCGGGCATCAACAAAGTGAGCCTCAAAGAATCTTTTTTATCTAAATTATGTACACACACATTGAACCCACGTGGCCTGGGATACTATTTACCTACTTCCACTACCCGTGTGCTAGGTAGCTGGACTGGGTGCCGGAAGGCAGAGGCAGATTATTAAAATGCTGGGAGACAGGTAGTCTTCATACAGCTGTGGTCCGCATAAGGAGACGCACAGGAAGAAGGTCAAACCTGCTGTCAGCTGGGATTGAGAGGGCAAAGAGAGGGCTGAGAGCTGCAGGGTCCCCAGAAGGCAAGGTGCTTCTAGTTAAGAAAGAAGACACTGTAGGCCTGGACTGAGGATCGGGACGTAACAGCTGAATGTCTTGATGCAAGAGCAAAAAGACAGGGACAAGCAGGCCCAGGCCAGGTCCCTACAGCTTTGGTGAGTTCTAGAGTTCCTACTTTGAGTTCCAGAAACAAGTCCAGTGTACATCTGGTAGCCCCCCCCCCCCCTTTGCCTTCTTCCAAAGCAACTTGTAGTCAAACTCACCATCCTTCTTGTGTGGTCTCCACCCTACCAGGGCAGTCCTTTCTCTCATATCTCAGCATGTGGTATCCCCAACTTTCTGGTCCCCCAATATTCCTTGCCAAACATAGTCAACTTGGCCTCCTTAGCAATTCCTTAAGTACGTTTATCACATTGGCAGGCACACTGAGAAACTCCAACATGGATGCTTGCAATGGCTTCACTGGTGACACCACATCTAGTCTGTCCCTCTGTTATCCACCTTCCACTGGTAGCAAGAATGAGATGCTGGATACAGAAGCCTTACATTTTCTGATGAAAACTCTTTCATACCTTCCCCATTGTTTTTGTGAGAAAGATCTAAATGCTAATTGGTGCTTCCCAAGGTGGGCTCCCAAACAATGCTGGGCTTCCTAGTTCAGCATCCCCCATGCCCCACCCACTGTAGTCCTCAATAAAGTTGCTGTTTTCCATCTGTTCCCTCTGCTAACTGATAGGCTACTCTTTACCCTCCGGGCTGCAGGCAGAGACCATATGTGTTCCAGTTCATCTGGACAACCCATTACTTAACTATTAGCAGGTGCCTGGGGTGAAATGGATAAATGAACTTTACTAAGCACAGGGCCCTACTAAAAGGCTCTCGATCAATATTCAATGATACAGAATGTGACCAGGTGTGTTTCTGATTAGCATGTAAGTTCAGAGTCAGGTTGTTTGAGTTGTCTTCTCTGCCAATCCAGGGTGAAATATCCAGAAGAGGAAAAGAAGAAAGAAAATGCCTAACACAGTGCTTCGAACGTGGCCATATGCCTTTTGTGAGTGCCCTCCATGCAAGTGAGTTCTTGTAATCACTCATCAAGAGGGAGTGAACTGAGCCAGCATCAAGGTCAGGGCCCACCGTGGGGAGGTGACCCACAGAGCATGCTGGAACCCTCTTGCTTTGCACAAGGTATTCTAGGCATGTCATGTCTCTATGAGGCAACTTGAACTTACCTTTTCTGTTTGCTCTGTGGTTATGCTGTGTGGCTTTGAATCATTTAAACCATTATGAGCAGGAAACAATATCAGTGAAATGTGAATTAGTTGTACAGTGGTTCTTAATTGTCAGTTTTATTAGACTTCTTACAAGAAACCTACTTCATAACTACATAAGCCATAGTTCATCACTGAGAAAGGTGAGGGTGCTCTCAAGTGCTTTTCACTCTACCTGGTGTCTTAGAAACAATGGTTTTCTGTAGAAACCCATGTCTAAAATGGATGTGACACTGTAATTCAAGGTCAACATTTATTATGTACAATTCTTAGGTCTTAGGGTCAACACTTCTTCCATGTATGTGTCTCACCAAATATGCAAAGAAAAACGACAGACACAGAGGAAGGATTTTCCTTGGAGTATTGGACAGAGTCAGCTTGTTAGTCATATAGAGCAAAGTATAAGTGAATTTCCCCTTTCAGAGTAAGAAATTAGGTTTGAAGTTCCAGGCTATACAATCAGCCTATCACTCCATCAAAGTGCTTGGAATCAGACTGCCTAATCTCCACATGTGTGTGAAGCAATACATCTGCCTTGTAAGGCAGAGGAGGGCCAAGGAATTTACTAGTAAATTACTTGTAAGTTACTAGTTAGTAAAAAGTTCAGGCTCTGTGGGCCACTTAGCCTTTCATAATTACTCAGGCCTGTGACCACAGCTGTATGCAAATGAATTGATATGGTTGTACCTCCGTGAAACTACATATAGGGACAATGGCACTTGAATTTCACGTTCTTTCACATGTCATAAAACAGAACTTTTCTTTGGGTTAGTTTTACAACCATTTAGAAGTATAAAAGCTGCCAGGCAGAGTAGTTAATCCCAGCACTGGAGGAAGGCAGAATCAGGCAGATCTCTTGAGTTCAAGACCAGCCTGGTCTACATAGTGAGTTCTAGGACAGCCGGGGCTACATGGAGAAATCTTGTTTCAAAGAAGGATAGACAAACAAGCAAAAGGTAGAAGTATAAAAAACACTCAGCTCATAGTACAGAATCCCTCCTGAATGTCATTTACAGAGCCTTTCACAGAGCTGGGACATAACAGCATAGAGTGTCCAATACCTAACTCTGTTTACCATGTACCCTGGGCCAGTTCCATTGGTCTCTGAGCACCAGTCTGGTTGCCTATAAAATAGATCAGCAATGCCTTCCTTCTAGTGTTCTGGTAAGTTTACAGATGATCCCACATGACAGCCTGTATGAGGTGGACTTTAGCAAGCAGTGCCATGGCATTTTTAACACATCTGGATGAACAAAAGTCCCTGGTCATTGTGGCATGCAGGTATGAATTCCAAGTAGAGATGACAAGTCAGGCACAGAGCAAAGGAAAACTAAGGTTTGGGCTGGACTGAGAGGAGACAGGATTAATACACATTTTCTTTCTAAGTAGCCCAATAGGTAGGGGCACTGAAGGTGACATGTCAGACTCTGAGAGGTGGAAAACGGCTCTGGCTGCCTTCCTCCAGTGGTGGGCATGGCATCTAGTTTGAGTTCGTTTGCTCATTTAATCATTCTCTACAAAAGAACATAAATAGAACGGTGTGGAAGACATGAGTCACATTTTGAGCTGGGACAGCAGGGAACAAAATTCCAGGCACCTTCCAGGAAGAGAAGAGATTTCCTGGGAATTAGTTCACAAAGGAATAACAAAGACCACAGTTTTGTTGTTATTTTGTTGTTTGTTGCACTGTTGAGGATTCAGAGAGAGCAGCCCTGGCATTACTGTAATGGAGAAGCAGATGGTCTCATTAAGTAAGGTGTAAACTGCAATGCTAAGGCAGGAGAGAAGGCGGAAGCAACGTGGCCTTCTAAGGATCCACACAGGCAAAAACTCATCTAGCACTTCCTATTACCACCTGAATTTTATAAACCCTCAACACTGTAAGATGTCAAAAATGCAGGAGGCTGGAGAACTCCTGCAGCTAAGAAGCATGCAAGCTATAGAAGTCAGGTCAAAACCTGAAGCAATGAAACTGTAAGCGTACAGTGACTCAGAGACCAGGAGATAGAGTAACTCATGGTAGTGAGACGCTTAGAGGATTCCCACTAGATTACAGATGACCTCCATCAGCCACTATTGGTCAATCCAGAAAGGAAGGTTTGCAGGGATAGCCTGACCCCCAAAACAATCTGACCTGCTAGAGGCAGTTTCTGGAAAGAGACTATGAACACCTACTGAACACCTACAGCCCCTATGGCTGCAACACTCCCCTCCTTCCCAAGCCCCTCACTTGTATAAAGGGCTGCAGCCTCCCTGCTCTCAGGCCCCTCAAGTTCCCTTGCTGTGTATGCCAATAAACACAGTTCTGTTGAAAGTCAGACTCTGGTCTCTTTCTGCCTTCTGCCTCTTTCTGCTGCCTCAGAAGTCTAACACCAGGAGCTGCAGAGACTAGTGAGTGGGTGTGAAAACAGGTGGTGAGTTCAAGAGCCTGTAGGCAAGTCTGCGGTGCATCGTCACTAAGGACTGACTGCTGTGGAAGGGCCCAGCCTCCTGTGGGTGGTGCCACCCCTGGACGGGTGCTCCCAGTAGATTGGGTGAGAAAGCAGGGCAAGCCATGGAAGGTCTCTGAGCTCCATTCCTCCATGGCCTCTGCTTCAGTTCTGATTTCCTTAAGTAACAGACTGTGGCCTGGGATGTCTAATCAAATACATTCTTTCCTCCCTAAGTTGCTTTTGGTCATGGTGTTTATCCAAACAAACTACAACACCAAGTTGGAAAGTCTAAAAGAAACAGATGCATGTCTAGATACAGGTGGCCTACCAAAACTAATAGTGTTGGCAGAAATTTCGAGACAGCCTAGAATTGACTATGGCATGCGGTTGTGGTCATTAGGGGTCACTCTTATGCAGATCTCCAATGAAAAGGAGCAAGTGGGGCAAGGAGAAATACAAATGTACAGTGTGAGGAGAAAAGGAGAAAAGAGGGTGCTGGAGCCAACTCCTGACCTCCAGGAGCTGAACCATCTAAAGAAAAGCCTGCCGCTAAACGGAATGAAGGAGTGGTGCCCTCAGGGCAAGATATGGTTTACTGAGCTCCCAACTCATAAAAAGAAACTCTAAAGTCTGGAAGGGACCCATCCACAACAGGAAGTTGGTGCACTGTTATTGAAAGAGGGAGCCAAGTTCCAGCCACAACAAGCAGAACTTGGCAGCTTTGGCCATGTGGTTCTGGCTTAGTCAAGGATACAAAAAAGGGCTGTGGAATCCCCTCCTTAGCTAAGGAAAGTTGCATGTGTCAGGGTTGTCCCTGCATGGGGACTGAGTGAGGCCACTGCATGAGGCTATGAAGGTGAAGCCTAGATTGTGTTGGAGATGCCAGATTTGTGGGATCCCTGCCAATGAGAGCTGCAGATTGGTGTGGGACCAGATTAAAAGAAAGAAATGTGTTGCAGTCAACAAACCTGCAAGGAGTTGGAGAGCTGACGAATGCTTGGACATCACACTCGGAGATGCAGGATTTGGAGTTTTTCCTGCTGGGTTTTGTTCTTGCTTTGGTCCAGTATTTTCTCACCATGCTCTTTCCATTCTTTTGAAATGGTAAAGTATTTTTTGTGCCATCGTATGTTAGAAGTATGTGATCTGCTTTTTTTTTTTTTCTTTGATTTTATAGGAATTACAGTTAAGAGATTGCCACGAGTCTCCATAGAGACCTTTAAGCAGTTCTAGGACTGTTATAGACTACAGGGATTTTTGAAATTGAACTGAATACATTTTTGCATTATTATATAGCTACAAGGCTATAGGGTCTGGGAGTGGAAGGTGGTGGTTTAAATAAGAATGGCCAGCACAGACTCATATGTTGGAATGTTTAGTCACCAGGAAGTTGAATGGTTTGAAAGGATTAGAAGGATTAGGAGGTGAGGCCTTGTTGGAAGGAGTGTGTCTCTGGGAGTGGGCTTTAAGATATCAAAAGCCCATGCCAGGTCTGGTATCTCTTGCTCTGCTTTCAGATCGGGGTATGGCTCTCAGTTACTTTTCCAGCACAAAGCCTGCCTGGCACCGTGCTTTCTACCATGATTAATTGATTAAGCACACAAGTAAATGCTTCCTTTTATAGGACTTGCCTTGGTCTCTGTGTCTCATCATAGCAATAGAACAGTGACTAAGCCAGTGGCTCAGTAACAGTGAGACTGATTTAAAAAACAAAACAAAACAACAACAACAACAACAAAACAAAATCCCAGAGGAGTGGGAGGGATTGTTCATCAGTTATGAGAGCACATGTTGCTCTTGCAGAGGACTAGGGTATGGCTCTCAGCACTTGCATGGCACTCACAAACATGGATAATTCTACTTCCAGGGGACCCAGCACCCTCTTCTGACCTCTGAAGACCACAGGCACACATGTGGTACACACATATATGCAAGCAAACATCAAACACAAATATAATAAATGCATTTAAAAAGGTCTGATTTACTAGGCCAGGCCTAGATGGATTCACTGGTGAATGAATTTTACCAGACTTTCAAAGGAGAACTACTACCAATGTTTCTTAAACTATTCCATAAAACAGGAAAGAACATTTCCAAATTCTTTCTGTAATGCCAGTATTTTCCTGTGTCAATAAAGGTACAACAACAAGACAAATGACAGACCAATCTCCCTGGTCATAGGCGCAAAAGTTCACTACACACGCTTGCAAACCAAATTCAGTAAGACATCAAAACAAAAACAAAACCACTCACAGCCTACAGCCAGCATTGTTACAGGGAGACGTTAAAGCAGATCCAGTGGAACCAAAAGAAAGACAAAGCAGTCTTCTTTCTCCACTTCTACTGAATAATGCACTGAGGGTCTAAGCTAGAGCACAAACACCAGAGAACCCAACAGGAAGTGAAAAGTCAAATTCTCTGTGCTTGCAGAGCCTATTAGAAAGGGACCCTACAAACTCCACCAGAAAACTCTTACAACTGATAAGCACTTTCAGCAAAGTGGCAGGATACAAAGTTAACTTATAAAAACCAGTAGCCCCTCCTATATATCATTAACAAACATATTGAGAAATAGGGGAAGTAATCCCATTCACAATTGCCCTCCAACCATATATAACCTTGGAATAAACCTAGCCAAGGAAGTTAAAGACCTTTCTAATGAAAACTTTAAAATACTTTAGAGAAATTGAAGAAGATATCAGAAGATGGAAAAAGTTTCTATGCTTATGGATCAGTGGGATCAATATTATGAAAATTGCTATTTTGCCAAAATCCACATTTTCAGTGCAATCCTTATCAAAATTCTCATGTTGTTTTCTATGGAAATAGAAAAATCAATCTTAAAATTCATTTGAAAGCACAAGAGACTTCTGATAGCCAAAACAGTCCTGGGGGTGGGGGTGGGGGGTTAGAGGCATCATCATACCCAATACCAAGGTATCTTACAGAGCTATGGTAACAAGAACAACATGGTAATGAACAGACACCTAGATCAATAGCTACAGCTATAAGATTTCGGGGCCTAAAAATAAACTTAAGACAGAAACCTGGAGGCAGGAACTGTGGAAGAGGCCATGGAGAGAAACACTTCTTACCAGTTACATTTCTGACAGGCCTGCTCTCCCAGGCTTCCTCAGCCTGCTTTCTTTTACACCCTGGGACCAGGCTCAGCACTGCTTACAATGCGTTGGGTTGGGCCCTCCCATATTAATCATCAATCAAGAAAATGCCTCACAGGCCAATCTGATGTAGGTGTTTTTCAATTGAGGTTTCTTCTTCCAAATGACTCTAGTTTGTATCAAGTTGACAAAAACTAACCAGCACACTAAGTGTAAATGAAAACACCATAGGGAATTTGGCACTTTGTAAGAAAAACAAACAAACAAAAAACGTAGAACACACTCCAGCTCTACCTTCAAAAGTACTCCTCACTGAAGACAAGGGCACCAGAAGGAAGGCACAGCTGGGAATGCTGTTTCAGGTCCCTGAAATGTGCCAAGAGCCTCCACACCCTCATGAAGGTCAAGACCAAGACAAGTCCCCTCAGCACACAGGACAGAGCCAGGAAAGACCCACCGAGGCTTCCTGTAAGCATGCCCACCTCCTTCCTGTTCCTGCAACTGTGACTGCAGATGGCACTGGAACAGTTTGGGAAGGCAATCTAATTTGAAGTGAGCTAAGATTTCCATTTGAAAATGCATACACCTCTCCTACACACACCACTTGTAGATAACTAGAGAGAATACATACTGCCCCGCAGGCCAGGAAGGTGATCCAGACAGAGGTGAGGCACTTTGCAAGTGGCTTGCATCACGAAGAAGGCTTGAGTGAACTGCTGAGCACTCTCTCAGAAAGTCCAGCAGTTAGTTTCCCAGCTCTGCTGATAAACCTGCCAGACCAATGAGAAGCTCACATGGGGAGGGGAAACAAGCTCCTATACCTACCTAGGTGGTGACAGAAATGCCATGGGGCCACTAGAATGGCTTATGGCACAGCCACCCTCTGCCCAGGAAGCATTTGGCTAGGTATATCCCAGCCAAACAACAGAAAGGCATGGAATAGCATGTTGCATTAGGGCATGGCATCTGACCTGGTACCATGAAGGACACCCTTTAAGTCTACACAGCAGGCCAGCAAGAGCACTAGAATGTGGCTGTTCTATCTGGAGGGGTGCATGCAATATGCCTCCTAAAGACCAGCAACAGCAGAAGAGTTGGGATGGGGCTTGGCACTCACTTCTGGTCCTGAAAGGTGGACAAATCCGGAGACTAGAAGACCTGGGGACTATGGTAATGTTAGCAACATACTGACTGCCATTCCGTCCCCTACACAGGGGGGAAATCCACATCCCACTAACAAACACATCTGAGTTACTGGATTTGGGGTCCACTTGAATTTGGCAATTAACTCTGAGGATCCTGCCAAGAATACAACTTGTGACGTTGAGGACAATTAAGAAATGGCCCTCAGTGGGACGCATCGTCCTGTTCTAGGACCTAATTATAAGACTGGAGGGCCAGTGATATGGTTCAGTCAGTACATGCCTACTGTGAAACATGAAGACCCGAGTTTGGATCCCCAGTGCCCATGTCAAAACTGGATGTGTGTCTGTAACTCTAGAGCTGGGGTCAGGGTGGGATGGAATCAGGCAGCTTCTTGGAACTCAGTGGCTGCTTCTAGGCAAATGGATGAGCTTCAAGTGCACTGAGAGAATGTGTGTTGAAAAATAAGGTATAGAGCTATCAAGAAAAACATCCAGCATTAATCTCTGGCCTACACACACACACACACACACACACACACACACACACACACGTACAAAAGCAGAGGCAAGTCCACCCATGAGAAGATGTATTATCTAGGCTTGTGAACCACAGAAATTTCTGGATTTGTAATCAGTATTAAAATTTTTCAAATAGCATCTTTGGCTGGATTTTCTTTCCATCAAAAAATAGACATTTTTTTCTGGGAAAATGTAGGAGAAAAAGTAATCCAGAAAGAAATGAAAGTATAAATAATAACCATACCAACAAATCTCCACAAATACCAATCTTAAGTTTTAAAGGTCGTCAAAGTCTGAGGTTGTTTAAATTGATAAAGTCTGAGCGCCCCCTGATGGCCAGTTGGAGCTCCTGCAGCACATGCTGTAATTTTTGCTGTCCTTGGGCCAACTAGTTTACTTCTTCCCGTCAAATAAAGTGATTTGTCTTAACTGTAAGGTCAATGCAGATTTCCTAAGCTGGAGATGGAGGTGTGCACTTTATAAAGGTACATGAAGGACTGCCAGAAATTTTTCGTTTTTACTTTAATGGACAACTAGTATCTAAGTATCTTTATACCACTCCAGGGAAAATAACAAATGACCAGACAAGAAAGAAAAGCTGCAGCCACCATCTGATCATCAGCTGCATGCTGGCGCCCTCCGCTGGCCGATCCCATGGCTGCAGGACTGGCAAGGAATGCCACCCACGGTGGCCCTGTTAAGGGGTGCGGGTGGCCTGGTGACTTTTAGTACCTTTCCCCCAGGCAATTATGCTGCAAGCACACACTCTTTTCTTTCAGCAAAAATCTTATCTTGATTCAGCCAGAAGGCTGAAGTTACAAGGGAACCGGTAAGCTGAACTTACAAGGGAGTTGTGAAGATACACTCTCCATTGAATAAATGGATCCTGGAGAGTGAAGCTGCTTCCTGGGGAAGGTAAAGAGAGACAATGTTTGCAGAGGAGAGGAAGCTCTGGCATGCACCCCGGAACAAAAGGGAACAAGTGGTCTTTACTCGGAGAACAGCTTCCTATTAGGACTCACTCCTTCGTACATCATGCCTTTCATCCCCACTCAACCACAAAATGATTTTACTGAAGCAAATACAATGGTAGAAAAAGATTTACACTGAAAGAATCTTTAATAATAAACTGTTGCCGATCGGCCTACTTGCCCGTGATTTATAATACAATAAACATCGGATTCTATTACGGCTCATACACTGAAGCCTCTGCAAAACGGAATCTAAAAGCGCGGGGACGCCGCCACCGTCACAATGAAATAAGCATGTATAAATGTGCTAAGAGTATCTCTTTGCATCTTTTATAGCTTGTGTGTATTAATCTGTAACGCTTATTAAGAAAGTCATTGCTATGCAAAGCAGCACCCAATCCCTTTCTCTGGCTTTTCAACAGAGTGCACTGTTTAGCCAATAGGAGGGACCCTCTGGCCCTCATTCTGCATTCATCACAGGCAACATTTGCACAATGTATCTCTCAAAGGCGGCTGAAAAGAAGGCCTTAATACTCATGTAAACAACTGCAAACCAATTACTTAATGAATCAGGCCCACACATAATGAGGTGCAGACAAAGAGCTATAAATGCATTTTTGCGCCCAAGCCCCTGCTTTAAAGTAAAATCCCTCAGCTGTAGTTTGGGCTTAACTAGCACATCATAATTATTGTCTCTAGGACATCAGAGGAAGCCATTTTTTTTTTTTTAAGGTCCAACAGGGTCTTTTTTTTTTTTTGGAGATTGCTCATCAGCTCACTAACAAAACAGAGCAAAGAAGAATTTTTAAAAGTGCTACAGCAGCACAGCACTGTTATGTTTATTCTCAAGTACTGGGTTTCGAGACCACTTGTAAAAGCAATAAAGCACAAGGAGTGACTGCAGTAAGTGGGATCCTTAAATGTAAGCCTCTAAGAAATTTCAGCAAAGCCAGGCACAAACAGCAAAACCTGAGCTCTCCAAAGCCCAGGGTGGGGTATTAACAATAAGAGACCCAGCACAAGAACCAAACTGTGCAGAACAGCACATCAAGCCACACTCACCATTCAAAGCCTTTCATGATAGATTACTATCAAGTGTCCAGAACTGAGGTTACTGGAAGACCTTTTAGTGGGTTTCTTTTTCTTAAAGGGGCCCAGTGAGATTACTTATGATTTGAAAATTAATTTCATACAGAAATATAATAAGAGGCTCCATAGTTTAATTTGTAGTAAAACAAAGTCTAATTTTCCTCTCTCGAACTGGGGCCAGGTATAAATGACCAGGCTGAGAAAATGTCCTATTTGATCCAATTATTTTCTAAGTGTTTTTAAGAACTTCTCAAAGCACCTACATAAAGAACTTGTCTTAATGCTAGGTACTAGTGGTGCTTGCCTTTAATCCGGATCTCTGTGAATTTGAGGCCAGCCTGGTCTACAGACTGAGTTCCAGGACAGTCAGGGCTTACACAGAGAAACCCTGTCTCAGTGTGTGTGATGGGGACTTGTTTTAATGTCTTTAAGACATATTGGGGACAAATACTTCTGACAGTCTTAAAAACTAAAGGGATACATTTTTAAGCCAAATGGTAACATTAAAACTGGAAACTATCTGAAGAATTTACTGACCTTTAAAAATTATCTTAAAAGACACACAACTTGAATTTATTGTATAACCCAACGATATAGTATTCAACACTCTCCCAAACCCAGTAAGTTCTTACTTTCTCAAAAATACAAACAAAAACCCGGTATTTCAGGTAATTTCTTATAAATAAGAAAGCATTTTGGACACTCATCAAGTTTTGAGAAAGTTAACCCATCCAAATACTAAATACTAAAATACTGTCATGCTTCTGTAAAATACAAATGAACAGATTTTTTTTCCATTTTTATTTCCTTTTAATATGACATTTCTGAATCCGATCATTTTGTTATTTGGACATTACACACAGCAGAAGCGATGTAAAGGTCATGTTTTACCATTTTTAGCAGGGTCAAGCAGTAAATCCAAAGGTAATGCAGTCATCTAGAGGACACTTTTTAATGAGCAATGCTACTGCAAAGGAGACCTGCAAGGCTGTTTGAAATAGTATTTAGTCCAAAGTAAAAGAGGAGGCGCTTCATCCGGCAATTGTTTAGCTTCACATTATGAATGCTTCCTAAGTGACTGGAAGTCACTGCATGATCACTATTGGATGCTGATGGCAAATTCAGCACAGAACTGGCTTATTATAGCTCACAAAACTTGCAAAAAGTGTTACATTTTAGCAAGTGTGAAAAGATACATTCTGTCCTTTAAGGGGAGTAAGCAAGGACACATAAGAAAGGAGTGAGTAATGTGACTGGAAGACTTGCTTAAAAAAAAAAAAAAAAAAGAATCCATACATAAAAACTAATACAGAGCAATTGCCGGTCGGTCTTCTATCAATTGTCTCAGAAAGAAGAAACATGCCACTTTATTTCTCTTAAGGCCTGATGTCTTCTCCCTGCCCTTTTCCTGACAGCCTCCTTTGTGTGGTCTCTAAGCAGTCCTACTGCGAGCAGCTGTAGACGCTAATTTGTGGTTCACTGAGGTGTCAATTGAGTCTTAAACCAAGGAAACAACAGCTGCAAAACAATACTTGGCTCTGGTGCAAATATTTTCAAAGGTAGACTAAAGTTTCGACTGTTATTTTAGATAAACAACAACAACAAAAAGAACCCAAACCATAACCCTTCATCAAGTCACACACAAAATAACATGCAGCCAGGGCTGAGCTCATTTCGTAGTGACATTTCTCATCTTGTTACTGCTATTCAGAAAGGGTTTCACGACTTTACCTTGACAAAAGACTTCCTTCACTAGATGAAAAACTAGCTTCCGAGGCGATTTTGTGGGCTGTCTTTGTTGTGAACATGCTGCCACCAATATCCAGACCTGTGACAAACACAGCCAAGGAGAGTGAGAGTTAGCCACCACACAGCCTCCCAGAAATTTTGGAAACTCAAGAGGAAGATCCTGTTCAAGCCACAGAAGGTTTTGGGGCTTCTAGGCCCAGAGACAAAATACTCATAGAACACTGAAAAGAAACAGGGAATTTTCTTAATAATACTAAAAATAAATTAAATTAAATGAAAAACAAAGCTATAACTACCCATGGCACTCGGCTTTATTTCTTACTTTAATCACTCAGCCCCTTGCTGTGGTCTGGAACTGAACCTGAGACCTCCTCAAATGTGCTAGGCAAGCACATAACCTAAAGCTCAGTCCTCAGCAAGCTCTACTTTAAACAGCCAGGATGTACAAATAAGAGCAACGTTGATTTAGGACACAGGCAGGGATAGATGGCTCACCAAGACAACAGGTACAGCGAACCAGGTCTCAGACATAAACTGACACTCCGGGATGACAGGCTCCTGCACTATCTACTCTTAAGCCCTTTGCTAAATCCTATTTCTTATCCCACAAAGAATAAATTTCCACTAAAAGCTATCAAGGCCACTCTCTCAGTCTGTGTTGAGGATGTGTATACACAACACACTATTTTCCCTGGGGATGGAGGCTGGACTGTCTCCACTGTCCTCAGCCTTGGATATTTCTGAGGCACTTCTGTTTTTAATGGGCAGTCACCCCAGATCCCAGAGAGTACACAGGCAGCTTGGCCACAGGCTTGCTGAGTTGCTAACCTGTGAATGGTTTGCCTGCATATAATCTCTGTGGCAGGATAACTCTTTCAGTGCCATGCGCACGCTCAACTCAAACAGGGTCTCCACACTTGTATACAACAGGACTTTGGGTTATGAAAAGCAGGGCTCAGAACTTAAGTGGGTTTTCTCAGTAACAGATCTGGAGACAGAGGCCTAAAACATATAACTCAGAAAGTGACTGAGACAGGAGTGCTCCTTTAGGAGTGAGAGGCGAGGCTGAGATCCCCACTCTGGTTTTCGACAGGAGATGGGGTGGCAAGTTACTTTCACCCTGTCAGATAGTCATCTGCTCTCTGCAGCTCAGGGGACTACAGGACAGTAGAAGTGAGAAGGCAAGGGAGTGTGAATGCAGGGCACTGTCAATGCTAAGAGCAGCCAACAGCATCAGAAGCTCCTGTCAATACTACATCAGACTACTGGGATCCTTTAAGGTAGACCGAGGGAACTGAACCTGCCTGTGCTTATCCATACAACCTGTCAAGTGCCATTTCATGTATGAAAACTTTAACAGAATATAATCAAAATGCATTGTATAAGTGTATGACCTGCTCAAAGAATAAATATTATTTGAAATAAGCTATTAATATATTTAATAGTAGCATAATTTTTATAGATAACCAAGAGATGACAATTTATGCCAATTACTTGTCTTTTGTACCTGTTAATTAGGAATCAAAATACACTTGCCATCTAGCATACAACTTTAATCTCAGCACTTGTGAGGCAGAGGCAGGTGAATCTCTGAGTTTAAGGCCAGCCTGGTCTACTAAGAGAGTTCTACCAGCCAGAGCTACAGAGAGAAACACCATCTTGAAAAACAAAAACAAAAACAAAAAACCCCCAAAGAACCAAAATACACTTGCCCAAACCACCTGCAGCGCCACCTTCTCAGCTGTACACGCCTGCTGAGCAGGTCTGCTCTGAGCAGGACCCTGCTCTCCTGAGACCTCATTTATAAAATGAGGGGGGTGGAAAAATGCCTCAATTCAGACTGTATGTCCCAAATGTGACCCGCACTAAGATCTTTCTGAAGCAAGAGAAACTGGATCTCCTTCAGGACAGAGGCCTTGCTTCATACCTCAAGAGACTATGATTTCTACATTTTTGGAGCTAAATCATAGCCACCAAAATGGCTGGTTCTCCCTGGGAGCTTTTCACTTCCAGACCTGGGCTGGGTCTTTAACCTAAAGTGGCACACTGAATCATTAATGCAACCAAAATAAACGACAGTGCCACTGATCTTACTAAGTCATGGATTCTCTAAATACAGACAGACAGCACACTCCTTGAAAAGCAGCTGCTGTCAGAAGAAGGCGTGTTGGAGATAACGGAAACCTGAATATGGTTTATGAATTATATGAATCATAAGAGCTCACTGTGCAACTCTGATGTGAGAAATAGAGTATGGTGAGCATAGAAAATTAAAGCTACTCTGAGCTGGAAAGATGGCTCAGTTGGTGGTTAAGAGTACTGGTTCTATAGGGCCCCCAATGGAGGAGCTAGAGAAAGTACCCAAGGTGTTGTAGGGGGCTGCAACCCTGTAGGTGCAACAACATGAACGAACCAGTACCCCCCTGAGCTCGTGTCTCTAGCTGCATATGTAGCAGAAGATGGCCTAATTGGCCATCATTGGGAAGAGAGGCCCCTTGGTCTTGTAAACCTTATATGACCCAGCACAGGGGAAGGCCAGGGCCAAGTAGTGGGAGTGGGTGGGTAGGGGAGCAGGGGTGGGGGGGTGGGGGGTATAGGGAACTTTCGGGATAGCATTTGAAATGAAAATAAAGAAAATAATAATAAAAAAAGAGTACTGGTTCTTCCAGAAAACCTGGGGTTCAATTCCCAGTACCCCCATGGTGGTTCATAATCAACTATAACTATGGTTCTAGAGACTCCAACACTCTCTTCTGACATCCATCAGTACCACACATGCACATGGTACATATTCACATTGGCAAGAACAAGTACACACATAAAACATGTAAGTCTAAAATTAAAAAATCATATATACTTTCTTCTATATTATGTTCCTTTTATAATGGGCATTAAATTGAATATATGAAAAGAACATATAATAAAATGAAAACCATATGTACAGTGGAAGAATGTAAGAAAATTAAAATTGAAACAAAACCCTAGACTAAAGAAACTATGTTTAAGCCTAAGTGTTAGCTTTCTTAGAGTCTACAGTCCTTTCA
This sequence comes from Mus pahari, assembly GCF_900095145.1. Taxonomy (NCBI): domain Eukaryota; kingdom Metazoa; phylum Chordata; class Mammalia; order Rodentia; family Muridae; genus Mus; species Mus pahari. The sequence continues at coordinate 129,432,274 of NC_034592.1, read as the reverse complement.
TTATAACAGCGGAGAATCTCCCAGCACTCCCACAAGAGTGGACATGCAGCACAGAGCTGTCCTTACAAAATAAGGAGATGTAGTCAGGAGCAGTTTGGAGTATCTTCTGCAGGAGTTGGTGAAAAGATACCTTCATGAAACACCAAATAGAATCATAGGGTCTATGAGAGCTATTACCATGCTGGGCCACATGTATCCAGAGGGCCCCTCCAAATGCTTGTCTGTTAAGGATGAAAAGTTCTTGCTCACTCAAGACTCAGTAATACTCATTATAAAGCAAACTCTAAAACCACGCTTCTCTAAGCATCATCCTGGCTGCTGCCCTCGGCCCCTAGCCACAGGATTCAGGTGCTGAATCTGTCCCAACTTACTTGAAAACTGACTTTCAAATCTCTCTTCTGCTTGATTTGAACTGTCCTTAAGGGTAGACTTCTTCAGTAACTGGTAGGCTTTTGTTTCTATAGATGAAGAAAAGCAAACTGTTCATTAGTGTTTCTTAAATTCCTTTATGAGGCTAACATTTCTCAGATGCAAGGTCTCCCTAATTAGGATCTCTATAAAAGGTAAACATTTCTGAAATGCACAGTCTCCCTGTGAAACCCAATTTAACTGTAATAATTTGTAATTTCCTACCTCTTCTTCACAAGTGTATGTCTCAAATAAAAATTGAGTTGCACCTAAATTTTAAGTAAGACTCAGGGACAAACCTTAAGAGTTCATTTGAGGCTACAAATTTGTCATTTCGGTGAATTTGTGTGTAGATTCACTATCAAAATCAATTGAAATTCATTATTCTGAGCTTGCAGAAGCAGTATCCTGGTAGGAAGGTCTCTGGGATCCAAGCCCTGATTCTCAGGCTCTGAGAGAGGGGAAAGAGAATGCAAAGATCTCAGGAGGGTTAGAGACAGACCTACTGGTTGGGTTCAGTGAAAAAAATCTAATCTCAAGGGCTAAGGAGAGGGTGGCTGCCTACAGAAAGCACAGAGGGATGAGCAAAGCTGCAGCCACAGGTACAAATTAGGCACTAGGGAAAGCACTCATTGAAAGGGCGAGACCTGAACACTGTCTGGAGGCTATGTGAGCCGTAAGATGTTAAGTGATGGTGGGCCAGCCTCAGACTGCAGGCAAGAGTGTACTTTTTGCTAGAGGTTCTTGAACAGTGTAGAGCCCTCCTGGAACAGTCTAGAAGGAAGCCCACTTCACAATGCAAAAGGGCCAAACAATGCATATGACTTTTTTTTTTTTTTTTTTTTTTTTTAGTAACTTGGGGCCAGGCTCTTCTGGAAGGAAATAAGGAGAGCAAGGAAGTTAAAGCTGCAGTGTGCTGCAGCCTTGCCAATCCAGTTGCAATGTGATTGGGTACGTGAATAAAGGAGAAAAGGTCACACGCAGAAATAAAAGCTAGCCTGCTGTAAACATAGGACTAAGAGCTGAAGGATCTAAGCTCATCCCAGCTGCAAGCAAGGCATCAATCTGAAAATCTGAGGACTAGGTAGCTGTGAATGCTTGATATATATTGTACCCTGGGCCTTGGAACTCCAGGGAAGCACTTCTCTCATCTGTAATGCCAGCCACTCAAGAATTATGGAGTAATTAAAATGATTAGATGAATCCAACATTTTTAAAGAAGACAATTCTTTTCACATACAGAAGCATGTATATATGCACCAAGCATGTATATGTGCACACACACATACATACACACACCCTCAAGTTTTTGGTTCTGAATCCTGTAGTCAAGCACTATTATATATTCAACTTTATGTCAAATTTTAGCTTAAGAAACAAAAAATATTACAGTTTAAGACATACAAGGCAAGGGGTCTACATCCCATGTAGTATCTAGCCAAGAGATTAAAACCTATTCTTCTTATTAATTCCATGCTGATGACACAATGAGATAAATATATTTCCTCTACTTTGTTACATAAGCTGCCAGAGCCCAATCATCCATCTTCCTGCAAAGCTGAGGGATCACTAAGAGGGTTTTTTTTCCTTTTTGATATGCATTTTGGGTCTAGAAAATAGAAGCAGCTAGAGAAAAAAAAAAGGTGAAAATGTGCTGAATAAAGGGGGTAGGACAGAGAGGATGCTGAGGAGAGGAGAAAGAGAAAGCCTCAACTTCTTATCTTTTATTCTCTTTTATATGCAAATGTACACCTGCTAAAATACTCCTAAATCTACAAATAAAAAGAAAATATCTGATGAACAAGTGCTTTTAACAGCCCATTACAAGATACACATGTGTTTCCCCAGCCTCTAAGGAGTGTATAGAGGCAAGGAATCTGCCCATTGCTTTTGCAGAAATCCTTAATAATAATAAAAAAAAAAAAAGAAAGAAAGAAAGAAAGAGTTGTGTCTGGAAAGGAATAACAAAGGGAGACACAGACAATACTATCACCGCAGCAAGGGAACCAGACCTTGAACCCACAAAGAACCAGGGCGTTCAACTGAGGATGTTTAAGTACTGTTCCTATATGAAGTGGGCAGAAATTCTAAAATTAAAATTGAAAAATGCTTTCAGTAGAAAGAATGCTATGATTCTATTTATTACTTTTCATGTAATGAATGTTTTTTATTAATAAATGTAAAAAATGTTTTTTCATATTATATTAGATGCAATGATGATGAAACAAATTCATCATATTTTTGTAAAAATAACATTAAAAGCAAAATGGTATTTCTAAAATTAATTCAAAAGACACATTATCACTTTAAGCCCATAAATCAGTTATCTAATAAAATGAAAAAAATTGAATATGGATGCTTTTACAACTTGGAAAATATAATAGAAGATGCTTGCAAATTTAAGATTTCAGAGAAAGAAGGCCACATGTCTCTGATCTCGGGCAGATTCAGCATAGGTCTACACGGGGAACCTTCACATCTGGACTTCCGGTGCTAAACTTGTCCACCAGGAAGGAGCCTTGGGTCAGCAAATCCACTGTGAGGCTTCTCTGCCTCCTCTGTGAGTGTTGCTAATACACAAGGAACACTCCTAATTCATAGGGGCTGTCTGAGGCAGTGTCAGAAAAGACATTTACATTCTAGTTTTAATCTGTGAATTAAATCAACAATTAAACCTGAAAATCCATTCGAGGCTTGTAACTGACCTTTCATGGCTGCTCCCAAGCTGAACTGAAACAGTTCTGAGGGCACTAGATCCGCCTCTCTGTGCCCTTCAGTTCCACATTCACCAATCCAAGACCAAACATGAATTAAAAGTATTTGGGGAAAAATGTTAGTATTGGATATATACAAACTTTTTTCTCATCATTATATCATAAATGACACACACATATAGCACTTACATCATATAATGCATTAAAAGTAATCTATAAAGTATGTGGAAGATGTATGTAGAATATGGAAATACCAAGCCATTAGATCTCATAACTGCTTGCTGCTTACCACTGTTTAATCATAGGAGGTTAATTTTCAGTTCTCAGACTCAGGAAACATTTAACTTAAATTAAAAAACTTTAAATTAAAAAACTTGAGTGACCTCTGTTAAAAGCTGGGTTTAATGGTATAGTCCAGTGCTTTTCATTTTTTCCCATGGGCTCATGCAAGCTAAGCAGGTGCTCTACCACTGAGTCACACTCTCATTCTAAACAGTTTTGTAAAAACATTTCTAGCAATTGGTACTCAATAATTTATATGATGGGAGGAATCAGAAATATTGACATTTCTTTCTTACTTATAGAATGGCCAGGAATAATGAATATGAGGTGACCCAAATGCTAGCAATGTAAAGTATCAAGAAAATCCTTCTCAAACCCTATAGTGGGCTGAATACTGTCTTTCTCACCTCCAAATTCAAATCCACTCAAACCTCAAAGTACGATCTTATTTGGTAATAAGTTATTGTAGATGCACTAGTTCCTAAAGACAGGATGAGATCACCCTGCACTTTCACTGGTCCCTAAGCCCAAAGACTGGTGTCTATTCCATAGGAGCAGCAGACACAAAGACACAGACGGTGGCATTGAAAGCAGAGGGAAGCAGAAACACTCAAGTGATGCCATCATGGACCAAAACCACTGGGAAGAAACCTTCCCCAGAGCTAGGGCTCATGGTAACTTGGGTTTTTGTATCCTGAATGGTGACATAATAAGTCTATTACTTTTACTTTCATTTTTGAAATTTTGCTGCTCAGGGAAGCTTCCCACTAACGTCAATGCTGTTCCTGCTGCAGCCTGTTGAGGATCTGGGACTACAAGTTCAGGGCACTGCAGCCGGCAAGCTTATGGCACCATCCAACGGGGCAGCTGGAGAAAAACAATGCTCTCCCTGACTCCCGATTTTATCAAGCTGTCTAAAATCCTCACCTCATCTCTCAATTTGAATTGCCTGTGTAAAATAAAGGTCCTTTTACGAACTGACCCACAGAGCCTCTCCCAGCTTTAGACTCCTTCTCAACAATTCTCAACCTAGAAACTGACTTGGATGTGTAATAAGATGCCTATGCCTGGGACTTATACTGGTCAGTTCTAATGCAGCACAGCACAAAAAGCCCACATGGAATTTTACTGCGTGTTCACTGGGAGAATCTCTCCTTAGTTAGGAGTTCATGTCCTCAAATGCAGGACACAAATCAACAGCGCTCCTCAGAAAGGTCTTTTTATTCTTTCACATCTGTGTTAAAAGCCTCTGTCCCCCACCTGAAAGCAGCAGGCAATAGGTTCAAGGGCTGAGAGGCAGAGGTACTGGCAGGCTGACTCCTGCCTAGAGGCAGAGGTGCTGACTACCATGAACAATACAACAAATGATATCCTGGTTTCACATTTGTTGCAAGTTCCCTGACCTGCACAGCAGATAACATGTCTCTGCTAATTTTTCCGGGTAAGGCACTTCTGGGACAAGGCAAAACAAAAGCATTTTTAGTGAACTTGCCATCCTGGAGGTTATATGCCATTACACTTGGGTGGCCCAAACTTGTCACTGCATTCTTTCCTCCTGGGGTAAATCCAGTCACCAGTGACAACCTGGCCATTGTATCTTTTCAGCTCTTTCAGCTTGGTATAAAACAGAAGCTGTAATGTTTGGGGAAGTGGTGCCAGAACCCAGAACCCAAGCAGCACCCTGCAAGTAGATGCTGACCTGCACAGCTCTCCACTGATGCTTCAGTGTGATGAGGACGACCAGAGTATTTCAGCTGGCCAAAGAATATTGAGGAGGAAGGGCACTGCGAAGCAACACTTTTAACACAGCTTGACCATCAGAATTGGTGTTAAAAGAATGAGAGGCTGAATGGACATTCTTAGAGGCTTAATCCTCTTGAGATAAAAGCCGACAGCCCTTTTCACATGCAGCTTAAGGAGATGAGTTTTGCCAGGATGGGCACGTGGGGTGGGAAAAGTGGTGGTGGAGTGAGTGACTGAAAGAGATACTGTTCTGGCCTGAATCAACAAGCATTTAAGGCAACTCCTTAATTCCCCACTTTAATTCATTTGTTTGACAAATTGAGGGTTCACTCTATGGCACGTACTATGTAAGGTGCTGGGTTTTAATGATTTAATATAAGTTCTATCACTTGCTTAAATGAAAGCTTGGTACTGAAAGGGACATTGGTGTGAATGCAAATAAAATGTCATCACTGTGGATGTATGTACTTCAGAAGATGGTCTCCCATAATCTTACTAAGCATTACTTTCTTTCTTGCTTGCATATTTCCAGGGGAACTGACCAGCATCCTGCATCCTTCACAAGGTTTCAGAGGTCCAGCTGTGCTCAGGCCTGTCCTACTTTATAAAAAGCAAGCCTCTTTTTTTGCAAGCTGTTCACTTCTCTAGGTGTAGCAAGAGAGAAAAGAAATGCTTGGCTGCTTATCACTGCTCCCCAGAACACCCTTGTTAAACTCAGCTTTTGCCATGATATACAGAGGTCTACTTGACCCAGATGCCCTGATACAGCTGCCTTTCTGCTACTAACTCAAGAGTCAGGGTGGAGGAATGGAAACACTGAATCCTCAAGTTTGAGTTGGATTCTACATCCACTGAGCTGGTCCCAACCGGTCTAAGTTTCTATTTGGCCAGCAGGATGAGTTACTCAAATTGAGCCCTAATGGATTATTACGAAAGTTAGAGCCGGGCAGTGGTGGCGCACGCCTTTCGATCCCATCACTTGGGAGGCAGATTTCTGAGTTCAAGGTCAGCCTGGTCTACAGAGTGAGTTCCAGGACAGCCAGGGCTACACAGAGAAACCCTGTCTAAAAAAAGAAAAAAGAAGAAGAAGAAGAAGAAGAAGAAGAAGAAGAAGAAGAAGAAGAAGAAGAAGAAGAAGAAGAAGAAGAAGAAGAAGAAGAAGAAGAAGAAGAAGAAGAAGAAGAAGAAGAAGAAGAAGAAGAAGAAAAGAAAGTTAGAAACGGTTGAGGCTTACTGAGGGCAGGGACAGTGTTTTCTGTCCTTGGTATCCCAAGATTCAGTCCAAGTAATGGGCTAAATATATTAAACATATAAATGGTGTATTACCTATCATATACAGAAACACATTTATAGATTTAACATTAATCTCTGTTTTATCTCGATTCTTTAGTAAGAACATGAGACAAATAAAAAGGGGCAGACTGTTAATAGTAGGCTTGTCTGCGGGAATACTCAATTTTGTCAACTGGGGAATACGTGCTGTACAAGGGACAGTTCTTATAGGAGAAAACACTTTTTCTATGATGACTTAGGAAGCAGATGCCTTTGAAGGGATAATGAATCTTTAAGGGTAGACGTCTCTGCTAAAGTGGCTTATGTTTGGGAGGATATAAACAAGTACGAAGGGGAAGTGAGGACATTAGAATGTTGGTTTACTGATTCTCTTAGTGTACAGCAAGAGCCACAGCCTCAGCATGAATGAGTGACATATTCTAAAAACAAGCATTCCTTCTACAGGCCTTGCTGTGGTTCAGGTTCTCAGCCCAGAATCTCATACCTAGAAGACTCTTAGCTTTGTTTTATTAAATAAGGAGCTAGAAAGTGCCCTTGTTACAGATCTATACTCCACCATTATGCACAGTAAATGGTCTGCATTTGCTTTTTCTCCTCAAATATACAGAAAGAGCTAATTTCCCTCCTCCTGTTAATAAGAGTCTTGTGGATTCAGCCTGGATAATTTTAATGTATTGAGAGAGCTGATATAGGGGCTAGAAGGATAGCTCAGAGGTTAAGAGAAAGCTGATATCCCAATTGGACCTGCTATTTTCTTTTAAAAGGTCCCATATATGAGCATATACTTTTCCATAGCATGTTTCTCTCTCTCTCTCTCTCTCTCTCTCTCTCTCTCTCTCTCTCTCTCTCTCTCTCTCACACACACACACACACACACACACACAGGTTGTTGGCCATTAAGAAGAACTTCACCTAGCCTGGTTTACACATCGAGTTCTAGGACACCCAGGGCTACAGAGAAAATCCCTGCCCTAACAAAGACAGACTATTTTCAGCTATATGATACATTGTGAAATAGCAGCGCACAAGTTTCAGTTTCCTTCAAATTCTTTTGAGAGCCTCCATCATGATCCTATATATTATGCACACTGAAGAAAATAAGAGACCATCCAGGGGTTGGCCTCAAAATGTTATTTCCCCAAGTATTTTCTACACAGGGTGCATTTTGGATAATGCTGCACTCTCTATCGACATTTATGTGATAGCACATCAGGAAAAGCCTGCTACACAGCCATCATATAGCCTCCAGAGGATGTCTAGGTGCCTTCAGTGTATTATCCTGTCACTTTGTCCCCAAGTTACAAGGTGAACGAGGACAGTGCTGCTGTGATTCCTTGGCGTTGGGACCTCCAGCAGTAGTGCTGAGCTAGCTCTTTCAAGAACTTGTCACTTGAGAACACAACTAATGATTTGACTCCAGAAAGATATTATTATGGTTGAGTGGGGCTTGCTCTGGAGACCCAGAAGAAAACTCTACAAGGGACAGAACAATGAGCCATGATCCCAGAGACAGGTGCCCGACACCACAGAGCCCCCAACTTCCTAATTCTATGACTATAAGTCACACAGACAATGTCCCAAGCTTCTAGCAATCTGGCTACACTCTACCCCCACAGTTACCTGACTATAGCCAAGTATGCTCCTCCCCACAGTTACCTGACAACATCAAGGTAGCCCAGCCCACTATAAAAGGGGCTGCTTGGCTCCTCCTCAATCTCTTTAAGCTCTCACCTTTTTTACTCTTATCTCTAGCTCTCCTCTCCCTCCCTTCCCCCTTCTCTCCACGTGGCCATGGCCGGCCTCTCTCTTTCCTTCTATGTTCTCTCTTTCTCTCTGCCTTTCTACAATAAAGCTCTAAAACCATAGACTGTCTCTGCTCATTAAGGCCCACAGTGCTCTAATGATGAGATAGGCTTTTTCCTAAAGAGCCGCATCTAACCTCCTACCAGAAGGCCTTCCTGCACTCCAGCCACGGATTAGAACAAGGACTCTCATCCACATGGGAACCACCCAGCGGCCCCTCTCCCCTGGCCCTCTCCTCCTTCCCTTTGGCCCTGGGGATGACCGAGCTGCCCCCATGGCCCCCATTTTGTTCTTAGCTCTTCCGTGGTATCCAGCTGCAACTGGGATGCCCAATACTGAGAACTTGATATCTCTGGCCTCAGTGAGGCCCAGAGACCTCGGACTGTCCCTTGTCCATCCCCTGATGGGCTAGGTTCCGTGGCTTCCCACAGCCAGACACCCACCCGGGGCCATGTGGAAAGCATGTGGCAGTCCTCCCGCCTGGTCATAGCACTGGAACTCTGGCGGGACACAGGTTTTCTCACACTCCCCTTATTCCCTGTTGCCCACTACCCAGCAGAAAGTCTTGAAGGATTCTGAATGTTTGGATATTACAGGAAGCTCATAAGGTGGACTTAGTGATGAACTGCAGGCTAGCTCCTGGGACCTTACTGATCAGGCTATAGGTCTCCAGTTCTTATGCTAAGAGCCCTTCAGCGACTATGCCTCAGATGAAAGTTCTGCAAGGGGTTTAAGGCACTCAGATGTGAAGCTCATGGGAGGCCCCAGGGTGCTTAGAAGGACAAGGGCCTGGATGGTGAGGACAGAACAGTGACGCTGTAGCAAGACTATCATAAAGCGTCCAAGACTCCCAAGCTATGTTTGTTTGTTTGTTTAGAGACAGGGTTTCTTTGTGTTGCCCTGGCTGTCCCAGAACTCGCTCTGTTGACCAGACTGGCCTCCAACTCTGAGATCTCCTTGCCTCTGTCTTCTGAGTGCTGTGATTAAAGGTGTGCACCGCCACCAGGCCTGACTCTCCTGTAGTATTTTATAATGGCCAATGCTTTAGTATGCTAAGGCATACTATTCCCTGCCAACTATTGATAGCTGGAGGGTGGGCTGTTAGAATTACTACCTATTTTAAATAAGTTTACAGATGACCCTTTGTGATCACAGGCTTACAGTCCTAACTGAACATTCAGAGGACAGTAAATACTTCTGCACTCAAAAGAAAGTGTAAGAAAAGGAGAGCCAGATGACTTTGTGGGTATCTGGGTTAGGGATCATAGTTTTTCCTTTAACAACAACAAAAGCAAACCAACAAAACTGAGGGGGAACCCTATCAGCATTTCCTCAAAATGACAATCAAAACCCAGTGAACATTAATGGGAAAAATACTTAAAAGTAAAGAATATATTTGTATACTGGAGTGAAATATTATACATACATAACAACTGCGCTGCTGTAAACTCCATTTTCAGAATAAGAGTTCATTACAGAAACTTGAGTTTAAAAATTAATCTCACGTCATGAATTATATTACCATAAAGCAAGCCATTCTCTTTTGCTTGTAAACAAGAACAAAACAACCTCATATGCAGATGCATGCCTCAGTACCTCAGCAATGGTGTGTTTATGTGTATAAATATTTAAAGTCAGACCTTTGAATTTATAATGAAGCAACATACCACTTTACAAAATAAGGATCTAGTAAATTTAAGTGTACAACAAATAAGGTTCTGTTCAGAATACTAATTGCTGCTTGCTGATATTCCAAGCCAAAAAAATTGTAATGACACAATTCAGATTCCACTTATAAACACACCTAATACATGTGCACAAGTCTTAATAGGTCTTGATGGATGAAGCATGATTAGTAAGAATTTTAAATTGCCAGACATGCTTCTGTACCAGAGGCACAAGCAAACTCCCTATCTAGTGCATTTTTTAAAGTATCATTTTTTAAGTTCAATTTCTACAGGAAAGAAAAAAAAGTAAAATTAGAAGCACTTACAGTTTGTCTCTAGTCTCTTACCCCGGCCATTTGACATCCTCTCATGGTTACAAGTGCTGAAAGGCTGTCTGATGGGGGATGCTTACAGACTGAATACTTAAAATCAAGATGAGAAGCTCAGTGGGCACAGTCATTTATCAGCTTGGGTTATGCTAGCACAACTTGCATGCAGAAGTTGAGTGCATTCTCTCTCCACACTGGACCCAGCAATGACCGACCCTGAATCTTCTGATCATGCAGCGAGACTGCATTCTGTGACTGAAACTGTTAGGTACTGGTAGCTTTACCTGTGACTGGGGCCGCAGCTATGCCATCTTCCTTGCTCTCATCTCCACAGCCACTTGAAACTTCTAAAAAATTAAAAACATAATAAATATGTTTCAAAATTATGAAATATTTGTTCTTCAGCACTGGGGGTGGAACCCAGGGCCTCACACATGTTAGGCAAACTCTCAACCACTGAGCTACACTCCTACTAGACCCATACGTTTTGTTTTAAGATTTATTTTATGTGCAAGAATGTTTTGCCTGTATGTATGTATTGTATGTGCATTATGTGTATGCTGTGTCTGGTGCCTGCTGGAGGCCAGAAAAGAGCAAGAGTAAACAGACAGCTGTGAAGGGCCATGTGAGTCCTGGGAGCCCAACCTGAGTCCTCCCCAGGAGTGGCCAGTGCTCTTAGCCACACTAAGCCATCTCTCCAGCCCCCTGTATGTGGAGTTTTAATATAATTCTTTTATTTTTTCACTATCTCTTCACTTACGGTTTTTGTTAATTTATTTCTTGTCTAAAGGGTACAGTTAGCATTTAGTGACTAGGCTAAGATTTCTTAACTTTATTTTACTAGAAGTTCGAGAGAACTACATTTAGGGTTTCCACTAAGAACATACACATTAACTGGAAGGTACCATAAAACAAGCAACATACTATGCACATAAAACCTGAGATAGGCTTTGGTTAACAGTATTTTATATGTATGCCTTGAGAAAGGATGTTGCATTGACTCTGAATGCCTTTTTGCTGTGGACACTGCAAACAATAGTTACCTTGTTCCCTTGTAAGAACACTGTTGAGCCGCAGAGCGGGTTTTGCTTCCTTTATTCCATTATTGTCATTCAGAATAGATGGCATGCTGCAAGATGATTCATTACTGTGAATAGCTGACCTATGGTCACATTCTTCTGTAAGGACTTTTTTCAATAATGTTGTTGCCTACAGTGTTTCAAAGAAAGCACACACACACACACAAATGAAAACAAACTGGAACCTTGTTCCTCTTGCTCTCAAAGACTCAGATTCAAAATTCAATTTTAAGTTAAGCTTTACATAGAATTTAATTTCTTTCCTGACATTAAAATGTTCTCAAGATCAAAACAGCAGAGGAGGGCAGAGGGAGAGAGAGAACCAGCATGAAGTTGGGTGGGCAGGGAGGTAGGGGGATCTGGGAAGAGCTCATGATCAAAATATATGAAAAACATTTTAATTAAAAATAATACCTGGCTATTTTCCAGCATAATTTAATTCAATAAAACAATTTTCATTCACAGTAATGTTTTTGAAGACTTAACCTTATGTACTACACAAATGTCCTACTTGAGAAGTAGGTCTGTGAGACAAGATCACCTCTGTTTATCTGAGCTAGCCTATTCTCCCTTTGGTATACATAAAAGCAGACCCTCAGACTTCCTTTCTGAATGAAAGATATATTCTCTCACTACACAAATCCTGATTTCTAGACTTGTAACAGAGTGTTGGTTCAGGGGCCTGCGGTAGGACTCAGCAGTTAAAAGCACTTGCTGTTCTTGCTGCGGAATTGGGTGCAGTTCCCTCACCTACATCAGGCAGCCTATAATTTCAGTTCCTGGGGATCTGATGCACTCTTCAGACCACTGCAGATGCTACTTGCATGTGCTGTACATATAGACATACCTATAGGCACATATGCCTAAATAAAAGTGAATTAAAGAAATATACTAAGCAAATGATAACTGACCTGCTCGTGAGTCTTAATCTTTAGCCAAGGATAAAAGTCTATGCTTGCCTTTGAGTCCCCTGAGGAGCTGGAGAAACTCACTTCCTACCGAATATCTTTTTTCAAAGTACATTAACTATCCTATCTGTACAGGGAAATCAAATTTAATCACAGCCTACCTGAGAAGCAATGTGAGGAAAATTGGCAATGAACATGATCTGATGTTAATTTCTTAAGAACAAGAGGTGACTATTTAGCAGACAACCTCTAACACACTGTCTCACTGCCAGAGTACACACCCTCTATTAAAGAGTAGTGATTTACTCCATCCTAGTGACAGTGGTGGTGACCTTTTGATTGATGAGTATAGAAAATATGGGTAGTATCTACCCAATCTGCAAGAAATGGGCAAAGACATCCCAAGCCAGTATGACTGGTAGAACTGGACAAAGTGCCTGAGGTTCTATGCAGTTGACTGACTGTGTAACAAGCAATTGTCCAGTAATCAAGGAGGGAATGACAAATTCTTTGTGATTAGCACAGCAGAAGGAAAAGATGCTCTGATCTGAGGGTCACAGAAGCAGAGGACAGAAGGTGCTGCCCTGAGCATTTAGTTCAGAAGATCCTTTAAGGCTACTGTCCTTGGCTCTAACATCACTTAGGGAGATCTCATGGATGTAGGGCTTATGACAGGAGCTAGAGAAACTGGTCTGGGGTGGTGTGTGAGAGAGTTGTAGTTCATGCACAAAGGCCCTGGAGTCGTTAGCTTTGTAGCTAGAACCTGGACTGCAGTGCTGCTGACTGGGCTGCAGTGCTGCTGACTGGGCTGCAGTGCTGCTGACTGGGCTGCAGTGCCGCTGACTGGGCTCTTTCCCTTTACTTGTACCAACTGTCCCAGGATTTTACCTCTGCTCCGACAAGTCCATGTAGGTCAACTGATCAGGACTTCTGCTTTGGCAGACTGGCTACAGACATGGTTCCTTGCCCCTGAAGCTAGGCCCAAGCTTGCTCCTATCAGCTATTATTCTGTGCATGCTCCTCAGGTCTGCACAGAAGAAAGCAAGCATCCTTGGACTGCATCCTCAGACTGCCCAAGGTGCTTTTTAGACCCAACCTGACCGTATTTGCCAATGCCCCAAAATCATATATATTAGCAAAGCATCTTAAAATATGAATTAAAAACAAAACCTCACCTTTAGAAATTTTGCAGTTAAATCTATAGCTTTTTATTTTCTTCAGTTTAAAACAATCTATACATTTTGATAGAACTTTGAGTGTGCACTTCTAAATTATAATATGTGATGTAATTGGTAATAATTTTTCTTTTTATTCTTTTTGTTGTTCTTCTTCTTCTCAAGACATTTCTTTCTATATACTTGGCTACCCTGGAACTCACTTTGTAGACCAGGCTGGCCTTGACTTTACAGAGACCCACCTTCATTGCCTCATGAGTGCTGGGATTAAAGATGTGCTACCCCCCCTCCCAGAGGTAATAATTTCTTAGCCTCTTAATAATATTGTCATTTAAATAATACATTTTAAAAAACAAAATTGCTAAGTGTACAGCACCATTCTCAGATTATTTTTAAAACATGGGTTCTGGAGATGTAAACTAGGTTGTCTTTACTGACTGAGCCATCTCCCAGCTTGGTAATGATTCTTAAGGTATGTCTTTTGCAGATGTTCCAGAGATGTTATTTTCTGAGGAACTCCCAATTCAAAGGAGCTTATCCATTACAGAGACTCCCTCACACCCGAAAAGGAGCACAGGCCCAGAGAGGTGGCTTTAGAATAACCAGTTGTTTTGCACACCTCACAGAACTGAATGAGCTCTGCAGACTGGAGACTTAACTCCTTTGTTTCCCATGGATCATGCTTATGAACAGCCCACGCATGCACGGGCTTTAGCTCGTTCGCTATTAACACAGGCTTGCTTTTAACTAGGTACCTTTGGAGTCCGGGAAGGAAACTGGGGGTGCCCCACTGCTCTCAACAGTCTGAAGCCTACCACAAGCAGGTGCCTGGTATGCCTGGGGCCAGGAGACAGGGTTTGGGAATGAAATGTCAGGGCACACACCTTCTGTAAAACGACTGGTATTGACACTTCCGTCTTTCAGAGTTAATGATGTCTAAACTTTTCTGAGTTTTACTAAGTAGTATTCCTAAACCTACTGGCTCAATTCTTCTGGAATTTTATCAGTTCAGTTTAAATATGGATCCTGCTATGTTTGGAACTACAAGAGTCATGTGGGATGAGCTTTAATGTATATCCCAAAGTTTGTCAATTACTATATTCAAGTACCTACAAATGTATAAGTAGATAAATGAAACTACTAGTGAAAAAGACATCATATCCATAACACCCTCTGATGAAACACAAAACTCAAGTTGTCAAAAAAATACTGCAACAAAACATGTAAATCTGTATTTAAAAGTTCTTATAAGTCAATAAGGAAAAGACATTGTTCACCTAGTAGAACAATGAACAATGAACAAGTAGGAAAGGGGCTGAGCACATCGCAGCACAACGGTCACATGAACACAAAGAAATGGACTGCCATTTTCACCTCTCAAAAAGGATCAAAAAGGAGTCGATTATTTAATTTTAGAAAGAACTTGAATAAATGCTTTATCCACCCATTATTTTTAACTCTGTGACTAGAGTAAGATCTAGTAATGCAAAGTAATTCTACACCTGATAATTTTATATTTTATACCTAAGAGTTCATTATAAGGAAATATGAATACTTGAAAATCTGAATTGTATAGATATTCTATGAGCCTCTCTTAGTGGGGGGTAAGTAACAAGTTTGAATGTCCAACAGCAAAGAAAAGAGAAGTCGTCAGAGGACTGTGCAAAGTAGACAGGGACTACATAAAGTCATTCCAAATGAAACAGGAGGATGTGGGATCCTATTAAAGGAAATTCACTTTGTAGCAAACAGGAAAGGGAGGTTCCTAGCAAGGCAGTGCAGAACCCAGGCCCACCCTTGTGTGTGCTAAGCAAGCGCTCTGCCGCTGAGCTCTGCTCGTACCCCATCTGTAAATACCTGAACATTAAAGGCATCCCTCATGTTGGCAGAAGTGCTTATGGACAGTAGAATTTTTGTTTGACATTTCAAAGTTTTGTTTTTATTTTTCTGCTTGTTTCTTCAAAGAAGTTACATCTAACTCTAAAGAAATCTGATTTGTATAAGGGCAACATAACTCCAAAGAGAAACTAAGTGTGAGCGCACTTAGCAGAACTAATTCTCATCTTTGTGTGGACAGTACCATTCACACACTACTGATGCACAATGGCAATGGATGGCAGTTCCCATATTTAACTATCATGTCCTCGAAATCCTTCCTCTTGGTTACAGAGAAATATATTCCAGTGTTTAAGGAAAAACACATGTACTAGAACTGATTATATTTAAGTTAAAGGAAGGGATTTTATTTATGTAGCAATTAAAAGATGGAAAAATAATCACAAGAGCCAGAATATGAATATGTATGAGATATCAGAAAATAATCATTTAGGAACTATGTCTTCTGGTAAGTAAAATCTGTGTGGGGGCAGGCCCAGATCCATTCTGAGTGATATCAGAAAGTTGTTTTTCTGTGTCAAAGTTCTCCCATGTGGAAACAGACCTCGTGAGAATAAAGGAGTGCTAAGCCACTTTGTATTTCAATGACAATCTCAACTCATTTTGTTCCCACACAAAGTAATTACAAAATTTTATGAATTAAAAGCACGTAGCTCAATTATGTAATTGCCTAACAGGTTATGCAGTGCTGACAGATCTTATCTGGTCTCCAGGGGACAGTGAGTTTCTATGGCTTTGGTCATGTGTTTACTCAAGAGAAGGGATTGACTAGAGCTGACAGCACAGAGACCCGCAGGTAAACATAATTTACATGCGGCTGTTTAATTAGCCATTTACCCAAGAGATCAAAGCAAATACTTTAGGCTTTGTTAGATTTTGATTTTTCTAATGGAGCTTTCTTAAATTTTCAAAATCACTTACTTTTAAGATTTTCTCTAAAGAGAGAGCTATTTAACCTATGGTTTCTACTAAATATCTATCCTTTTTCAATACACAGAAACAACTCAGATATCCCAGTTAGGTAATCATAGAAGGATGATAGGACTGGGAATATACAGAGAGTAATGGTAAAAAATGTGCTTAGCATGCACAAGACTCTCCCTTCTCGTGAAGGTATTTATTTACATGGGTGCACTACATAAACCAAAACACTTTCAGAAATTACAAAAGCAATTTGTCCTGAACTTTACAGGGCATTTCATCATTTTGGCGATAACACTGTTCTTTGGAATTGTGCATTTCTTCAGCCACACCTCCATGTTTCAGAGACTGCCTATTCACTCCCATTTTTAAGGAGAAACCATTCTATCTATGCTCAAAAGTCTGCAGCAGCGTTTCAAACTCTAGGCAATATATACCCTTCTTTTGGCTTCCACGGGCACCTACATTCACTTGCACATACCTACAAATAGACATGCAGATACCCACACATATACACAATTAAAAATAAAATAAGCAAGGAAAAAAACGGTTTTACTGCCTCATGTGTCAGATTTCCTAGTCTGTTCGTTGGTTCCTAACAGTCCTTCCCTGTCACCCCAAACATCTTCCCCAGTCTCACTTTGTCAAAAGCCTATTTCTAAAGGGTCATCTTGCATGTCTGGATACTCCTTCCATCCTAAGCTCTCCCCAATGTTTCTGCACATAGATGGCTCCCTTTCTGAGAGCATACATTCTTTGCCATTTTGTTATGTGCATCCTGGTAACCAGCCCTCAGAAGGAGAGGGACACATTTCATGTATTTCTTTCCTTCTAATATATCTAGATAATACCTGTGTTTAATGTACAATAATGGCCAAAAACGTATTTGCTGGCTTAACATCAATGACTTTATAATATTTTAAAGTATGGTAGACAGACAGAAAGCCACGATGTTATAGATGCTTCTAAACTCTGAAGATTTTGTGGTAAATATATTTAAGCTACTTCTGGGAACCAAATTAATATTAAGTCAGAAGTTAAATACTTCCATAAAACCTATAAAAGATCTAAGACCAGAAAGTTAAAAATATCATCAGCCAGCTATGATACGTCACCACTGTTACCACTTTATTCAAATGTTTATCATTCAGAATATATTACTTCCCCAAACAAATAGTTTTTATAATCTTGGAACTTAAATAAAAGTTACTACTAAACCCAGCCCTTGTTTTTAAAAGAAGATAACCTCAGCATATACCTCCTCTTTAAGAGAATTATCATGTTCCTTCATACACTGCCCTCGTGTCTTGAATAAGTGACAATCTGGTACTTTTTCAGCTCTGTAAAACAGAAATAGGAGAGACACTATAAATCTGTAAATATAAATGTGTGAATTAGAATATTCTTACATTTTTAAAGGTCTTATAGTCAAATTACTAGAACAACATTTATCAAAAAAAAAAAAATCTAAAACCTAACATTTGAAATTACAAAACTGGGGGCTGGTGAGATGGCTCAGCAGTTAAGAGCACTGACTGCTCTTCCGAAGGTCCTGAGTTCAAATCCCAGCAACCACATGGTGGCTCACAACCATCCATAAGAAAAATCTGATGCCCTNCACATGGTGGCTCACAACCATCCATAAGAAAAATCTGATGCCCTCTTCTGGAGTGTCTGAAGACAGCTACAGTGTAAACACATAATAAATAAATAAAATCCTTAAAAAAAAAAAAAAAGAGAAATTACAAAACTGTGATCGAATTCTTCCCAGAGGTTGAGTATGTCTATGTCTGTGTGTAAGTATCCATGTGTGTGTGCATGTGTGTGCAAGGGTGTCTGGTTGCACTTGCTTGTATATGCACATGTGGCGATCAGAGGCCATTGGGTGTCTTCAGTTACGCTCCACCTGAAGTTTTGAGACAAGGTCTTTCACTGAATCTGGAATTTGCTGTTCCAGCTAGACTGGCTCTCTGATGTGCTCCCAGGATCTACATATCTCTTGACCTGACCCCAGTAAGCTGTTTTCCCAAGCTTCTCTTTTTGTTTTTAAACTTATTTTGTTGTAATATCTCAACTTTGACTGCACATAGAATAGCCAACAAGTTTTTTAAAGTCTAGATACCTAATACCACTCATACTGAGTCTCAAAAAACAGTCTATACTGTGACCCAGACACAGTATATTTTAAGACTCACAGCATCATCCGAAAGCACAGACATGTACTCTGAAAGCATGGTATGGTTGGTCTCCTACATGTCAGTAAACGACATCAATCCTATCTCCATCAAAACTACACCTTTTGTGACATTTTTATTATGACCTTACATTGAAAACAACTAAGGCATTATTATGGAAGAGTGAGAAGAAGGAAGTATGAGCCACAAGATGAATACTAAAAGGCAGCACTTTAACTAGCAAGAGGCTCCCTTCCAGCCTAGTTGCAGGAAACTCATCAGATGTACTCAATGCATCATTCAGTACTAGAAACTAAAGATGGTCCCAACAATAAAGACTCAGCCTGCATTGAAGGGGCTCCCACAGGCAGGAAGGAGAATTTGAATAGAAAATTCACAAACACACACACACACACACACACACACACACACACACACACACACACACACACACGGGAATTTGGGGAGTATTATTTAATGTAGTTCTTTTTTTTTGGCAGAAAGAATATTTATTTTAAACTAAATGTACAATGGAAAATTTCTTTTTACTTATTTATTTATTATTTATTATTATTTTCTTTATTTACATTTCAAATGCTATCCTGAAAGTTCCCTATACCCACCGCAATCCCCCGCCCCTGCTCCCCTACCCACCCACTCCCACTACTTGGCCCTGGCCTTCCCCTGTGCTGGGTCATATAAAGTTTACAAGACCAAGGGGCC
>NC_034592.1:129395189-129413148 GCF_900095145.1 Mus pahari | reverse complement strand
TAGCTTCTGTGGTCCACACTCTTGCTAGTGCAGACTGGAGCCTAAGCGAACCGGAGCAAAGATGGCTCTCCTTCTGGCTCAGGCCTTGAGACTCCTCCCGGGCAGACACCCCTCCTTGGGTGGGTAAGGCGCGGGGTGACTGGAGCCAGAAATGGGATCTTTTCTAGAAGCTGTGTCACTTCTGCAGGCCGCCCTCTCCCTGGCAGTGCACCGGAGCAAAGATGGCTCTCCTACCGGTTCAGGCCCGGAGACTCCTCCCCATTTAATGTAGTTCTATATTATCTAGGATGCAGAAGTGGATCCAGACATGAGAAAAAGCATGTACATCAACATATGTCTGAGTCTGGCTTATTTTGTTTAATAAGATGATTACCACCTGTATTTATTTCCCATCTAAGAACATGATAATTTCATTCCTTATGGTAGAATGTTACACAGTATTATACATGGTGTATCCATTATCTGTTGTTGTCAGACAGCTGATTTCATAACAGCTACTGTGAAGTGCTACAGTGAACACCTATGCACAAGTTTCTCCATGGCATACTGATTTAGAGTCCTTTGGATACATACTAGGGAAGGTATAACAGGGCTGTATCATAGGTCTATCTTTAGGGGTTTTTTTGAGGTACTTCCATACTGGTTTCCACAGTGGCTGGACTAACATTCATTTCTACCACCAGTATAAAAGAGTTCCTCTCTCCAACCTTCCCATGCCCTCCATCCTTGCATTTGTCTGCTTAGTGACAGCCTATCTCATTGGGTAAGATGCACTCAGTGTTGTTTTAATTACATTTCCCTCATGGCTAAGGATGCTAAACAGTTTTTCATATGTGTATTGGCCCTTTATACTTCATCTTTTGAGAACCCTGCATTTCATTTGTTCATTGACTGTTTGGGTCTTGCCTAGATTGGGTTTTCATTGCTGTGAAGAGACACCTTGACCAAGCCAACTCTTACAAAGGACAACATTTAATTGGGGCTGGCTTGCGGGTTCAGAGGTTCTGTCCATTATCATCAAGGTGGGAGCACGGCAGTATGCAGGAGTTCTACATCTTCATCGGAAGGAAGCCAGGAACAGACTGACTTCTCAAAGTCTCAAAGCCCACCCCCACAGCTACACACCTCCTTCAACAAGGCAATACCTCCTAATAGCGCCACTCCCAGGGCCAAGCACATTCAAACCACCACAGGTGTTTTGTTTTGTTTTAGTAGCCATATATTATATGTTTAGTAGTTATATATTTGAAACGCAACTGTCAGGTGATAGCTAGCACAGTTTTCCCCATTCTGCAGGCTGCTTCTTGACTTGAACATTTTCTTTAGTATGAAGCTTTTTTGGTTCATGCAATAACATTACCAAGTCACTGGAGTCCTTTTCAGAAAATCCTTGCTTTTGGCTGTGTCTTGAGGTCCCCCACCATATAGTTTCCTATATCAATTTCTGACTTTCAAACATCACACTAAAACATTTACATCTTTTTTTTTCCCTGCAGGGTGGGAGACAGGGCTCAAGTGTCACTCTTCTATGTGTAGACATCCAGTTTTCTAGCACTATTTGTTGAAACAGCTGTCTTTTCTCCAATGTGTGTTTTTGGACACTTTGTTAAAACCATGTGACTACGGTGGCATGGGTTTAATGTGGGCCCTCTATTCTACTCCAGGAATCCATGTGTCTGTTTTTGTCCTAGCTGTTTTGTTCCATGGCTTTGTAATACACTTGAGATTTTGACACACTAACATTCTTCCCTTTGCTCAGGATTGTTTCAAGTATTCAAGGTCTTCTATACTTTCCTATGAATTTTAGATGTGCTCCTATTTGTTTGAAAAATTTCTTCGGGACTTTGAAGGGACTTGTGCTGGATCTGTAGATGGCTTTTAGTAACACACATTTTCAGTATATTAATTCTGCTGATCTGTGGCCATGGAAAGTCTTTCCATCTTCTGATTTCTTCACTTGTCTTTTTTTTTCCAGTGTATTAAAATTTTTATTATAAAACTCCTTTGCTTCTTTGGTTATGTTTATTCCTAGGTATTTTTTTAAAAACTAATATTGTTAATGGAATACTTCCTTTTTCTTTCTACCATGTTTGTTATTGGTATATATGAAAACTTCTGGCATTTGCATGTTGATTTTCCATTCTGTTACTTTGTTCTAAGTGTTTCTCAGTTCTGTTTCCTGGTGAAGTCTCTAGAGTGTGCTATGTACAGGATCATATATCATCCACAAAAATGTACAGTCTGACTGCTACTGGGTGAATTAGAAAGCAGGAAGAGCAAGCCAAGAGGAGCAAGCCAGTAAGCAGATCCTCTGTGGCCCATACTTCTTTTATGTCTTCAGGATTCTGCCCTGAGTTCCTGTCCTGACTTTCCTGGATGATGGACTACAAGCTGTAAGATGAAATAAACCCTTTCCTCCCAACTTGGTTTTAGTCATGGTGTTTTACCACAGTAACAGAAACCCTAAGACTTAAGCTCTTTATATCCTCTTGATTTAATTCTTGTGTATCATATGTGTCCTTTCCTAGATCATAGGTGTCCATTTTTTAGTTCAATTGAATACAGGTTTTCAAAGTATGCTTCAATTAGCCCCTGACTTATCACTAATATTTGTTTTAATGTCTAACTTTTCACCTCAAATTTTCCTAATTTTATTTGGCTTCCCCACTAACACCCCTGGCCTATTAACCCTGGCTGCCCTCAAACTTACTGCATGCAATCCTCCTGCTTCGTCCTCTTGCACACTGGGATTATAGACAACATGAATGGTAAGTGTCTGTCTCTTACTGTTAGTTTGGTTAAGGGCTTAGCAATCTTATCTTTCAAAGAACTAATTTCTTGTTTCATTAATTCTTGGTATTGCTATTTTGATTTTCATTTCATCACTTTCTGCTTTGATCTTGATGAATTCTTTTAATCTACTGGTTTGAGGTTTGTTTTGTTCTTGTTTTCTAAGACCTTAAGGTACATCATTAAATTATTTGAGATTTTTCTTTTTTTAAATGTAGGCATTATAGCTCTAACCTTCTTTGTTAGAACTCCTTTCATTAAAACCCATAGGTTCTGGAACATCCTATTTCCACTCTCATTTGATTCTAGACATTCTTAATTCCTCCCTGATTTCAGCAATGGCTCATTCCTCATGCAGCAGTATGGTGTTCAGTCTCCATGAACTTGTGTGTTTCCTTAGCTGCTCTTGCTGCTGATTTCTAATTTATTCTACAGGGTCAAACAGACTACTTGAAATTATTTTGTTGTCATTGTATTTGTTAAGAATTGCTTTGTGTTCACCAATGTCTTTAGTTTCACAAGCTGCTACATTTTACAGGGTTTGAATGGGAGACTATAAAGAGTTTCATTAAATCATATGATCTATGTCATTCAGCTATGCTATTTGTTAAACTTTAAGATTTAAAAAATATTTTAATATTTTAAGTGTGTGTGTGTGTGTGTGTGTGTGTGTGTGTGTGTATACATCTGTATATGTGAGTACATGCAGGTTCTTGTGGAGGCCAGGGGTATCAAATTCCCCTGTAACTGGAGCTATAGACTGTTATGAGCCACCATGTGAGTACTGAGAACCTAAATTAGTCTGGAATACAGCAAATATACTTAATCACTGAATCATGTCTTTGTTAATTTTTCTGGTCTTTCTGACCTGTTTTGGTAAGAGTGGGAAACTGAAGTGCCTGTAATTATTGTGTTGAGGGCACTATATGACTACATCTAGTACTATTGTTTTATGAAACTGGGTATAGCAATATTCAGCACATATATGTTTAGAATAGTAGCCACATAAGGACTATTTCTTTTTCTTTTTTTTTTAAAAAAGGCTTTTTTTAATCTATTTTATGCATATGAGTGCTCTATTTGCATGTACACCTTTCTACCAGAAGGGGGATCTGGATACCATAACAGATGGTTTTGAGCCATGATGTGGTTGCTGGCAATTGAACTCAGGACTTCTGAAAGAGTAGCCAGTGTTCTTAACTGCTAAGCCATCTCTTCGGCCCAAAGACTATTTCTTTAATCAATATGAAATCACCCTATCTCTTCTGACCAATTTTGGTTTGAAGTCTATTTTATCAGATACTCAAACATATATAACTGAACATGTTTGTTTTCTAGTTCCCTATAATGGCTATTCCTGGTTGTCACCTTGACTATATCTGAAATGAACTAGGATCTAGAATTGGAGGGCACACATGTGATCCAGATCTTGAGTCTAGAAGACACAAGTTTCTGACCTGGATCTTGGTATGGAGACCTTGAGGCATAGTGGCCATGAAAAGCTTAGGCCCAGGCAAGGACACGCCTTTAATCCCAGGAGAATGAGGCAAGGAGATCCAGGTATGGTGGTAGCACCTTTAATCTGGGCCACGCCTTCTGCTGGAGGCCTACATAGGGACATTGGAAGAAGGAAGACTCACTCTTTTTCAACTGCTTGCACTTACTTGCCAACATATCTGTTGGAACCTACTTTGACAGAAGACCAGCTAAAACTAGCCTCGTGGAACTGAGCAACTACTAGATTCTTAGACTTCCCATCCACAACTGCCCATTGTTGGGTTAGTTGGACTAACTGTAAGTCATCACAATAAATTCCCTGACTATATAGAGTCATTCCATAAGTTCTATGACTCTAGAGACCCCTGACTAATACATTCCCTAAAAGGAATAAAGAAATGCAATCATGTAACCTAAAACAATCACAGCACCTAAATGCTAAAAAAGCAGGGAGCCCCTCAGCTTCAGGATAGCATGTACCCTTTGAAGAAGCCTATCTTTAAAGATTTGTAAACAGAGAAATATACAGGTCAAACTAATCTTCAACATTTCATATTGGATATTAAATAGTATCTGTCTCTATGTGGTCACTCACGCAATGCAGACATGGACTATCTATAGCTATCTTGCTTTTCTTTCTCTGGCTATTTGGGTCGGAACCTCTGTGGTACTTATATCCCTGTGCTGTTCTTTGTGTCGTTGGCCTTGAAATCATAGGGTATATGGGCTGGGCAGAAGGTACCATAACTAGAGGTGCCTTTCCATCTCTAGGTGTTGAAAAGGTTGTCAGCAAGCCTTCTGCTGGCCTTCCTTAGATTCTAGCTCTTTTAAGCCTGAGTCTTAAACTGAGGACTGCTTGTCCCTTTTCTAGAGACCTAATGAGTTTCACTATCATTTGGCTGATGGTTCAGACCAGATTTCTAGTACGTGGAGCACGGTGCAGTTCTCATTCAGAGCCTCTGAGCTTATGACTTCAGAAAGCCAAGCTAACATTAAGTTTTCCTGCAGATTTGTTTCAGGGCACCTGGGTCAAGGAGTTTACAACTGTCCTTGAATAGAGTCTTTCCCATGTCTCTACATAAATACACTAAATGTGAAAACTTACAAAGTGGTACAAAGAATTGAAAGGAATTTTATTTACTTTATAATGCAAAAAGTTAAGTTAGATATCACATAATTTAGATACTTTTCTAATTATAATCCAAACAAATGTATCAGCTTTTCCTTAACTACAACTGATTTATTACACATTGATAATTTGACCAACGTTTTAAAGGTCACGAGTTTTATTCTGAACTTAAGTAGAATAAAACAAAGAAAATTTTGTATTCTTTGCAAATAATGTAAAGCTTACTCCATGAGCTTAAGAAAATAAATATATTTGAAAGAAGATACTAAAAGAGAGAATTAGCTGCACCTGGAAAAACTATAACAAATGATGAACATCTTACCACATTTTTCATAAAAACTATTTAAACGTTTTTGTTGAAAAAAAACCAGTGAATTTAAATAATATCCAAATGATGTGAATCATATTAATTCATAATTGTCTAAAAGAGCGTGGCAGTCTACCTAGTAATAGTAAGCTTTGTATATGAAGCTCTTGGCATAACACAAAATTAATCCTTGGCTTAGCTTAAACCAATAATGATGAAAGCAGTAGTTTTATCATTTTTCTTCTTATTATTAATTTGCTTCTTTATGTGAGCAGGAATTCAAAATCTTCACATTCTTTTCTGGAGTATGTTCCAGGGTAGGTGTCCTACTTTATGGGTAAGATTAAAAAGACATTTATGAGTGCCATGTTTTGCCAGGAGCCTGGCAGGGCCACAGTCACACCAACATTCATATATTCAAAGGCTTTAAGGATTTATAACCTGCTAAGCCTTTTTGCCTTTCCTGCCTTATAATTCTGTGACATTTGAGTCATTACCTATTAGACAACAGAAGTAAATCATTCTCCCCAAGTCTGTATCTCTGGAATTGCTCATCAAGCTGGCTTGCTGACTTCTGGGGCCCTGGGGAGATCACAGGAGTATTTTGTTTAGGGAGGATCTCTGCAACAACTCCTGGGTACTAGGGGGTGCAGCAAGGTTGTTGCAAAGAAGGCAGAGGAGAGCCTGGTGTTTCAAATTCACCAGAGAGAATTTGTGTTCCAAAATCTGACTGCTTGTCTTCCATAGGACACAGACAACATTTTCCCAAGGCTAGAGTGTTTTATAAACAGCACCTTTGGTGACAACATACACTGTAACAGAGCATAATGCTGACATCAGACATTTCTGACTTCATCTGTTTTTAAAAAATGATCACAGTAAAGAAAAATCTTGAAGACTATTAATTTTAGAATTTGTGTTGGTCATAAAGAATCACATCTTACAGAAGGCTGATGTATACATAAGTGTAGCTTGAAGGCCATATGAAATCATTTATAATGGAAATCAGTGCCTTATTATGGATGAACAATCCTAGTTTAGTCAATGTAGACCTATCTTATCACCGTATTCTTAGGTTTAAGAGTCACATGGTGAATCATTTATTATAAATTCAAATGCACTTTCCATATTACAACTGTGGGTTATGCCAAATCGAATATAGAGATATAAAAGGTAGAGGTAAAAAGCCATAAGATTGGTTAGAGTCTTGTAACCTATAATCACCAAGCAACTCACAAAGCTCAGAAAGACCCCTCCCAAGTCAGCTTCATTCATCACCTTGTGAAGCAGCATTTTAAGACAGCAGGTTTTACTCTGCATGATAAAAAAACATGATAGAAGATGAAAAGTTACTGACCAGGAAGGTCACTTCTACCCTTCTCCAGTTCAGAGATCATAAATGGAAATACAGAAGTATTATAAATTGGGGCCACCTAATCCACTGAAATTTTCTGTGTCAAGATCTCTCCAGAGATAATTATTCTGACTTGTACCTAGCCCATGATGGAACTATATATCTAGATTTAAGGTGAATTTTACTCTTAAAAAAATGTACTTCTCTTCCCTGTTTATATCACATCAGCCTAAGCAGCCCCTGAAAGACAGAGAAGACAATGTTAGACGGAAGGCAAACCAATACAAAACTGCTCTGTTTCTTAGCTCATAGCGTCCAACTGTGGTGGTTTGAATGAGAATGATCCCTGGAAACTTACGTGTTTGAGTATTTGGTCCCCAGATAATGGAACTATTTGGGAAGAATTAGGAGGTGTAGCCTTATTAGATGAGGTGTGTCACTTGGGGCTAGCTTTGAGGTGTTAAAAGATTATCATTTCTAGTGTCTGTCTCTGCTCTGTGGATCTAGATGTATGTGCTGCTTCAGTGCCATGCCTGCCTCTCTGCCTGCTGCCATGCTCCCTTCCATGATGGCTCCTATCCCTTTGTAAATAAATCCTTCCTTATTTAAGTTGCCCTTGTATTTGGTTTTTAAACTGAAGGGCATTTAATAATAATAGCTCAGTTAGTCCCCACTCTCAAGTTCCTAAGTCACTGCATCTAAGGTAGGACTGGACAATGTGCTTTTTAAAAAGAAACCACATTTCAGAGACCAGCTTTGGACTAATGGGTCTAAATCTAGAGTGAATATGGAAATCTGGGAACCCACTTGGTACTTAGACCTGCTGAGTACCTCCTTGTTGGCAGCTATGGTGGATAAATCCAGGGTTGCTCACCTGATTGTACATAAGTCAAAGGCCACACCTCCCTGCCCTGCCTACTAAAGCAAATGCTTTTATACTTATGGACCAACCCAGTCTCAGAAACACTGCTACAAGGAGGTGCTGAGTATGTAAGTTCACTAATAATAAGAAACAAATGCATTTATAGACAAATAGACGAGGCTGTCCATCAAAAGGCTAAACAGATGGTTACAAGCGCTGGCAGTGTAGACTAGTTTCACCACTTGTCGATGTTCTGATCTTGAAGCACTAGAACAGGGAGGATGCCTCGCCACAGCAGCCATTTCATGCCAAGTGCCGTGTTGTTCTTCACTGCTGTTGCCCCAGCTTCGAGTCTGGGAAGTTGTGAAGGACAGCTGTTCTGCAAGCTTCAAGGCCTTCCTTTAGAAGGTCACTGTGATGACAGAGCCTATAAAATAAAACGGTGCTGCCCGAGATGTGTATTTAAGCACAGACTGCCTGTTTCTAGAGGCTCTGGTGGTTCTTCGTGGTTTATTGAAATATATCAGCAATATAATCTAGACATAAAAAATGCAGCAACTATACGTCTCTCCACAAAGATGTAAAATGAGGCAATTTGAAAAACTTGTTTGTGTGTTTGTGACAGTTTTACATGCACTGGAGGAAGTAACTTTTAACTCTTTGATGGCTTTAATGAGGTTCAAATCCACAGCTGGGCAATCTCATTCCATATTCCATATAAATGATGGGAATGCTGATAAGCTTAACAGTAGAAAAGGCTAATTTTATATTGTCAATCATTATGAAGTTAGATCTCCACAGCCTATGAAATTAATTACTTAAATTGTTACCACTAAGAAATCGAAATTTCTGGCTGAAGTGTGGGTTACATCTTTTACTCCTAAAAGTGCAGAAAATGACTATTATTTTCCATTCAGATTCCTCTGCTGTAAGTTTCTTTAATTTTAGTAAGAACTGGAAGGTATGGAAGAATAAAGATGCCTATTTTATTCACTGGGAAAATCAATTTGGCCACCACTTTAGACTACTCTGTCACTGTACCAAGAAGCCTATCAAAGGCTGGTTAATTATTGCCTCAAACAATGTCCACTGGTGGGAAGCATGATTCTGAACTACTATAGGAGAAAATATTAAAGCCAAAACAGTATTTCTATTTTGAAGTAGCTAATCACATTGTAAGTTTGGAATATCTAGCACACATATACAGAAAAGAAAATGATAATTATTTATAAAACTACTTATTAAAGCAAAATGCTAACCTACTTGTTGGTAATGTTTAGGCACGTTGTTGAACTAATGTGTGTCTGATATCACAAAGATAAAGAATGCAGGCTGGCTACGACAGGGTGACTTGTTCTCTCCAGTTCTGAAGCAGGTCTTTAGAGAAAGGAAAATATAAGTGAGCTTCTGGAGCCAAGCCTGTTCTTGACTGTCATCTGTGACCTTGGTGCGCCAACTGCAGCCAAGTTCCAAGCCTATACCTGGGTTTTCCAGTCTCTGGCCCAAGTCCTGCATTGGGTCTTTCAGCACTGAGGTCCACTGCCTTAAACCTTCCAGACCCCAGGCCAATCTGAATCCTGAATCTTCTTGAAAGGGCTTCATCAAGTAGCTACTTCATTCCAGAGGAATACCTGCCCCAAAGAGGAGTAGGGTCCCCCAGAAGTAAGCCAGTTTCAGAGCAGTAAGGAGATTCCAGAGTCAATGGTGAGTGTCACCAGGCAGGTGAACAGACTATCTGGAGCTGTGAGGTAAAATAAAGAACCCTGGAGACAACTGGAGAGAAAGCAATGCCAATTCAGGCTATTTGAAACACATGAAAAAAGAATAACTTTTTAATCACAGAAAAAAGATTGTGTGTGGTGTTTTTTTTTTTCTTTTAAATTTCAGTACTACAAACTGAGGATTACTTAGTAGTGAATATATTAAATTTCTCTGTGAAGGGCTACAGAAATAAAGCTCCTCATCTTTGACCTGATGACATCATGTTTCTGTCTTTCATGCATCAGTCTTTTGAAAGACTTCAGTTTTGTCTTTCAGTTGCTGTGAAGTAGGCTTGACCTGGAGGCTTTATTTTCCACGGGTAAAAGCAGTTTCAAATGCTCATAGTGTTGAGCTCAGTCACATGTTACTTGTTTAAATTTTTAAATAATATTTTAAATAAGAAAAAATAATCATAAAACATTGTATTTGTTCATACCTAGAGTAAAATTTTAAGGAAGTGTCTTTGTCACTGTTCTGCTATGAAGAAACACCAGAAGCAACACAACTCTTATGAAGGAAGCTCTTGAGGGCTTGGTTACAGTTTCAGAGTCTTAATCTATTATCATCATGGCAGGGAGCCTGGCAGCAGGCAGGAGTGGTGCTCACAAACTAGTTGAGAGCAACATCCTAATCCCAAAGCAAAGAGAGAAAGAAAGAGGGGGAGCCTGGGCCTCATGTGTCACCCTCAGTGACTCAATTCCTCCCACAAGGCCACACCTGCTCCAACAAGGCCATACCTCCTAATCCTTCTCAAAGAGTGCTGTTCCCTGGAGACTAAGCATTCAAATCTATGAGCCTATGGGGGCCACTCTTAATCAGACCACCATAGGAAGAAAACTCAATATCCAAATGAACAACAACAAAAGGCATCAGCTTTTAAAGAGAATGTCCCGAGTGATGAGTGATGAACTCAGGAACAACCCACATCCACAGAGGTAAGAAAAGAACAAAGCAACTGACCTTCCAATTCCAGTGTCTGATGAGAATTGCCACCACTCAGGAGTTTAGCCCCATCTTTCTTCCTGGTTCAGGTTCTAGGAGACCCGGCCTCCCCTCCTCCAATCCCGGTTTCCCTCGACCTGCCACAGCTACCACAGCCATTAACAGGAAGAGCTCCGAGGACAGGGGTGCTGCTTTGGTTGGAGCTGGGGTCAAATGATTCCTGTTGCAGTTTGAATGTGAAATATCCCCAAGGTGGTGCTGCTTGTGGATCTAGCTAGGGGACATAGTCCATTAAAGGTGGTGGTGGTGGGGTGGGGGGTAGTTAAGAGTTAGAAGCTGACCTTATTTCTGCTTTCCTGTTCACCACATAAGGAGCTCGGCCACATTTTCCTGCAGCTACAGACTCTCCCATGATGAACTAAAAATTATGAACCCAAGTCAGCATCTCCTCTCTGAGCTGTCTCTGTGAGAGGGACAAAACCAGTAAGCAGCACAGTTCCCAGCAGGAAAAGGAAAGGTCAGGCTGGAGTAGAAAACCAGGATAATTCCTGTAAGAGCTCTGGGTAGCTTGTTTGCTTTCTGCACTAAACTTCATTCAGCCTCACAGATGCAAAAAGACCAAAGGTCTGGTGAGAAACTCTGGTCTGTCGGCCCATACTTTCTGTCTTTGGTTTTTAATAAATATATAAGTTAATTAATTAATTTTAAAAACACTTTCTGGACAAACTCATATATTAAGAAGTTCCTTTTAAAGTACAAATTAAAGATGGGTTTTTTTGTGGATGTTCTATTCTTATTTGGCCTATATGCACAGATTTACAAAGGTAAAAAGAACAGATATTATTCCTTTATAATTATTTCACTCCTAAAACATCATCTCTTGCCTTTGTGAGGCTGAATGAACAGATCTAGTCATTGTCTTACAAACTCTGAATGTTAAAAAAAATAAAATAAAACTAATCTAATTATAGTTGTTTCCTTAGAGTCTCCAAAGGCTCTTTGCCTGGCTCAGCTCTCCTGGAACGTCCAAAGTCAACTCTCCAAGGTTCAGTGCACCAAGACACTGTTGTCTCTTCCAAATACCCTTAAGCTCTCCAATATCCTTTTACTTCATGCATTCAACTCCAGAGCATCCTGGGACTGGGACTGCCCCAGCCTCATCTTACCTAGTGCTGGGGTGAGTGCCACCATGTCTCACAGTTCTCTTAGCACTTAGTAAATAACTGTCTTCCTTCCTTCTGTCTGGTTTGTGTTACATGGAGAACCTGGAGACTGCAGGATCCTTTAAATTATACTTCCTATCCTGAATACTATAGTAATCAACAATCCATGCAATTCTTTTCGCCTCAATGATTTCAGTGGCTAGAACATGGTCTCCTGTGGGCACAATTATATGTTTTATGAATAAATGACCAATTGTCTTATGATGGAGAAACTGTGGTATCTTTTATTAAATCCAGCTAAATCATAACTGTTTTTTCTCCTTTATACTCATGACCTACCTTCCTTTGTAGCCCTTCTGTATTCAGATTCACTGCAGGTCAGTGCTGGGTTGCCAAGACTTACAGAGCCACTCAGTGCTTTGTGTTGGTGAGAAGACAGTTTCATCTGCTGCCTACAGGGCAAGCTAAGCAAGGGATACCTTTAAATTCAAACTGTATGGTATGGACAGAAAGGACTACTTTTTAAAACTACCATTCCCTCAAGTTCTCTTTTTTCTTATGTTTCAGTTCCAAAGAAATTTGACTACAATTCACAACATTTAAGATCCTCTAAAGACCATGAAGTTTCTTAGGTTTAAATATTTATGTAGAATGTATTTATACACAAGGGGCCCACCTGCTATAACATACAACTAACGAGCCAAAGCAAGTCTGAAACACTAATCCTATCTGTGTGGCACACTGTCACCCAAAGCTGTTTAGCACCTTCACGAGTCAGAGAGAGGTCTCCTGACCTCCCACCCACAGGTACACAAATACAACAGGGCCAAGAGGCCTGTAACGTTAGGATGCAAATTAAGATTTAAACAGTGGAACAATTGGTTAGAGCTAATCCTTTTACAGAGGTGTAAATGGCCATTGAGAATTGAATTCTAGACTACTGGCTTTTGTTGAGTAATATCACAGACAAATTTTACTGGAGAGAGTCACCAGCTCTGAGGACTCCTGATAAAATAGTTAAATGAAGCCAATGGAACTTGCTTGTTTTGATATCAAATTTCCTGGCCATAAATCCAAGAACATAAATAAAACCACAGCAAGAATCAGTGCCCTGGGAAAATAAACTGGTTGTGACTATCTCAAGTCTGACACCCGACGGCTGTGAAGCCACTGTGAAGTTTGTACACCCGGTTTTGTTTGCTACACACAAAAAAAAGATTGTAGAAAGGACAAACACATACATAGTTAAACAGTATTTTTCTTTTGACAGGCTCTCTTACAAAACCTATGTTTTGGTAGCTACCTCGCCCTTATTGTACAGCCCCCTGGGTGGTCCCTTCCAGGGGGCCACTTGAAGGGAGCACAATGCCCAGAAGGAAAGAAGGAGGGGACAGCAACACAAAGGCCAACAGAGCAGGGCGGTCTGCTGCAGGCTGAAGAGCAAGGGTCAGCAAACATCGCTGCTTCTCTTTACCCAGGAAACAAGGGCTCCTTCTCTTTACCTGGAAGCACTGTGATTAAGCTGACAGCTCGAATTATGGGCTACCTTTTGTAGGGTGCCATCCGGCTGTGCTAAGGTCCCCTTCATTGTCACCAAAACTGCACAAGTAACACCCTGGCCTTCCCCGCCTTAGGCCTCCCAATAGGCCTCATCATTCTGTTCCACTCCCATCCTCAGATCCAGGCCCCTCCTGTACCACATCCCCCCCACCCCCAAAGTTTCTTAATGAGGAGCTGGAAAGCCTGGGAGAATTTATAATGAATGTTTCCCTCCACCCTTGAGCAGAGATAAGCAGCCTGAACCTGTCACTGTTTCTAGTAGCCAAGAATCATTAGTGACAGCTGTAGATGTCTTTTAAGGAACAGATAAAGTGTTTTCGGGCCATTCTCTTTGATAACTATGGATTCCACACTTAATATACAGGTTGACAAAACCCTAGCTGCAGATGGTTGCAAGTGAAGATGGGAAAAGAGTATTCTTACTTCTGTGGGTCTCTTTTAATAAAACAGCACTGACTGGCAGTGGGGTTTAATTAAAGGGTGTTAGTTGAGTTTTTCACCAGGGAAGAAGAAACGGATCTCTGGGACATGCAGAGGCTAATCGTACCTTGCTTTAGTAAAAACAGTGTCTAGGGTAAATGTCTTATAATCATAGAACTTCATACCTCTTCAAAATCCAACATTGAACCCTGTATTTTGGAAAAGTCTTAAAAGTACTATAGTCATATTACTTTTAAGTATATACTAGATACTATTTTAAGTAGTTCTGTAAGCTCATTCAGAGGCAGTGGTTCTCATCCTTTATAATGCTGTGACCCTTTAATACAGTTCTTCATGTTATGTTGACCCCCCAACTGTAACATTATTTTTGGTGCTACTTCATAACTGTAATTTTACTGCTGTGTGAATCATACTATAAACAACTGTGTTTTCCAGTGGTTTTAGGGGGCTCCTGTAAAAAGGTCACTCAACCTCCAAAGAGATCATGACCCACAGGTTAAAAACCACTGCTCTATAAGGTCCTTGTGGGAAAAAACACCTCATATGATCAAGGTAGAATCATCTTTGCTGGGGCCTAATGACTCATACAGCAGCAAAAAGTACAGCAACCATCTCCACTGTGTTGTTACACTCTGCGTCTGCATACACACCTGTGTGCACACAGAAAGGAAGACAGGGTACTCAGAGCAGATTGTGAAGGTTATGATCTCTAAGTAGGAAAGGGGAATTGCAGGTAGGCTTGCTGAAGCCTCAGGCAACATTCACAACTCGTAAAGAAGATGGACATAGTGGTACATGCCCACAATCCCACCATTTCAGAGGTGGAGGTAGGAGGATAGTAAGTTTAAGGCCAGTCTGGGTTATAAGTGACAGTATCTCAAACAAAACAAAATGAAGATACAAAATGAAGATACAAAACTAAAACACACACGTCCTTAAAATATATCACTTTTCCAGGATAAATGAGTCTCTAAGTAGGCCAATTATAAGGAATATAAGTAGGTCATATAAGGAATGAGAACAAGTTCAGAATAGAGCCTCATCTTCTGCTATCTCTGGGGGTGGAGGTGAGGGAGGTGATAAGAGGAGGGGGGCAAGGCCTTCCCAGTGTTCTGACTCTGCACTAGGCCACCTTTAGGGTAACAAGGAAGTGAGAGCAGCCAGGGCAGGTACCCTCCAAAGGACTCAATGCCAGTAACACTAGCCTCCTCTGCTGAGTACAGTAGATGCAAAAGAGGACTGCTCAAAGACTGTGTTGGGCTATAGCTGAACCCTTCAGAGTCAGTCACACTGTGCTTAACAGAAAGTGCTGGATCAATTTACGATTCAAATACTCATTCACTTAAGAAGCTGCTGAAAGGAGCCACCAACAAAAAGATGAGATAAGGAACAAGTGGAAAAACCCACATTGTCATGAATAAACAGATGGATGTAAAAGGCTGCTGTAAAAGGCAGCAGGCCAATGCAGTAAGAAAACAACAGAAGCTACTGGCTCTCCTCCATAGGGTCTGAGAGCCAGATGAACACAGTGCTCCCAACTCGGTTATTAGAGTTCAGGGAATGTATGCACAGCCCAAATGTTTCCATTTTTCTTTTTTATTGTTTAATTAATTAAGTAATTAACTTTACATCCTGACTACTGGTTCCCCTCCCTCCTCTCCTCCCAGTCCTTCTCTTCCCCCTCCTCCCCCCTCCCCCATCTATTCCTCCTACCTTTCTCTTCAGAAAACAGGAGTCCTCTCATGGATATCAATCTGCTTTGACATATCCAGTTGCAGTAGGACTAGGCACAACTTTTTCTATTGAGGCTAGACAAGGCAGCCCAGTTAGGGGAAAGGGTCCCAAAGGCAGGTGACAGTGTCACAGATAGCCCTTACTCCCAATATTCCACATGAAGACCAAGCCACATAACTGTATCATATGTGCAGAGGGCCTACGTCAGTCCCATGCAGGCTCCGTGGTTGGTAGCTCAGTTTCTGTGAGCCCTTACGGGCCCAGGTTAGTTGATCAAATGTTTTCATTTTTCAAAATGGCAGATACCAATTTCACATGCAGCCCCAGCTAAAGATGGGATGATGTTATTGAAGCAAAAGTGACCAGCACATATCCAGCTTTCCAGTAAAGAATATCAAGGCCCCAGACCCAACCATTGTCTGGAAAGCAGTGGTTTTCAATCACTGAGATGCAGAAGATTCAAATTCACAATTTTTTTTTCAAAATATCACTGAATATATAAATTGGTAAGACATTTACTAGTAGGCAGTGTGTGTGTGTCAGAGTGTGTGTTATAAGAATCAAACCACTGGCATATATAGCCATGATTTCTTAAAAAAAAAAAAAACAACTATCCATGCTAACAAAATCATCTATTTCCAAAATGCTATTCTTTTTCATTTTTCCATTTATTTTGTTATCTTCTAGTAAGCAAACTCTAGCAGGGACCGATATTTTAGTAAAGGGATTTTTTTTTTTCAGGTGAGTGAAGTGTGGGGCCTTTCCCAGGCTAGGCAAGCACTCTTCTACCACAGCTGTGGGTCACTCTCCTCATGATCCTCAGGGGATCACAATGCTGTCCCCATCTTGCAATTGGAGTGGCAATGATCAGCCATGCAAAATGTGGTCTATTGACACTCCCCTGGAGAAGAGCAGGGAAGTCATTAGACACTCATCTATCTGGATCACAGCCACTCCCTCCCAGATGCATGAAGCCTATGGGAAGTGCTGGAGTGCATAGGAGATAGGCTTACTGTAGAGGACCTCTGCACTTTAATTATGGGGCTGTGGGATGGTTTCACCCTGTTTCTTTCCAGTGGTACAGCTGTTTGGGGGGGGGGGGTCACTCATATTCCTGTAACTAAGCCAAATAACTCACTGGTTCATCAAGCTAGACATGGATGGAATAATTCCTTTGGTCTATATTGGTAACCTATCTGGGATTTATAGATATTTGTTCACAACTCCCCAGAATGTCATGCCAAGAGCCACTGACCAATGGTCCCAACTCTAGTAGGGTGATTTTGACAAAATTTCCTAAATTACAAAGATTCATTTCCTTTAAAATTTAGGACTTTATTTAAAATTCACCATGAAAAAAAGGAAACAAGTTCAAATCTAAAATCACTCTTACCATATTCAATCATACAGCTTATTAAAAAGATAGCCAAATTTACATATTTACATTGGGAAAAGGAAAAGAAAAAACTAGACAATCTTTGAAAGTCAAGAAAGACAGGGCTTCAGAACTGCTCGTCACATATCCTATGTGGGCAATGCTCTATCCTTACCAAGATTCAAAGTAGCAACGTTCAGTATAAAAGTGCAGAAATGCATTAGGCCTCACTCTGTCCATTTGGCCTATCTGCCTTTTACACTTGCCTTGCACTGAAGGGTAGCTCTCCCATTCCAGCTATCAAGTTTGAATATTACTTTCAAGTCCCTTTAAAAAAAATTGTGACATCTGCTACAAAAGAAGAGGGAGGCTAGGTCCAGCTCCTGCATGCTCTTTGGTTGGTGGTTCAGTCTCTGTGAGCCCCCATGGGCTCAGATTAGTTGATCCTGTAGGTCTTCTTATGGTGTCCTTGACCCCTCTGGCTTGATCATTCTATCCCCCACTCTTCCATAAGACTTAGAGTTCGGCCCCACGCCACCTTGGGTTCGAACTCAGCAGACGGTTCCAAGGTCCCCAGAGGACTCTCCACACAGCAGGTGCCCTAGCACACCCAGGATCTTAGGATCACTGAGGAGAGTCAGTCTCCAGAGAGGGCTCTGACCCCTGGACTCAGGTGAGAGTGCCATTTTGTATCCCAGGTCCCTCAGAGACCAGTCCATACAGGAGAGCGTGTGGGCCGCAGAAACAACAGAGCTTCTTGGACAGGGTCCCTTCGGGCCTTCATCTTCAGCCAGGAGATGGATCTGAGCTCCAGACCTCTATGCACCTTCCCGGCAAGAGGAGAGCTTGCCTGCAGAGAGTGCTCTGACCACTGGGACTCAGAAGAGAGTTGGAGTCCCAAGAGTGCTGACAGAGGCTAACAGAATCACAGGAGGAACAAGCCAGAGACAGCTAGAACATCTAACACTAGAGATTACCAGATGTCAAAAGGCAAACGTAAGAATCTTACTAACAGAAACCAAGACCACTCGGCATCATCAGAAC
>NC_034592.1:129372095-129380905 GCF_900095145.1 Mus pahari | reverse complement strand
GGTTCGGGAGCAGGGAAGAGGGAGGGTATAGGGGACTTTCAGGATAGCATTTGAAATGTAAATGAAGAAAATATCTAATAAAAAATTAAAGTAAAATTAAAAAAAAATCTTTGTGAGAAACCCCAACTCTGCCATAAAAGAAAAAAAAAAAAGTCTGTGCTGAGTCCTTTAGTAGAAAGGAAAAAAAATGAGGAGAAGAGCAGCGAGCTGGTCTAGCAGGCAAAGGTGTGTGCGCACTGTACAAAGCTGATTGCCTGAGGTCAATCCTCGAATCTCAGAATGGGGGAGAAAACTGACACCCAAATGTTGTCCCCTGAGCTTCACAGGTGTGGCACTAGTACACACCTGCACACACACATGGGGTGGTGGTGGGAGAATAAAAATTTTAACATTTTTTTTAACTTAAAAAATGTCCCTTGTGTTAATCAAAGGGGAATGTTTCTTTAAAAAAAATTGCATCTTCTAATGTAACTGAACATGTTTGCTATGGTATAGTCAATTTGTTTCACTGGTATTAGAAAGGTATAAGGAAGGATTTATTAATTTCTCATCACAATTAAAAAATAAAG
The DNA here is from genome assembly GCF_900095145.1 of Mus pahari. Lineage (NCBI taxonomy): Eukaryota > Metazoa > Chordata > Mammalia > Rodentia > Muridae > Mus > Mus pahari. Next base: position 129,380,336 of record NC_034592.1, on the reverse strand, counting down.
TTATTTTAAAATTATTATTAATGATTCATTTTATTTCCAGATCTCAGCTTCCCCCCTCCTCCACTCACAATTCTTCCTCCCAGTGGCTCCCAGTTCCTACCCTTCTCAGAAAAGAGGAGGCCTCCTATGAATATCGACCAGCTGTGGCATGTCAAGTTGCAGTAAGACTAGGTGTGTCTTCTTCTTTTCGGGCTAGATGAAGCATTACAGTCAGGGGAAGGGGATCCAAAGGTAGGCAGTATAGTCAGAGACAGTCTCTGCCACTGCTTAAGGAGTCCCACATAGAGACCCAGCATTGAAACTGTTACGTATGTGGAGAGGGCCTAGGTCCATTCTGTACATATTCTCTGGTTCACAGTTCAGTCTCTATGAATTCTTATGGGCTCAGATTAGTTGATCTGTAGGTTACATTGTGGTGTCCTTGACCCATGTGGCTCCTTAAACCCTGCCTCTCCCTCTTCCACAGAATTTCCCAAGCATCAGCATGTTTCCATAAGCTGCTGGGTGAAGCCTCTCTCTCTGATAATATTAACATGTTTTTTAAAAAGAGAAAAACATCCAAGAGGCTAAGGCTCAGTGGCAGTTTACCTAGGATGCACACAGTCTAGGTTTGATCCTAGCATTACAAAAATACTTAGAAAGAAAGAAAGCAACCAGTGGCCATTGATATGTCAAGATAAAGGTTACTGTTTCTTTCTTCCTTGAGCACCGGAGTTTGGAGTCAACATGGACAAAATAGAGAAGATGGGGAGGAAAAGCATGAGATTCAGCAAACTTGAAGATAAAGTCAAAATGATCCAGAACTGACATGTAAAGAGAAAGAAGGAACAAGGAACTATGAACTACCACAAACGATATGCATGCCCACTGTGGAGAATGCAGGAGGAGAGCAAATGAGTAGAGAAACAGAGAAAATACCTAAAGCAACAATGACTAAAAAGTTCAAAATAACTAGCACACCTCAAACCAGAATCTGGAAAAGTCATAGAATACCAAGATAAATGCCAAAAATTTCTACACATAGAAGTGTGTCCATGCTCAATGAAATCAGAATGCATAGATTGAAACAGGCAGAATCTTAAAGAGATAAAACCACAATTACAGTTTAAGACTTGAACCCACCTCTATCAGTAGCTGACTGACCCAGTGTGCAGTCAGTCATGAAGTGGGCAAACTAAATAGCAGCATCAGTGACATATAGCTGAAATGTGTAGACCACTATATCCAATGCCACCAAGATCTAATTTCAAACTCAGAGGGCATATACTGAGAATATCACATGCCTTGACAAATTTAAAATAATAAAATAATTATTATGATTAAGAAGTATGATTGTAGGCCAAATGTGAGAGATACTACAGACTTGGTGGGTATAACTCAATTGTATTTTTCATAGTTTTGGGGGTGGGAAGTCCAAGATCAGGGTGACCAATTCAGTTCCTGAGAAGGCCTGCAGGTGGCCACCTTCTATGTATCCTTATGTGCAGAGGAGAGTCTGGTGCTCTTTAAAAGCGCCAGCCCTCTGAGATTAAGGTGCTACCTTTATGACCTCAGGTAACCTTTGGGACCTTCTCACAGGCCTTATTCCATATATTGGTAGTTAAGAGTTTCAACAAAAGAATTTGTATGTGTGTATGGGAGGGGTGTATGGGTAATAAATATTTATTTATAGCTAGCTAGCAGAGGATAGGGAACAAATATCAGAAGTCACAAAATTCATAAATGACAGGTCTTCATTACTGATGTCACAAATATCAAATGGAGAATAAAAGAACAGAATATGAACAAGTATATGTCAAATATGATAATTAGAGGAAATGGACAGATGACTTAAAGGACAGAATCTATCACATACAGAAAGAAATACATCACTTAAATAGGCCTACAGCAATAGAATAAGCTTAATCATTGTTTAACCTTCCAACTGCTTCATTGGTAAATGCTAGCAGAGAATGAATTTTACCAAGTCTCTGCCATCTCTTTCTGGAAAATAAAAATAAAAAACAAACAAACAACAACAAACAAAAAAGGCCAGAGCCCAAGAAAAGACATACTCCCATTTCATAAAGAACTAGGACTTAAAATTAAAGCTAGTACTCAAAATAGAGAAATTTTAATTAAAATTCAACAATAAGAAAAATAAACAGAATTAAAAATGGAAAAGAGAAGGCTGGAGAGATGGCAGTTGCTGTTCTTCAAGAGGACTCAGGTTCAATTCTCTGTGGTTACATGGTAGCTCAAAATCTTCTGTAAGTCCAGTTACAGGGGATCCTGTAACTCTTCTAACCTCTGTGTGGATGCATGTAATATAAAGACACACATGTAGGCAGAATACCCATACATATAAATGTTTTTTTAAATAAAAAAATTAAAAGGACAAGAGATCTATATAGATTCATTAAAGATATATAGGTACAAAGTAAGTATATGAAAATCCCATTATCTTTTCACATTAATAAACTGCAAATTAATGAGATACTACACACTTAATAACTAAAATTAAAAACAGAACCAACAAAACAAAATACAAGAAAACCAAATGTAAATGCTGATACAAACAGGAGCAATCAGAATTCTCAATCACTGATGGTGATAATGTAAACTGGTACAGTAATTAGGAAGTTTCTTTTAAAGCTAAACCGAGACTTAGCTGGGCTCAATGGCCCAGTGGCTGCTCTCTTGATTACCTGATTAAGTTGAAAGTGTGTGTGTCCCCAAACACACACACACACACACACACACACACACACAACAAAAACAAAAACAAAAAACCCTGTACATGGACTTTTACAATAGTTTTCTTTATAACTGATAAAACCTGTAGGGTACTAATGTATCCAGTAATAAATAAGTGAATACATAAATTGTGACATATCCATATACTATACTATACTATAATTCATTGTCAGAAAGAAAATAACCCAGCAAGCCACAGAATGACAAGAGGAAACCTAAGATGAATGCTGCTCAAAAAGCCATTCTGAAAGGCTGCGTGCCACATGCTTTCACCTCTGGTACACTCAATAGCCAAAGCTACAGAGATGGTAAGAACAGTGCCTGAAAACCACACCGGTCAGAATTCACAGTTGTGCAGTCTGGTGTGATGGCTGTATCTACAACACAGAAACTGCACCTATGGCTCAGGGGTTGTTGTAGAAGGGGGTAGGAAGACTCTAAGGGCTAGAGGAATGGGAGTTTGCTATGAGATGGTGTCTCTTAGGAATGTCAGAAGCTATACCCACAATGTCTCATCAACATGGCTGTCAGAATATGACCTGAACAAGAACAATAATAGACAAAGTAGACAGGGAAAAGTCCACCAAGCCTCACCCCTAGACCAAGAACTACAGGCAACTAAGGAACGCTGAAAGAGAGAGACACAGCCTTCCCCGGGAAGCCCAGATCAATTGGTTATTCAACACCAAATGGTCATCCCAGGAAACATACATAGAACTGACATTATACAGACTGAGTAAGTTGTATTTATGTGTTTAGGAGTACAACACACACACACATGCCATGAATTTGAAAGAGAGCAAGGGGAGGGGTACATGGGAGGTGCAGGAAAGGAAGAAGGAAAAGGTGTAATTATATTATAATTTCAAAACTTTTTTCAAAAAATTCAATATTTAAGAATGGATAGTGCTTGCCAACAGTTCAAGGAGGAGGAGAGAGCTGTGTAGATGGAACACGGGGATTCTAGACAATGAAAGTGTCCTAACCCATTCTGCATACTACTGTAATGTGGATATATGTGTTTGTAAGAAGAACAAAAGACAAAGAAGCTTGATCCATGCTACACCTCCTGGAGACAAACCAGAGAAGCACTATAGGAGAAAACCTGCTGCTGGCACAGATGTACACAAAACTACTTTTCTGGTCTCTACCCACCATGCTCTTCTCACTCAGATCTGACCACGGGGGTGAGAGGTGAGGGAAAACCTGGCTTATCTTGGCTACTGGGGTCCCCTTGACTATATCCATTGTCTCTATGCGCTCTCACACGGAAACCTACACGCACGACTCAACCTTCTCACTGCCATTGTGGACAGGTGCTTCTGCTCATACAATCCTTGCAGAGATGCAAATCTCACTTCCAATCCTTATTTGTACCTTCTACTGCTATGTAGCAAATCGCCACGACTCTGGCACCTAATGCAAATTTATTAGCTCACAGTTTCGATGGATCAGGATCTTGATATGTGTGACTGAGGCCCTTTGCTCAAGTCTCACCAGACTAAAATTAAGGTGTCTGCTGGGGCTGCAATCTCACTCAAGGTCCACATCCATGAATTCCTTTTCTTACCTCTGGAGAACTGAAATGCTCTGTGCCTGGAAGGCATGAAAACAACTCCCTACTACAAGATGGCATTTTGCTTCTCTGAGTCTATCTCACCTGCTCAAAATCCAATCTCTTTTAGAAAGTCTTATCTGATTAGGTCAGGCCCACCTGACTAATCATGACTAGCCCAAAGTCAATTGATTCAGGACTTCAGGAAATCTGCAGAACCCTTTATCTGTCATATAATATAGAATAGTCAGGAATGAAATCTACCAAACTCTCTGACATTTGAGGCTGGGGGATTATGCAGGAGATGTGCAGTAAGGGGCAAGAAACTTGGAGCCATCTCAGAATTCTGCCTACCCTGTAGAGAATTAATCCTGAGGAAGTCAATGCTATCTAACCCCTGTAAAGCAAGCCACTCCTCACACCCTCCTCTTAAAATAATCTTCAACTGTCCCACATGACATGGAAATTGAACTTCAAACTCATTATTTAGGGTCCATCTGCACTTGCCCTAGTAGATGCTGGAACCCTTAACTTCCAGAATCCCTCCTTACTGAGTTCTCACCAAGCCCATACCTTCGGTGTCCTTTGTGTCTGTATACCTGCCCTTTCCCTCCTAATTTAAAGCCTGTTCAGACTCCAAGAAGCTTCACTGAGCCTCCTACAAAAGCTTTCCTGACTCTCTGAATCCTTGTTGAGCTTTTCTTGATCTGAGTTTGCTCTGAAGTACTAGAACAGACTGAAAAAGGAAACCACATACTTCCCAACCCATGTACACATGCCTTTGCAATGCAACTTTGAAAGCCAAAGAGATGGACTGGGTCATGTGACTCTTTATCCCATGTAATGTCAGCAAACATGATACAGCACCCGTGCAGGCTGAGTCAGCTCTGTAGCAGAACACTTGCCTAACATGAGGAGGCCAGATTCTAGCTAAAAGCACAGAACAAAGCCAAAGTCAAACACTGGGGAATTTGGGCTTTCCCTCGTGCTGTCTTGGGGCCATACCACCACCAGTGACAGGCCATACTGACCTTCCAAATGATGAGAGACAGGCCAAGTCACTCCTATGGCCCCCAAGTGACCATGGACCTGTCACATGGAATATAACAAAGGTAATGCTTCAAACCATGGGGCTATATACCAACTTGTACTTCAATTTATTTATTCTTTAAAATAAGGAGATTCAAAAATCACCCTTTTTAGTAACAATTGCTTTACTGTTTCATTTTAGTATATATTTTGTTTTTTAAAATTTATTTACTGTTTGTGTGTGTGTGTGTGTGTGTGTGTGTGTTTATGCACACTTGCACACATGTGTGGTGTGAAAGGTGGCATGTCGCAGAGTACATGTACATGTCAGAGGAAAACTTTGTAGACTTGATTCTTTCCTTCCAACTTTAAGCAGGTTTCAAGGATTGAACTTTGATCATCAGGCTTGTAGAGCAAGCACCTTTAAATGCTGAGCTATCTGTCCAGCCCTTGGCATGTTTTCTTTGAAGAAGAGTTTCTTCATTAGACTTATGCTGGAGAAACCATATGAACTGGTTTTCAGTATCTGAAATCATCTATGGGACTGGGTCTGGAAACTTACTCAAAAACTTGGCTTAAAAAAGAGAGATTTTATTTACTTGTATATTATTTATCGTGAGTCAGGGTTTCACTATGTAGTTCCTACTGAACTCACTACGTAGACCAGGACAGCCTCTAACTCAAAGAGATCTGTCTCTGTCTCGAAAGTACTGAATTTAAAGGTGTGCAACATCATACCCAGCAAGATTTTACTTTATTTTTCTACTTATATGTATATGTGGGCCTGTCGTGTAGGTTTCTTCTGGCCTACAAAGGCCAGAAGAGGGTATTGGATACCCTGGAACTGGAGTTACAGGAGGTTGTGAGCTGCCTAAAACAGGGGCTAAAAACTCAACTCAGGTTCTTTACAAGAGGGTTATATGCTCTTAACTCCTGAGCCATCTCTCCAGACTCTTAAATACACAAATTATTTGTGGTATGTCCATATACAGAAATATTATTCAACCAGAAAAAGAAATGAAATTTTGATACGTGACATAACAGGTATGAACCTCAAAACCATATGCTAACTGGAATTAGGTACACATAAAAGGGGCAAGAATGAGTTTATTTACAAGAATTATTTAGAGTACCAATTTTAACTATACACCATGAATGTAATTAGTATTATTGAATTGTGTATTTTATAATGGCAAATTTCGTGTTATATATTTATTATAGGACTTAAAATTAATGATGTAATATACTCAAATCCATTGAACTATATACTCTAAACAGAGACTTGAATCGCATATAGACTATATCTTAATAAAACTATATTTTTAATTAAAAGCATAAAAATCATCACATCAGGATCCGAGGGTAAAGGTGTTTGCACCCAAACCTAATGACCTGAGTTCACCCCCAGGACCCACATGATGGAAGGAATGAACTGACTCCTACAAGTTGTCCTTTGACCTATATTTATGCCATAGCATGTGCAAGCCACTGCCATATACATACTAAATAAATAAATGTAATAAAAAGAAAACCCCCTTCAACCTAATACCTAATTTCTAGAGAGTGCTTTAACCACCAAAAATCAATAGGCTCAAATTTAACAGCACAGACAGCAATGAACTACTGTTGACTGACCTCTTCATTTTGAGGAGGGGAGGTTATCAATACGAATATTGAAAAATTCACCAAATGCCCATATTTTCCAGTGACTGTTTGAAAACTATATTGAAAAACGCAGGCACTTAGATTTAGGATTATAGGAAAAAGTCATTCATGCAGCAGAAGATTGGGACAAAGAATATTCTTCATTTCAGCATCTTCCAACTTTTTTACCTCAGAAAATCATCAAGTCCTATATAGTGGGACTTTCTGTAAGCCACTGGTGGTATAAATAGTGACACAGAGGCTATTAGTATAATTTAAAGCTTAGGTCTTTAGCTGTGATTTCTCCAGCTAGTGTTTAACTTAAACTATTCTAGTCTACAACCTGTCTTGTATTTATATATTTCTCTGTTCTGCTGCAGTTGGTGCCTGCTCCTCTCTGTGTCTGCTCTTGAATCTCCAACTATGTTTTCTTCCCCTGTGTCCCTCTCTCTGTCTGGAAAGTTCTCCTCACCTTCTTCCTGTCCAGCTATTGACTGTCAGCTCTTTATTACAACCAATCAGTAGCGTGACAATCTAATACAGGTCTAGATTGCCTTAGGCAGGTGAGGAAGAACAAATATTTACAAAATGGAAAATCTGGCATAGAAATGGGGCATAGAAATAACAACACCAAAATCCTGCCGACATTTAGCATTTAGAAATTACAACTGAAAACACAGAGGCACACCTTCACACAATGTGAAAAGAAGGTTACCCTAAGATCCTAAATTAGCCTAGGTACAACCCTGCTTAGCACATTACCAGAGGAATAAGCCTGCAAACACAAAATAGACACATTCAATCTCTAGTCATAAAGTCTGTGATATGCTTCTATATGATCTAACACCTACAAGTTCTTTAATGTAAGAAGCACAATAATAGAAAAATCCTCCAGGCTTCTCTCTCCAAGACATTCAATTTCTCAATGAGAGCAACCAGCCAGTTCTGTGCACAGGGCTTATACTCTGCATCTGCTCTTAAAAGAACATCCACTTTGACATTCACTGCCCCACACTGCTAGGATGAAAGCAATCAGCATGTTGGTGCAACTGAAAGCTGGGGGTTAGGAGTTAGGGAGGCAAACGTTCTCTCTCTCCTTCTCCTTCTCCTTCTCCTCCTCCTCCTCCTTCTCCTTCTCCTCCTTCTCCTTCTTTCCTTCTCCTCCTCCTCCTCCTCCTCCTCCTCCTCCTCCTCCTACTCCTCCTTCTTCTTCTTCTTCTTCTTCTTCTTCTTCTTCTTCTTCTTCTTCTTCTTCTTCTTCTTCTTCTTCTTCTTCT
>NC_034592.1:129331747-129372089 GCF_900095145.1 Mus pahari | reverse complement strand
CCTTCTTCTTCTTCTTCTTTCTCTCTCTCTCTCTCTCTCTCTCTCTCTCTCTCTCTCTCTCTGGTGTCAGAAGTTAGGGAGGCAAGCTCACTCCCCCCCCATGTTCTGCCCCCAGGCCTATGTGACACTGCTACATTCCTGGTCTTGGTCTTAGTTTACTCACTTATAAAAGGGAAGGTCTATCTTAAGCTATTTATTTAGGCTCTTTCTCCTCCTAAAAGAGATTTGATTGATTGGTTTGTTTTAATCACAGAATTTGTCTTCAATACCTAATAAGTTTTCTAATCAGAGAATACAGAAAAACTTCTATTTCGTCCAAATTTTCCAATTAATTGTAAAAACACATACCTCACTTTTTATGAGTTGGACATTGTTAAATGCCCAAAATGTACTACACTGAAGCTCTAATTGAGCACCAGGGATTCTCATATTTACACCCAGAAAAGGAAGTCTGACTTAGAGAAGCAAGGATAAGTATTACCTAATTTTTCTGATAATTTGTTTTTATTTTATGTGCATTGGTATTTTGCCTGATATATGTGTGAGGGAGGATTCATAGACAGTGGTGAGCTGCCATGTGGGTGCTGATAATTGAACCTAGGTCTCCTCTGGAAGAATAGTCAGTGCTCTTAACCACTGAGCCATATCTTCAGTCAAGTATTATGTCATTTAATGGCCTGGGGAAACAACAGCATGGGAAGCAATGCGAAGACTGAGTGTATATTTGCATAAAAGTCTTTAGTCCTAAACTTCAATTTCCTAGTAATTGTAAGTTCACTTACTTTTTTCTTTTATTGTGGAAAAAATGTGAACATCATTTAAAAAAAAATAATGGTAGGGGGGTTGGAAAAAAATAAGGGTAAGAGTTAGGTTAAGAGACTTGTACATTTGCCAGGATTGCCTGGGTATAATTATAAATGGTCAATCACTGACTGAGTGTTCAGTGACACTCAGACTTTTAAAAGCAACTTTAAAATTTGCAAAAAGGAAAGGAAGAAAGGAAAGAAATGAGAGTTTAATCCAAAAGCCTACTTATAAGATTAGGCAACCTAAACAATCTTTGTTGGGTATTCAATAATATTTTCCAAGTTGGGTGAACTCTAAAAGACATGTACAACTGAAAACAGAATGATTATGAGAAAAAGAATGGCTTACTGTCTTGGTGAATCTGGGAAGGGTTCCCTTTTTGAATCAGGAAAGCTTTGGGTCTGCAAAACATATTCAGTGAAGAGCAAATCTTGTCTTGGTTCAGTGTGGACCGCTCCTGAGGCCTGCATTCCATCTTTATCCGCCATCTTGGCTCGTGGATTTGACAGTGCCTCCAGACTCTCTAAAATCAGATCATCTTCACTTACAGAAACTGTGAGGTCGCTGCTGCTGCATGAGCTTTCCTCCTCCTGCTCTTCCTGAAGTTTTAGGGAGGCCTTCTGTGACTTTGGGTCCCCATGGTCAAGATCATCTGCAAGAGGAGAAATGTGGGCATTGCTGGTCACAAAGTTCTGAGAGTCCAAGGAACACAAAACAGAATTTCATCCTTTTAAAAATATATAGAAAGCTGTGGTGTTGTGATGCACACCTTTGATCTCAGCATAGGTAGGAGGATCTCTTGAGTTCAAGGTCAAACATGGTCTACATAGAGAGCTCAAGGCCTCCCAGGGCTACACAATGAGACTCTGTTTGGAGAAGAAAAAGACAAAAACAGAAACAAAAAACCAAACCAAACCTAAACAAACCCCAACCCAAAGCAACAAACACACAGAAGCACAGAACTGGGAGATAGCTCAGTCAACTAAGCTTCAGAAGCATGAAGTCATGAGTTCAATGCCCTGCATGCACATAAATATGCAGGCTCCACGGTATGCTTATAATCCCAGGGCTGCTGAGGCTGAGACAGGGAGACTCTGTGCCTCACTGGCCATTCAGCATAGACTAATTGGTGAACTCCAGGTCAGTAAGAATCCCTGTCTCAAAGGAACTTGGTAGCCCTTCTTACAAAAGTTGACACCCCGCCTATTTTGAGGGCTGAACACTATCAACCTTCAAAAATATCTTAAATGCTTTTTAAACATGGTTTTAAAAATTAGTGAATTTATCTTTTGAAACATTTCTATAAAGACATATAAGAAGTCATTAGGATGAAACTCATTGATAAAGTCACTTCTTTGTTCAAAGAGATAAATGTATAGATCATGGTAAGAAAAGTAGGCACTAAGAAAAATCAGCAAACAAACTCAGTCTGTCATCTCACCCGAGGAAGCTTCCCAAGCAGAATGCTTCTCTTCAGTCCACTTCTTTGCAGATGTACAGTGTTCTGAAACTGCTATCACGGGGACCAGCGGGCCGGCTCTTTCTTCCCCGACTTCAATATGTTCTTGTGTCAGTATTTCTCTGTCTGATCCCTCTGATCTGCTGGAACTGTCACACTTTAAATCAGTGATGCTGTTCTCTGGACTTAATCTTTCCTGTAACGAGGAATGGAGTTCAGCAGACTTTCTGCCTTCAGATAAATTACTCTTGCTGTGCCGTGTGCTGCTTCCTATCTCCAAGCAATGAGTTTGTTCTTCCACAGACAATACATAGCTTGTGACTGGCGTCTTCTCACCAGTCTGAAGAGATGTCTTTCCATGTATTTTGTCAGACTTATTTAAGCACTGTGTGTCACCATTAGTCTGCACTACACAGCTGTCTGTCACACAGCTGCTCTGGGCTGTCTGTTGGTGTGAATGTGGGTCAGAGATTGAAAAGTTCTTTGTGGGTTGGTTAGATTTCTGCTCTGTACTGAAATCTTCAATGCTTGAAATGGCTGACATTTGGCGGCCCATAAAGATTGCTGCTGGTTGATACAATCCTCTTGACATAGCTGTCCCCAAGTTAATTCCTGCCTGCACTGCATCCTGCAAAAGAGGTGTGAGTTAGACATGTTGCATATAAGCAATAAAGTTGAGAGGGTAGGAGGGAAAGGAAGCATAAACATGGATATCAACTCCTACCACTGATAAACATGCATTCCCACTTAATGAATTAGCCAGCTCCACTGTAGTCCAGATTATTACTGTAATACAATGTTGTTGAACACAGCAACTAATGCCAATGAACCACGGAATTCATTTCTAAAGAACAAAAGCAGCTGAAGTATCTGGCTAAAAGGAAATGGCATTAGTAAATTTTTGGTTATGCATATAGTACCCCAGTGCCAATCCCTAAAAAGTGGGGAGTTTTGAATGCACTCTATACAGAGCTCACTCAGCACTGCTATAAAGAAACTTGACAGGAAAAAAAAAAAAAAAAAAGCAAACCAGGGGAATACATAGGACAGAGACTCTATTTCTAGTGCTTTATAGAAAATAAAAACCACCAGTGGTGACCTTCATAATGACATTAAGGCATATCACAACATATATAGAATATTAATATCAAAATTTCCTGAACATCTTTAAGAAATTTTTAAGTAATTTAAATTTACTAGTATGTTTATGGGAAACTCTGAGCCTGGTCTTTGAAGGGTAGGAAAAAGGAGAGAAGACAGAGGCAAGCTGAGCAGAGGACATGACTGGGGCAGGGAACATGGTGACAAGCTGAACTACAAGTCTTCAGATGTTAAGTGCTTTTCTTTCAGAAGGAGCAGAGCATTCCCACAGGCAGAGGACTCCTTCCCACAGGCCCACACTGCAGGTGGGGAGATACAAAATTTATCTGCACCTTTTCTCCCCAGATGGAAATGCCAACATCCAAACTGCAAGACAAGAAGTGTCAAGAGAGAACAACAACAGAATCCAGGCGGGATTTCTCTTCACACATTGTCACTTCTAATCTTGGTATAACAAAACGAAAATCACTCCTCCCCCCCACCCCCCAACCCCCCACCCCCACCCCAGATCAAGGTAACAGTCTCTGCTCTGTAGCAGAGCTGGGGAACCCTGAAAACTCTTAGGAACTCTGGAACTTGACCAGCTTTCTAGAAATCTGGGGACCATTTATTTAAGAGAACCAGTTAGATCTTGAAAAAAAACAGTAAGCTTCTGGGTTCTCAGGTGCTGGTCAACTTGACCACTGTGCTCACAGAGAAAACCCGGCCAAGCAGCCACTGGAAAAGAAATGAAGGCAGAATTCTTTCGAAGCCCCATTTCTTTTTTTTTTTTTTTTTTTCAGTCAATACCAGAACATCACTGTTCTTTTGTATTTATTTGTTTTTTTCTTTTTCTTTTTTTTTACATTCTTTTTTCTTATTATTATTATTTTCTTTATTTACATTTCAAATGCTATCCCAAAAGTTCCCTATACCCCGCCCCTGCTCCCCTACCCACCCACTCCCACTACTTGGCCCTGGCCTTCCCCTGTGCTGGGTCATATAAAGTTTACAAGACCAAGGGGTCTCTCTTCCCATTGATGGCCGATTAGGCCATCTTCTGCTACATATGCAGCTAGAGACACGAGCTCAGGGGGTACTGGTTAGTTCATATTGTTGTTCCACCTACAGGGTTGCAGACACCTACAACACCTTGGGTACTTTCTCTAGCTCCTCCATTGGGGACCCTGTGTTCCATCCAATAGCTGACTGTGAGCATCCACTTCTGTGTTTGCCAGGCACTGGCATAGCCTCACAAGAGGCCGCTATATCAGGGTCCCTTCAGCAGAATCTTGCTGGCATGTGCCTTAGTATCTGGGTTTGGTGGCTGATGATGGGATGGATTCCCAGATGGGGTAGTCTCTGGATAGTCCATCCTTTCATCTTAGCTCTAAATTTTGTCTCTGTACCTCTATCCTTTCATGGGTATTTTGTCCCTTATTCTAAGGAGGAATGAAGTATCCACACGATGGTCATCCTTCTTGGTTTTCTTGTGTTTTGCAAAATATATCTTCGAAGCCCCATTTATAAACAACAGTCATCATTTAGCTATCTGGTAGTTCCTTGGGGTACTCCATGCAAAAGACTGTTTTGACTTGACCCAGCTTTGAACTGACCCAGTGCGAATAGCTTTGATTCCAAGCCAACTTTGTTGAAAATAATCAGAACCAGTTTTTTAATGTGGAAGCTGCCCAAGGCAGTACCACACAAAGTATGGCCTACTGGGTTGAGGAACTCCAGAAGGTTCTAGTATACTCCTGGGACTCTATCCAGATAACCAACCACATGCCCCAGCTGTAGGAAATGTTCAAGGAAAAAAAAGTTTCCATGAAGTAACTGCCTGAGCTCTCACCTCTAGCTCACTCTGAGGCTCTAAGCAAGTGAAGGCCAAGGTAGAGCTGTGAACTGCTCAGCGGAGTGTGGGTATGTCCAATGTATACCTAGAACCTCTTAGCAAAGGTGACGAGAATTCTAGTCCCAGGCATCAAAGAAAGCTAATGGTTATTAAGTAAATTTAACAGAAACCTCAGTGACCACACATGAAAAACAACACACGCCGGGCACTGGTGGTATACACCTTTAATCCCAGCACTTGGGGGCAGAGACAGGCAGATTTCTAAATTCAAAGCCAGCCTGGTCTATAGAGTGAGTTCCAGGACAGCCAGGGCTTTTTGAAACCCTGTCTCAAAAAAAATCAAAAACAAACAAACAAAAAACAAAACAAAAAACACCAAACAAAACACATATACACATTCCACATATCTAGGTCACAAAACAAATGGCAATTAACAACAGATTCTGAGAGGGCAGAACTTTCACAATTGCCACATTTAACTACTTGAAAACAAAATGAAAAAAACAAAACAAAACAAAACAAAAACCACACTGTCTATTGTAGTAGGTATTTCTGATCAGTAGAAACTATCTCTGAGGAAGCCCAAGTGTTAAACTTACTAGACAAAGACATTAAATTATCTATAATTAGCTAAATAAGCCTAAACAGCTAAAGAAAACCATGTCCATAGAATTAAAGTATCCTAGCATGCAGAGGCTGACTCTAGAGGCACACAGATGAATGAATGACCTTGAGGCCAATAGATATGCTTACTGAAACCAACCTCAAAAGGGGGATGAACAAGGGAGAGGGAGAGACAGAGACAGAAAGAGATTTTAAATATGAGAATACAATGTTCTCAAATAGAAAACATTAAAAAGATGAAGAAATTATAGGGCTGAAGCCAGGTATACCTGTAATCCCAGAAGTTAGGAGGTAGAGGAAGGAGAATAAGGAGTTCAAGGCCAATCTAGCCATACAGAGATACATGAGATACTAACTCAGACGGAGATACATGAGATACTATCTCAAAAGAATTTTAAAATATTTTAGGGCTAGCATGGGTATGGTAGGACATGCCTTTGATCACAGCACTCTGGCAGAGACAGGCAGATCCCTGTGGTTTCAAGGACAGCCTGGTCTATGTGGAGAATTCCAGGCCAGCCCAGCCTACACAGTGAGACACTGTCTACACAGTGAGGTACTGTCTCAAAACAAAAGTATAGGGCAAGAGATGTAGCTCACTTGCTAAGTGAGCTAAAGTGAGTAAGACCTAGGTTTAAAGCACAGCATAAGAGACACAAATCATGTCAACGATCTCTGGGATGAAGACTTGGGGCTCAGCAGCAGATCTAAACAGAATTAGCAATGCTCAAACAGCTAGCCTGAAATTGTATAATCTGAGACAAAAAAGAACGAAGAAAGCTTTGAGCCTCAGAACATCATTTACAATATCATATACATTAAAGTCCAGATAAAAGGAAAGGCTATGAGGGAAGAAGGCAGCAATAATCTTTATAACTTTGGAATAAGCACATTTTAAGGGTACCAGAAACTTAAATACAAGTGAAAAGGTATTATTCTCTAAAAACCCTAAACCTGACTCATATATGAATCTTATAAAAAATATTTATTTTTCAGTCATGGTTTGAATCCAGAACACAATTCCATACTAATGATACTAACACAAGATGGTAGTTACCAAATCAGGTTAGCCCACCAAAAACTGAAGTAACGTTTTTACTGTAAGAAGATTTTCTGAATCTGAATTAGTATTTGACTACAAATACAAACTGTACGAACACCTGGACTGTCTTCTCACTCCCATATAATTTATGGCTTCAGCCACCAGATGCTGAAATCTCAATAGGTTTTGGGTTAAGTAGTCACAACCACTACACAGATGGTCAAAGGGGACTGGGAATCGTTCTTTGCTGGTCATGAAAGGTTACAGTTATTGGTGACCCTTTTATGGTTTAAGGGGAACCATAACATCTGAAAACTAGAAGATACCAGGATGAGGACAGAGCAAGTGACTGCGCTGGAACACGGCCCTAGACTTCAGAAGGGATGCAGCAGCCAAACCACTCTCTACTCTCCTTCCTCACAAGAACAAACAGTATGTTTTCCTCAAAAGTCTTGTCAATGCTTGTCTTTTACTGTAGAAAACAGGCTGCCCCCATAACGGGAGCATCACAGTTTTTCAGAATACATGCTATATGCATGCACTCAGAATCTCTGAAGGTTTCTTTCTCGTTGTCTTTCTGTCTCTGAGTGGAGAGGTGTGGAGGCTTTTGGACATTTTCTTTTACAATGGACACGGTCTGTTTAAAAACAATCCCATGATCTTTATCATCATTTGTTTCAGCCACTTCTGATTTTTTTGTCTTTCTAAAAATGGCATACAAACTGGTTGGGCCCTGGCTGGCGCGGGGCTTCACAGAAGGGTCAGGAGCGCCCCGTGAAGCCCTTTTTTCTTTTTCCTTCTAGAAGCCTGAAACCTCCTCTTTCATATAAGGTAAAGCGGGTGGGGAACACTATAATGAATTCTTTCTTCAGCTAATCTCTTCCGGAGTAACTTTTGTTTCCTTTTAAATCACTCTTCTATTTTTGGCCCACATTTCCAATTCTGATTATCCCGTTTCACTTCTGGCTATGATGGCAAAGGAAATGGGACATTCTACCCTTTAAGAAGCTCTCCACGTACTTTTTCTGTGGGCATAAAACAACACAGCTGAAGTCTTTCACCAAAACGGTAGTTGTTCATTGTTTCCACAACCATCTCGGCGACATCGTCAAACTCCCACTCCACAAAGGGAGAGCTACAGCTATTTCCAAATCCTTTTACTTCTGGACAGTCTGAATCTTGTAATAGTGCCAAAGTGGGAGAAATATGCATGGATCTAGCTTTTAAAGAGTGCCGGAGGGAGGTGCTCCAGCTTGCTCAGGAAATGGGGGAGTGACGTGCATGTGTGTCCATGTTTGTGCATATGTATGTATGTATGCACAAGGAGGCTGGAGATTGATGTCAGATGTCTTCCTCAATTTTTTCTTTCTTTCTTTTTTTTTTTTTGAGACAAAGTCTGTCTGAACCTGGGGCTGTCTGACCAGTAAACTCCAGGGATCTCCATTGTCTCTGTTCACTAGGCTGGGATTGCACATGTATAACACAGTGCGTGCAGGCCTTTTTACATTCGATGCTAGGGATCCAAACAGCCAAGTATTCTGGCTGAGCCATCCCTGCGGCCCCTGTAATGCTTTTCTTGAGATTTCTGCTCTGTTGAATATTGGCAAATCTGTTCCACCTCCCTCTGAAACTGAGTCAGTCTTCTTTGCAGACTCAGGAAAAGACTTGGTTAGCTTGGCTAGGAAACCCCATCATTCTGAAGGTGGTTAAGCAGTATGGTTCCACACAATGCTTTCCAACAATAGAGTTCTGAAGAAATAACAGGAAAACTTCCCAAATTAGATGAAAGACATGACCCTACATAACAGAGTTCAACAAAGTAAAGGATAAACCAAAAAATATCTATACTTGTTAGCTTCCAAAGGAAAATTAAATCCAAAGCAAGACAGAAGGCAAGAAATAGTAAAGATAACAGCAAACATGCCATTCAGAGAACAGAGCCACTAACAGGGAAGCAGCAAGCCAAACTGCAATTCTTTGAAAATATCAACCAGTTAAAAACCTTTTGAATACACTCGTCAAGAGAAAAGAGCAATGACTCAATTCACTACAATCAGAAATGTAAGTGGATAGGTAATTTGCTACTAATCTTTCATTAAAAAAATCTAGAGGAGAAATCCAGGAGTAAGTTTATACTAACAAACAGAAACACTGCCTCGAATTCAATAAATTCTTAGAAAGGTACTACCAAAAAGAAGTACAAAATCTGAACAGACTTATAAGTCAAGTGATTCACTCAGTGATCACAATTTCTCACCACGACAGTCCAGGAACAGTGGATTTTACCACATGTTTAAAGGAGGATTTATGTCAATCATTTCCAAGGTCTTGTAAAAACAGGCAAGGAAGAAATATTCACTCTCTGAAAATGATTCTTCACACTAAAACGAGGCAAGGACTCACAAGAAACTAAAGATCACTACCATGCTTGTAGGTGAGAAATTCCCAGTGGAATAGAGAAAAAAGAACACATTTAAAAAAAAAAAAAAGCGTAGAGAGCTCAGAATATCAGATATCTTTCCCACAGTCATAGAGGCTGCAAAAGTAGTGGCAGATTTAGGGTCCAATAAGGCCTCTCTTTTTCTTTTTCTTTTTCTTTTTTTTCTTTTCTTTTCTTTGTGGTTCTATTTTCACCCTTTATTTGGAAAACAGGGCAACATTAAGTTTTAGATTTTAAACACATTAACATGGTAATAAAAGTATGGCCTGAATTTGGAAAGTAAATGGTTTTCCAGTTTGGGGATAGGAGATGCAAGATCTTCTCCAAAGGAGAAGAGAACACATACTCTGTGAGCCACCAAAGGGTTTGGCTTCCACTCACTGAGGGTAAGCAGTGCAGTCCAGGCTAACCATCCATGATCTTTGTCACAGCAAATCAGACTCTAATTGTTCAAAGTAATGGTAGGTACAAGAGAGAAAGCAACTCCAGACTGACATATTAATTGATCTGGATAACTATGAAGTGTCCCCTTTCCTGAGGTGGCAGAAATCTTCAGAGTGACTGCTAGAGCAGA
Organism: Mus pahari; assembly: GCF_900095145.1. Taxonomy (NCBI): domain Eukaryota; kingdom Metazoa; phylum Chordata; class Mammalia; order Rodentia; family Muridae; genus Mus; species Mus pahari. The sequence continues at coordinate 129,362,208 of NC_034592.1, read as the reverse complement.
GAACCTTTCATGTGCTCCCAGTTGTTTTACAGTGCACGGAGACTGGAGAGTGTCAGTCCTGCCAGGTCGCTGCGTGCGATTCCTCGGAGACCACCAGTCCATTTATACAACATTCCCATCATGGTTCCAGCTGCTATTGTGTTGAGGTCATCTTCTGCACCCCGTGTTTTCTCAATGATAACACCCAAAGCACTACAGAGCAAAGCCATGGAACCCAGAGTATTAGCCCAAAGTGCTCCCTGTCTAGTCACCATATTCAAGATCTATATATTTCTTTGGACCAGGCCATGCTCTGGGTTTCCTTCAATCAACTATCTGTAATGGGATCTGATGTCCTCTTCTGGCACGCAAGTGTGTACATGCAGAAAGAACATTCATACATAAATCTTTTTTAAAAATTAGGAAAAGTATGCTTGTACCAAATGATGATGTGGAAGAATATGAAAATGCGGGACAGACAAGACCTACTTGAATTTCAGTTCTTCAGTTTTCATCCCAGAGACAGCATCACTGCTAAGTAAAAATTACCTGTTACTATTACTCTAGCTCAAATTCTTTCCATATTCTAAACAAACAAGTAAGCAAACAAACAAACAAACAAACTGTTCATATAGATGGTTCCAAGGAATAGGCTACTACTATGGAATGCTCTAACCAACTGTGTCAAGGCCTTGATTAGAAGCACAGCAGTAGCTATTAATAGTGATCTGAGGTAAATCAGAGATGACAAATCTAAGTCTCAGAGTCCTTTGGTTTTTCGCTTTTAGGGAGTTACCAGATTGTCTACTAACCCCAGGACACAGAGGACTGAGCAGTTCTAATGGTCTCTCTCTTTTTTTGTTCTAAGACAGACCAAGACACTAACAAAAGGCCAATTATACCTCAAGTGTAAAAATCCACAGAGCAAAGACCAACTGAAGTATCAGTGAGTAATTCCCCACAACCAGTAATTCTCAAACCTCTCTCTCTGACCCACTAAGAGAAACAAAAGACTTCAAGTCTATTCCCACTGGACAAAACCCAGAGAACCAACCCAAATCCAGACAAGATGTCCATTGTACAATGAGGGAAAGTAGCATATGAAGGTTCCGTCTGACCCACAGCAAGTGAAAGCAATGATTGCTCTGTTAAGACAAGTTTGCTCCCAGCAAAGGAAAGCCACAGCTCACTGAAGCAGTAGTTCAGTGCTCTCTGATTCACCCAACATGACCAGAATTCCCAGAATACTGGATTCTAGTCCCTCACAAACTCTAGCAATATACTATTGAATGAGGTTATCAGAGTTAAGTTAGGAGTTACAGTAAGATGGCCCTAACTGCACATAAAAATGAAGGCCCACAGTGGGACATCATTCAACCAGGCAACTCTTGAGGATCTATGACAACTCAAGAGGGAGTTCCTAGGTTTTTAATTTGGTCTGTTGAATGTCTAGCTGTCATTGTCTATTTGAAGTAATGTGTGTGAGCACCTATGTACATCTATGTCTGAGAATTTGGAATTTGATACAATTTTAAACTCACAGAAGAGTTACAACAGTCATAGAAAAAAGTAGCCTAACACTCTAACATTTAATTGTTTGCATTTTCCCTATTGGCCATTCTTCCATGCTCTATACATATGCATGTGTATACTTACATATGTACACTAGTTCTGTGTTTCCTGAGCTCAAGGGCACTCTTTGTCCCAGTGAGTGGGCTTCATTACTACAACTGGAAAATTTAATGNAGATATAATTTTGTTCCTATTTCACAGTTCATAGTTTTTGTCAATTGCCCAAATAATGTCCTTAACTTAATACCTTTGTTCTAGGTTCAAGATTCAGTTTAGACTCATGTCTCCTGAGTCTCAATTAATATGCAGTAGATAGCTAGCCTTTCTTTCTCATTCTTGACCTTGACATTGTTTAAGAATTTAGGTTATCTGACTGCATATTGTCTCTCAGTGTATTTAACTGATGTTTCCTTAAGGTTACATTCATATTATTAATTTTCTGTAGTATAATCACAAAGAAGTGTTTCTACTTTGTAAGAAAGAAGGATGAAAGAGAGACAGAAAGATTGATTCCTAGTCTTCTTCCTTGTAAACAAAATAATTAGGAATACTCTCCTAAAGTGTGGTTTCTTTAAAACAAGACTGAAAACAATGTAAAACCATTTTATACATGTTAAATTAAATTTTCAAAAATCATATTGAGAAAAAGTATCTGCCACCAAATCTGATGACCTGAGTTCAATCCCTGAGACTCACTGTAGAAGGAGAGAACCAACTCCCATAAGCTGTCCTCTAATTCCTACATGTGCGCCATGTGTATGCATGCCTTGACACATAAACACATACGCATACAAAATAAATACATAATGTAGTAGAAATGAGATTATAACATTAAGTACTAGACTGGGCCCAGGGATATGAACAGAAAACCTGGTAAAAATCTAACTGAAGTCAGAAGTTTACTTGTTAGCAAACCATGTTCTTGTGTTTCTTTCTTGGATAATCAACTTCCGACACTGTAACATGAGATGCTGACGGTGGTGAGAACAGAGTGAGGCCCTCCTCACACTAGTTCTGTAACTTTTCTGCAAATCTTAAAACTTTTAAGATGACCACAATCATGCATGTTTTGTAATTCAAGCACTTGGAAGGTAGAGGCAGAAAGACTGTAAATTTGAGGACTGCCCCACATGCATTTATATTTGAAAAAAATCTAGCATTGCGAGTCTTTTTGATTCAGTAACTTGGTGTGGAAATTCTTAAGGAAATAAACCTAACAGAAAAATCAAACAAACAAAAAAAACCCAACCAAACAAAACAACAACAAAACCACTGTAAAGACCTACTAATTCACATATAGATCATTTATAATCAAGAGAACTTCGACGCAACCTATAAATACATGATCAAGAAGCATTACGACATCATCAAAATGAAACCAGTGAAGGTTAATGGAATAATGAGGGAAATGCTCAGATGTGGTGAATGAAAACCAACAAAGAAACAAAGCTGTACCTAAGTAAAGATCATTTTAAAGAGTAATAAAACCGCTCATGTAAGACTCTGTCAGGAATGTAAATATATTGTCTCTCAGTTTAATAAATTCAACTTGTTTGAACTTTTAAAACTAGCTTTATCAAAATATAACTTANATATCATAAAATCTACCTTTTCAAAGCACACAATTGGTAGTCTATAGTATTTAATGTCTTTACAGAATTATATAACTACTGTTAGAATTTTAGAACCTTTTAGATCACTCCAAGAAGAAACCCTACATGTTTTAGCAATCTTCCTCAATGCTCTTCACCCAGCTCCCCGCCTTAGAAACAGTTAACTTTTCTAACTTTATAGATTTGCCTATACTGAGCAATTTGTACACATGAAATTACACAGTATGTAATCTTTTTTTTACTTTTTTCACTTAGCATAATGTTTTCAAAGTTCATTCATGGTGCAACATGTATTAGTATTTCAATCCTTTTCACGGCTTAACAAAGATATATGTGTGTGTGTATACATATATATATTTCATATATGTCATATATATATGTATATATGTATATTATATTTTGTTTGTCCTTTCATCAAATGATACACAGTTGAGTCATTCCTATTGTGGCTACTAAAAACGCTCCTGCTGTGCACTTCGGTTCAAGATTTAAGGAAGATATGTTTTCCAGTAAATAGGTATGGAGTTTGTGGCTAATAGTTGTTTTAGGTTTAGGAGTTATTAAACTGTTTCCTAAAGTGGCTGCACTGTTCTACACCCCAGTCAGCAAGTGTTTAACAAATTCTTTAACAATTGTTAATTGTTAACAGTTTGTTATCAAAAGTTGTATGAGACACTTGTAAGTAACTTCCACTTGCTATGGGATTATTCCATACTTGAACAGACTTAACATTTGCAAAACAAAACACTCTGATGAAAGACAAAACGGGCTTCTACTGATTGGCAGCTTTCCCATTTGCTATCATCAGGTTCTAAGACAGATTTTCCTTTTCTTTTAAAATTAACCTTCACAACAGGATAAGCCTTTTAAGTTCTGAGTCTTCTCAGAGCAGTTTCTGACCCAGGGGGAATTCCCAACTCTTCATTCTTGTTGATGCTGCACCAGCATAAGGAATTCAAAGGCTTCTAAGAGACACAGCCAAAAGAAGGCATTTGGTCAATAAGTGTTTAAGGACCTGGCATAATGTCTAGCTTGACTATGCCTTTCTATTCCGCTGTAGTTATATTATAACCTGGCAGCAAATTCACCATCTGAAATTTCTACTTTGTTCTTCCTTTCCTGCCCCTGTGATCCATCTTCCACCTCCTAAAATTTGGTGGAACTGGGAAGAGTAAGAGCAAAGCAAATGAACATAGCTGAAAATACTGATGACAGGAAGGCTCTATGACAGCTACTTTTACTACAGAGAGAGAAAGGGGACAGGCACACGGATATCAACGGATATCAACAAGTTTAGAACTGGTGTACTTAGAAACTACAATTTCAAAGTAGGTAAGTCTTGGTCCTTACTCTACTAGGAAGTGATGTATTTGTTTACATCAGTGTTTTGAAAATTGCTAAGAACATTTTAATTTTTCTTAAATTTTTGTTCCCCTACATCCAGGGGAATGAGAAGCATTAAGTTGAATGTAGAACAGAAAAGGAGCTGTCACAGCAAGCTTTCATCTGCACACAAAATGGCTTTCCTAATGATATAGCATTTTACTAAATATAAGTACACTGAGATTTGTAGCAGACCCTACAGCATGCCCTGTATGTGAGTGTAAGTGTCCCACTTGCACGAGCCTTTGCAACTTCACATGCTTTCACACACTCACACCACAGAAGCAAGCAAAGGAAGATAACTATCTAGCAGAAAGTTCCCACAAAGGGTGACTGTACTATAAGAAAGAAGTTCCTTTAAGAATGGCCCTTTCCCATCATTTTCTCAAGCAAATTATTTTATATAGTAACTAAAAAGTATGTAGATGGACACATTCAGATTCTTGGTCAAAATAAACTTTACAAAAATAAGAGCTCGTTCTCTCTCTCTCTCTCTCTCTCTCTCTCTCTCTCTCTCTCTCTCTCACCTTTTTTTCTTCTTCTTTTTCTTTTTTTTTGGACTACAAATCAGTCTGTTCTATTGGGATCTGGATTCAGGCTCTAGCACCTGGGACCTGGGACCTGGGGACAAGATACTTAACTTCTTTGAGCACTCATTTCCTAATCTGCAAAGTAAATAGTAAAATACTTTGGGTTTTATAAGGCTGTTTGTAGGGATGTGTGTATACACACACACACACACACACACACACACACACACACACACACTGATACATACCCACACACAAATCCCTACAATGAGAGTAGAAATACAGTAAGACCAATGCAAGTGTTAGCTCTGACTAGAACCAAACTTCCCAGTAGACACACCCAAAAGGAAGCAGGGTGCCAATAGTACAGGCTCCATCTGGCCTGTTGCTCAGATGAAACGGGACACATCTTTCACACGGAGAGAATGGCCTTCAGAGCTTCCTCCTTTGCTTTGTCCATGGGCCGAGAGAAAAGCATTTCCTACACAACCTTGAAAAAATGGGTCTGTGTACTTAGTTTGTAGGCGGCTCTGGATTTATTTAAATAACTCAATCCTCTTGAGAAACTACTACAATTCAGCTTATTCTCTAATTATTTTCTGAACTACTAGCATATAAATTAAAAGGCTATGTAAAGGGCTGGGGTGTGCCTCAGTAGTAGTGTGCTCACAAAGCATTTCTAAGGGCTTGTGTTCAGCACTAGCACTGAAAAAATATTAATAGAAAAGACACCAAGCTGAACACAGAGTGACTGTCTTTACTCATCGTGCCTCAGAGTCAAACACTATCCTAACTTTGGGGAGGCCATGAGGGAAGGTCACCAGCCCCCAAAGGCCAACTGCTCAGAGACTCACTTTAGAAAGAGTTTGTTTGTTTCCCTTTGAGCAGTGACTACTCAGGAAGTCATTGATGAAGGTAGCACTGTGAACTGGTAAGGTAAGAAGCTGGCCTTTCTAGATATCTCTTGATAGTAACCTTCTCTGCTTATTTCTCAGCAGCTAGAAGAGGGCCAGTCCCTAAGTCCTGGACTCTCACTATCCTAGGTACGTACCTACTATTATCCTATGCTATACCTGTGCTTCTTGGCCAGGGAGCTTCTGTTGACAGCTATGTAGCAACCAGAAGTGGAGTCAGACACATAGCTCAGTGGCTAAGCTGGAGGAGAAATACCTTCTCTCCCTTCCCCTAATGCAGGACACTTCTGGAACATGTTTCGTGTAGTCTTCCCAAGGTCCCCAGTGGGGCTCAGTGCCAGGGGCTCACCATGATAACCTAGTCAATCATACACCCACTGGCTGCTTTCCCTTCTTGGTCACTCCCCTCCCTCCTTGACTGTGCCTCTGGAGCACCTCTTAAGTAACTACTTGCAATAAATCCTGTCTTAGGATTTGCTTCCAGAGGATTCCCAAGTTATTTGCTCTTTTGATAGGGGCATGTCAGCTTTAGGATTCCTTTCCATAGTCCCAGGGTATTTATACCAGTTTCCCTTCCACAAGTTCCCTTACCTCTCAGTGATGAACCTGGCACTGCAGAGCCTGTCCTGATTTTATGAACACTGCTCAGATGCTCACAACAGTAGCCACTCTCCTAGAGCAAGGAAGAATCATCCTCACCATCTAACACTAGGGTGCTGCCTCTCCTACAGTGGGGCTACTCCTAACAGCAGGTAGGTCGCCTTTGCTCATGAGCTCAAGGCAGTGGCTAAAGCTGCTGCAATGCTCTACTGTGACCAGCAGGTTCACCTTGACTCTGGTGTCAGTGCAAGGTTTCTCCATTCAAATTCTTACTTCTGTGCAACCAAGGAAACTGGAACAGATGGTCCTATTACTGAAACATGAACAGTTTGGAGGTGGGCCCACTATAGTTCATCTTATTCAGCTGAACTTAGAGCACCAAGTCAGACCAATTCATTCCTAAGGTAAAAAATATAGCACCAAAAGCTTCCTTCATCTCACTGCAAATCTTCCCTAACTCCATGAGCATTTCCCCAAACTTTGTTGGAAGGAATTATAGCAAAATGACCTGAGTCTGAATGTTGGGTCCAACTCTATAGTCCTGGGTAAGTTAGCTAACCTTTCTTATCCTTGCTATAAAATGGAACAGCAATCACATCTAAGACCAGGGCTGTCAAAAGGATGAACTGATGCAGAGAAAATGCCACTGCACACCCAGCACGGAGGAAGAACAAAGACTGCTATTAGAACTGGGGTGGCAACCTGCAGAGCTGTCCTCCACAGCCCTACAGGAGCAGAGCTGACAGCCCGCGTAACCTTCAGTCCTGTGATGAGCTTCCTTGGTTCTCTGCAGTTCTCTAGCCCTGGAGAATACCATCTGGACCATCCTGAACTTTGGATGTTTCTACCTCTACCTCCCAAGTACAGGAATTACTGATGTGTACCACACCTGATTTATGGAGTACTGGCAGACTAAAAACAAGGACTTTTGCTGCTGGGAAGCACAACTGAGCTGCATCCCTAAAAACCATTGTTTTTATGATATAGTCTTATAGCTTTGATCTAGCCTCTCTCCTCCATCAATGATTTCCTCTGCAATGGCTACACCAATACCTCTCAGATCATTCTTCTCATCTGACCCTGATTTCCCCAGGTTCATCCTGGCCAGCTTCACTCCTGTGCTATAACCAGCCTATGCTTCTTTATCTGTCCCAACACATACAGGTACACACACAGACACACATTATCGTTCTAGGAAGAAAGCTCAGTTCTTAAACATAAAGCCTTAGTAATGGGTGCCTGAGTTTCATGGTATCCCTGTCCAAGCTCATTTGTTAGTGTGTCCCACAGTCTCTTTAGAGTTCAGCCTGACTAACCAATGACCTCTGGACTTCCCTGTTCCTACGCTTTTACTGGTAGTGCTACCACTACCAATAGTGGCCACACATACCAAAGACCAACATTCTACGAATCCTTCAGGGTCTGCAAAGCACCACACCCTCTAGTAAGGCTTGTGTTACTCACTGCAGAGGAAGCAGCCTCATCTTCCTCCTACAGCTCAAGTTCATCCCCATAACTAAGTGGCATTTTCTGCACACTACTCCGTGCCTCAGAAAGAACAATGCTTTGTGAGAAACATCTTGAAAGCAAGAATTAAGACATTCTTGAAGATGCCTACTATGGCTTCTCAAGAGAACAGTTGCACAACTATGCTATATATTAGAAAGTACCAGTAACTGGGTACAGAGACAAATTCCTCTGACTGTGTAAAGGGGAGGAGCTTGGATTCCAATAAAAAGTACAACCTAATTCATAAGATAAGGACTCATTCAGGAATTAGCATTTAATGAGGATTAACCAAGCCATGTTTTGCTGCAGTGCATTTACCCTTTTTAATTGATTAGATATCAAGGGGAAATTAGAAAAGGCAAGATAAATGTTCCTCAAAATGTTATCTAATTGATTCTGATTGCAGTCAATAGTCAAAGCTTTTGAAGAGATGACAGCTTTCAGTAAAGAAAATATCCTGTTCTAATTATCAAGTGGAGACCCTATAACTATAGGCAAGGCAAGGAGTCAGTCGTGCAAATGGGGGCGGGGGGGCTAAGGAGGCTCTCTCCCATTTTACTTAAGTGTCATTGATACTGCCACACTAAGAATGTGTCTATCGGGAAGAGCAGAGAAAGAATAAACTGGAATATGTCTATCAAGAACAGCAGAGAAAGAACAAACTGGTTTGTAGATTAAAAGTATGTCAATTATTTCCCAACCAAACGTCAAACAGTTTCCATCGGTCTGGTTTGGAAGTCTATCACATCACACCACATTTGCCCTACATCTAATGGTGTATGAATCACTTATCATTAAAGGCCTTTTTATATAGGTCAAGGTTGTGGGGCTTGGTGTTTTGTATCTTACTGTTTAAAGAATGCTCTAAATTCTAGCTTTTTAACTTTTTAATCTATGGGAAAAGAAAACGAAAACTTCCTGTAAACTCAGATTAATGCCTGCTAATGCAAGGAAGAAAGGAAAACTAAACCTTCCTTCTACCATAAAACAAAATAGTGTGGCCTCTGTTTCTTTTCTGATAAGAGTCTTAAATACCAAACAGTTAACTGCATAATAACATTTACTGGCAGCCAGGCAGCCTGCTTAGCAGATATATAAAGCAGGTAAAAGGAGGAAAAGTTAATTTCTTGGCTGAATGATTCCATCGGTAGCTATAGGGCAAACCTGAAAGTCTTTTAGTAAAGTAGCAGTTGATTCTTCTATCAATCTGTAGCACACATACTCTTCCAAGGAAAGCATTAAATATGAAAATCATATCCCGTTATCATCTGTTTCCAGCTTTCAGCCCAGTAAGCTTTTCTTAATGAATGCTGCAGCCTAAGGAACAAGCACGCTGTTGGCTTCTCTGAATAATGGAGTGATGCTACCATTTCTGCTTATTACAATATCGACTGGCTGAGGGGGTTTCACACATAGTCACAAGTGACTACTCTTGCCAGCATGCTCCAAGTTATTACAAGATGTTTTTAGACATTTCATCTAAAAGAGCTTTACTGCTTTTAGTGAAGAAAACATCTATGGTCTTGAGCAGAATCATTTATATGGAGATAGGCAGAAGGATTAGAAGCCTGTATTACAGCAGATATATAGCAGAATTTATTTAAGTATTCCTTGCTGGTCTTTTTGTCTATTGCTTAGATATGCAATCTTTTCATTCCACTTTGTCTGTGAAAAGGTTCAAATGTACAAAATTATGCATACAAAGGAAAGAATCAAAGCACCACACTTAGTTTATTTTCATTTAAAACATTTCTCAATCCAATAAAAAGTAGCTACGAAACAATAATCATGAAAGTACAATTTTACCTTCTGCAACCCTGGGGTTTTCTTTGAAATCATAAGTCCAAGTGACTGTCTTTTGGCAAATTTAATTAAATTAGTTATTAAGACAATATCCTGTAAGTAAAATTCTTTAGATAATCATCATAGTTCTATCAAAAAAATCTCTATAATAAGAGGATTTTATTTAAAAATTTCAACATATAAGCATTCTAAGAATTTTCTGGAAACATAAAATCCCCACTTCCCTGAGCTACCTTTGCTCGGTCTTCGTCACTCGTTCCCAGGCTATCCTTTGACAGGAGGCGCATCCTCTTCACTTCAGCCTCATATTCAGTCTAAATTTAAAAGAGTAGAGTTTTGTGATAGATGCTATTGCAAGTAAACCCACCTATATCTTGCCTTGCCACATAAAAGGTACAAGGGAGGGGGGAAAAAAAAAGGCTGACATTGCCAAGAAATTCAGCTTACCTTGGAAAACAGTCCATTTCACAAACATATATACCAAGAGTTGAACTCTATAAAATGTTACATACATTTTAAAATAAAACAAGGCTTAATGGATTTTTACTTAGTCTTCTATCTGTTTATGGAGTAAAACCTCAATCCTCAATATACACATACCAACAGCTTGATATTTTCTTTAAGCTATCATGAAAATCCAGTTGCATGATTATAAAAGTTAGATATTAAGTATTTCTATTTTCAAAGCCTAAAAAAGAAACAAGTAAGTCCTACCATTTGCTATTACATATTACATCTTACATTGGCATGATTCCCCAAACGCACAGCAAATCAGTTTTATTTTCTAGGAACAAGATTATAGTGTAAGTAGTCACGACTATCATCTGAATCAAGTTTGCTCTGGCACTAGTAACTTCAAGAGGTCTGCATCATTACCTCACTATAACTGATGAAAATGACTCAAAAAAATAAAATGTCTTTCCCTAAAACGCACAGCATGAAAAGTACTTTGATTCAATAGATTACTACTCAAAGCCTTCAAAAGCTACTGATTGCGGCCCATCTCAGATAAGTATCGGGATGTTTCTGAATTAAGCAGTTTGACAAACAATTTGAAACATACCTATCAGATAATGAATTAAAGGCTGGTTCCTCAGCTTTCAGTCTGAACAGAAAATAGGTTTGAAATTTGTTTTAATGGAAAAAAAAAATGCATAAGCAGCAATAACCCAAACTGAACATTCACCTTAACATTTTAAAAGGTATTATTCATTTCTGCATTTTTAATAACATGCAGGGACTTCTTCTTCTAACAGGTTCCATTAACATAACAGAGGTCAGTAATGATCAAATAGATATGTAGACAGTTTTAAAGGAACCGGGCAAGTGATACATACAGTAAGATGGTGAGGTAAACAGAGATCGTGGAATAAGACAGTTCTGACCAGTGAAAATTAGACCGGTCTGGTCAGTAGGGAGTCATTTCAGAGCCACCTCCCAAACACAGACAACTTTCTCACAGCAAAGTTTATCTCACAAGGGTTATTTGATTTATTATGTTATAGCAAAACGTAAATGATAACTGCGTAAGAGTTTCAAAAGAACAGTCAGAAACTTATCAAGAGCCTGATCTAGATTGTCCTCAATGCATTTGAAAATTGAACTGAACTCTTTCTAAATTATGGATCAAAAAATGTTTAATAAATTTTGAAACCAGAGTGATGCTACCATAAATTGACAGTAAATGTATCTCTTTACCCTTTAGAAAAATCACCACCTAGAATATTCTGTTCTTTTTCTTTGCCCTTTATAGAACATTTAGTAATTACCAGATCTTCTGAATGCTAGAAAGTTCCCAACTACAGGCCATAAGCTCCCTAGTTCCACCTTCTCTCCCACTGCAATTAAGCGAAGGGTTCTACTCTTTTTTTTTTTTTTTTAAGATTTATTTATTTATTATATGTAAGTACACTGTAGCTGTCTTCTGACACTCCAGGAGAGGGAGTCAGATCTTGTTAAGGATGGTTGTGAGTCACCATGTGGTTGCTGGGATTTGAACTCTGCACCTTTGGAAGAGCTGTTGGGTGCTCTTACCCGCTGAGCCATCTCACCAGACTGGGTTCTACTCTTTTTAAAAGTTCATTTAAGGATGGACACACACCAGCACATCCTAGCACTCATGGGAAGGCAAAGGCAGGAAGATGGTGGATTCAAGTGTGCCTAGGCTTCACAAGACATGTCTTTAAAAGTTTTGTTTTTATTTATTTTTAAGGTTGGTCCTAAACTATTATACAGATTAATTTTCCCAAAACTATTCTTGCTAAAAACATATAATGTAACAAAGTGTCTAAAATAGCATCAGAGGACATGTCCTTGTTTGTATCTTCTCCTTCAACTGTCACTCTCTTGTTTCATTCCTAATCTCTTCTCTCATCAGGCCTTATGTATTTTTTCTGTTTCCTTAAAACATCAAAGCTTAGAATGTATCCTTCCTAATGGAGACCCCTCCAGCTTTTGTTTTCTTTCTGACACATAGATATTTTATGGTTAGACTTATTGATTTGACAGGCAGGGAAACTCATGTCCAGTAGCATTGTCTAGTCCAGAATCCCTAGGATGACCCCCTTATCATTTCTCCCCAGCCTGGGAAACCTGTTTTAATAAACGAACAGCACTGAGTTAAGCCATGTGCATTCCATCAGGGACTGTACTGCTTCATGGCACCGGTGATGCTGCTCATAATTTAAGAGGACCTCTCCGTTCGCTTCCGAATATGCACAAGCAATTGACTTCAGCTGAATCACTGGGAGCTGTTAACAATAGGATGGGCCTTGGGAAAAAGAGACAGACATTCTTACTGGTATTTCAGATTTCTGGGATATCCCTCCATGCTAACTGCCCTTTTCCCTTATTTCTCTCTCTGATTTCTGAAATTGCACAGCTGATTCTCAGTTACAGACTGGAGGTGAGAGGGGACAGTTGAACTACACTTAAGGTATTTAAGATCAGTGCCCCTACTTCCACATTATAACTCAAGATGGGCACAGTGGCAAATTGTTCAGTTTGATCCTCAGATGAATCTTTGGCTTTCTCTCCCCCTATTTCTTCCAATATACATGATTTTGCTTGGATAGTGGAATCTCATTAGAAGATACGAGAGAACATGCTTTTATTCAACTAATACACTAGCAAGAAAGACATTCAGGTTGCTGAAAATGAAATTTGCTACACTTGCTCGTGTCTCTAGCTGCATATGTAGCAGAGGATGGCCTAGTCAGCCATCAATGGGAAGAGAGACCCTTAATCTTGCGAAGATTCTAGGCCCCAGTATAGGGGAATGCCAGGGCCAGGAAGTGGGAGTGGGTGGGTTGGGGAGCAGGGGGAGGGGGAGGGTATAGGGGATTTTCGGAGAGGAAACTAGGAAAGGGGATAGCATTTGAAATGTAAATGAAGAAAACATCTAATAAAAAAATAAATCTAAAAAAAGAAAGGGTAGGGGAGATCATAGCTTGCCCACAGTATTTGTTAAATGCTTAGTCAGGAACTAAATAAGAACTCAAAAGGTTTGTCCTCAAATGTTAACCCTCTTTAGCATATAACCTCCTGACAACTGTCCAGGAAAATCGCATCTCTAAACAATGAGACTGTATCTTCAGAGTGACTCACTATTAAACATAAATGCTTCTTCCTGGGAAGGTAGACCTAGGATGTAATTAACACCACATTAGTTCCCACATAGGGGATTACAATCCAGAAGAGAATCAGTCCCAAGACGGAAGAGTTAACTTTTAATCAAGTCTCATTGTTTACTGAGTGCTTACTGTGAATCACATTCTGGGTGGGACACAGAGCACTGACATACTAAGACAAGGAAACCACAGTGGAAAAAAATGCATAAACAATTAGAATACCAGGAAGGAAGTGCAGAAGTAACATAGACTTAAATCAGAAGAAACAAAGGCAGGTAGGTGTGAGATAATGTGGGGCATCCAAGGAAATGGAAATCAATCAGCAGGTTAAAGCACATGGGTATGTGTGACCATGAAAAAGGGTGCACATGTCCAGCAGAAAAAGATGTAGGGAAAAAAAGGGAGGACACAGGGATGAGAGAGAGAGAAGGTAGTGGGAGAAAGGGAGGGGAGAATATGTGTTTGTAAGTGGGGGGGGGGGGGGCGGGGTGTGCCTGGGCTGATACTCTTTCCTAGCAAATCATACAAGTTTCTAAGACATATCTGTTTATATATAACTAATGCTCTCAATTTAAACATATTTACAAAAGATTATTCCAAATCTTTCCTCCTACATTTGATTGTAAGAATAAATCAATAATTGGATAAGACCATGATATAAAAATAAGAGGTAATTTTTCTTTTACTTCCTTTATTCCTGTTTTGCCCACTGCTTTATTTTCTACATGAAATCTCTGAGTAGTTTACAATGTGGATAATGGCAACTGCTTCTTAACCTTAAGCATTTGACTGGAGTACTAAGAGTCAAAACTTGTTCAAGCTTAAACAAGCTAATCCCAGAAGTTGGTTTCTAAACTCTGTTCCCCACTTAAAGACACTACAACTCCTTGGGTAAAGGCTGTTTGTCTTTAGCAGATAAGACGAGGCACACTTAACAGCATCTTGCTATGCCCCAAAGAAAAGAAGGCTCAGAATCCAAATGGTCATACAGAAAGGGCACAGGAGCCACCTAAGGACTCCCAGTGGCTGCAGGTATAGCTCATCACATGTGCTGAGCACATTTAGGGTACTGACTTCAATCCCCAGGGCCCAAAAATAGAGTTCCACTGGCTATGTATAGATCAACAGGAACAAAAGTAACTAATGATAATATGCTAATTAAATAAAAACTCACATGTTCATCATGCTATTGAAAAGGAGGGAGGGGCAAGGAAGTAATTTCTTTCTGTTACATAAGAAAGTCAGTCAATGGAAGATATAACTGAAAACCACCACTCTTACATCCTCCATTACAGTAACTCTCTCAGGAAGGCTCAGTCACAGATCCCCAAACCAGTGGGTAAAAATCTAGTGAAAACATGATCTTCCAGTGATGCCAAGCCATCACTCCACAGACTAGTTACTATGTTTTAAGGTATCTTAAAACAGATCTCTAGAGATTATCATCTTAACTAACAACTTCAAAGACTGCCTCACTCATATAGAACCATGACACCAGGGACTCTTTTAATGGACACCACAGGAAGCATGATCTACCTGTGACTATTAACACAAATCAATTAAAACTGCAGCATAGTCCAAGCTACACCATCAGGATTTGACAGATATGTATGGCTGGCTAAGTTGATGCTTTATCAGAGAACACTGCATAGACATAGAAAGTTCTGCCAGGCAGTGCTAGTCCAAACCACATTTCCAGGTCACAGGGGATAGGGTCAGAGGTGAGGGCAAATTCTGGACCAGGAAATGATAACTCAAATTCTAAGTGACAAGCAATTGGCTGACTTCCTCAAAATAGCTGATGCCATTGAAAAAAAGAAAACAAAACATCTGAGATTAGTGAAATAAAATATATTCCAGGAACTTCAACCTAAATTGTGGTAAATGTAAGATATGATAAAACAAAACCCAAGAAAGGAGAATCCTATAGTGTGTTTTGTAAACTACAAAATTGCTAGAATATGTTTTCTTTCACTAGGCAGTCTCCCCCCGCCCTTATTTCTTACATTATGGTTAACTTCTGGAGCAGCTGGCTTATACTCAGTTCTCTTTTCTCAGGGTCTGCCATCAGGATTCCTGCACATCAGCATATGAACAATGCCCCTGTATATTTTTCTCCTCTTTATGAGAAAAGCCTGACTCCTTAAGTGCATTGTCATAGCCCTGCCATGTGCACAGGCATTCTGCACACACAGAAACACTGAGATCCTCTTAATAAAGGAAGGGACAGCCTTCTGTAAATGGGCGTTTGTGAAGAACCCAGTTCCTTGAGATCCTTGCTTTCTGAACACTCTGTGTTCAAGGTCACCCACAATGATTCCTAAGGGATCTCCTCCCAGTGCTTATACTGACTATCAGTCACCTAGAAGATCAGTCACAAGGCTAGAGAGATGACGCAGTGGTTAGCAGTGTGTACTATTCCTGCACAGGACACAGATTCCCACAACCTCCTTTGAGAGAATCACAGGTTCCTGTGACTCCAGCTCCTGGAGATTCAATGTCTCTGGTCTCCTACACCTCCATGCACAAACCCACACACAGACCAAGACCCACATATACCTAATTTAAAATAAGTATTAAAAAAGTAAAAGAGCTCAAAGCAGTCACAAAACACAGTCATTTTATTCTACTTGTTTTGATCTAATTCCATTATGAATGTGGTTTGTCTGTTGGTAGTTGCCACACCTGTGCGTGATGGTCATTAATACAATTGTTCATGTTAGTAAAATGTGCAGGTATGTTTCTTACATCACTGTGTAGAAGTGATTTACTGATGTCCTATCATGATTTTTATGCTCGTCTATTATGTTCTTTTTTAAATCCACAAATAAACATCTTATAGTTTTTCAAAAATTTGAAATTAGACTAAAATAGACTTTAAAGAATCATGATGATAACAATATATATCTCAAATAACATATAAACTCTAATGGGTTGACTTTTTAGGGGAACTGGAAAAATCTGAGTATGAGCTGAATATTAAATGACACTGTAGATTATTTAGTTTTAAGGATGATAACATGAGTCTAATTATATAAGACACTACCCTTGTGCTTAAGAGCTTAGGAGAGAAGTGTCATGATAGGAACAGGAAACTGCTTAGAAAGAAAAGCTCGCATATGTACACAAAGCAAATACAGACACATATTTATAACTGTTGTATCTAGTGGAGACAGTGTCCATTAGAATAAGTCCTTTCATTTTTCTATAAATTTGAGTATTTTGCAATACAGTTAGGCTAGGGAAAAACTGATAGAGCACAAAGAAAAGCCCACTCAAGTCACCTTCTCTGAGTGCTCTGTTGGGTTAACCTGGACTATGACCCTCACCATTACAGACAGCAAGCAAGAAGTCCCAGCATCTGGCCCTCCAGATGGCGTAAGTTGCAAAGGTCACACCAGCATGCATGGAAAGGACTAGGCCAGAATGAAAGGGAGCCTCCAACAGCAGTCATTGCACCCCAGAGCCCAGGAGCAGGAAGGTGACATCCCAGGGACATGTCTACCCTCAGTCCTCCCCAACCCTAATGGACTCCTGCCCTGAAGAGAGCAGCCCAGACCAAAGAGAAGAAACCAACCCAAGGACTCAATATAAAGAGGGAATTGGTTTCAAAAAGGAACTTAATGCTGCTTAAATTCACATATTCTACCAACAAATAACCCTATTCACACAACGGGAAGTGGTGCCTGCCACTCATCTGGAAAAGCTTTTCAAAGCACAGAGCAGAAAACAAAATGTTACCTTCAGTTTTTGAAGCTTCTCTGTATTTGTGGTCAAGTGTTCCACATACGTCTGGACACACTCAAACTTCTTTAAATACCCTTGGTTTCGAACCTGAGCCCTCCTCTCAGACTCACATACTTCCTTTAAGTATTTCTTTAGTTTTGCACATTTCAGCTTAGCTCTTAAAAAAAAAATAAAATAAATTCTTAATAACAGAATTCAAACAAACTTAAGAACAGTTTTCTTTAACAAAAGTGTTAATGAAACTATTAAAAATCTAAGAAATTTACTTTAAGTCCAATAAATAGAATGCAAATGTAGTTTAGAGAAAGAAAATTCAAATAGTTCTCACTATTGTATAGCATTAGTCACAGACTGTCATACCTCTCCTGACAAATGCAAACAGTACCATTTGGTAACACAGTAAAGATTCATGTACTGTTGAGACAAGTCTCACTGTACAGCCTGGGCTGGGCTAGAACTTGCAACCCTCCTTCCTTGGCTTCCCCAGTGTACAGATTACAGGCGTGAAGTACCCTGCCCCACTGCCCAGATGGATTTGATTCCTTTCTATCTTTTTTATTTTGTCTGGTTTACTTTGTTCTTTTACACAAGACTTCTCTGTGCAGCCCCCTAGCTGTCCCAGAACTCTCTCTATAGTCCAGCCTGGCCATCTGTCTCTGTCTCCTGGGAATGCTGGCATTGAAGGTGTGAAGCACCACGCCCAGTTCTAGATGTATTTCTTAAACTGAAATATGGACTAAAGAGTAGTGTCTCTTTGGCCATACTCAGAGGCATACATAGCCAGTTTTTATATGACAATCAATTTTTAAATTGTTTATATAAAATCAAACTATAAACTGTAGTCCAAAAAGTTAAGAAAATTGAAAATCTAAAATACAAAAAACTATCATTTAAATACTGTAAAAATGTATTAGACACTGTACCAAACATACTACTGAAATATTTTGTAATAATATATTAACTCTGAGAAAACCTTTGGAGATTTTTATCCAGTTGTAATACTAAAAGACATACTAGAGAGCTCAAAGTACACAACCTTCTCTTCTCAGACCAATATGCTAATTTTCTTCCTTCTTAATAACTACCTGAACCCTAAAGGATACCTATTATGGTACATTTATACTATTGGTACACTAAGATACTTTATATTCTCTCACTCACATATATATTTCACTTCCAGCAAATTTTTAGAGTTGAGAGAAATTTCTAAAATTAATCAACAACAGACCTTAAATGTCTAATTCTAGGCTAACAAGTTTTAAGAAAACCCCCCATATCTCTGGAGAGGGAGTTATATATGAGTGTGTTTTCCAGTGTAAGTCAGAGGACAGCCTCAGGTGCCAGTCCTCACCTTCTATCTTATTTGAGACAGGGACTCTAGTTGTTCACCACTGCATATACCAGACTAGTTGGCTCACAAATTCCTGAAATGCTCTGGTTTCTGCCTACCTTCTTCATGTGGGATTCTAGACATGCACCACCATGTCTGGCTTTATGTGCACTCTAAGGATGAACTTAATACCTTAGGCTTGCATGGCCAGGACTTACTCACTAAGACATCTCCCCAGCCCAGAAGAGTTTTATCATGCTAATGACACTGTGCTTTAGCTGTGGTTGGTTGACTTCAGTTTTCCTTCTGGCTAATACAATCTATCACTGTTTTCCCTGCTGCCCATATCTTCCTTTTTGACCCAAATGGCAGTAATGGAGGAGGACCCTGACATACTCTTATCTAGGTGCTTAGTAAAGCTGCTTAGTAACCATGTCTTCTCACCCAAACACACTACTTTATGTTTGAATGAGCATGCCCTCATTTTTGCTATTCTTGTTAAAGCTGGCATCCATCCATCCAAGCAATCATTGATAAATTCTGCTGTGCAAGTATGAAAACTGTCTACCTACAGTTAACAGGAAAACAGGCTATTGCAGCATGATGAATGCTCCGAAGGAAAGTGAAAGGAGCCTTTCAAAACAACCTGCCTGCCCTAGCTGAAGAAGCAAGGAGGCCCTCCCAGGGGCAGCAAGGGGCCTCCTTTTTTCAGGAAAGGGCTAAAGGATGGATAAAAGCTAACAGATCAGCTATAACAATGACATGCCTTACTCTCTGCAGAAGCTAAACATGTTGAAATAAGAATCAAAAAGACAGCCTTGGTGGTGGTGGTGTGTGCCTTTAATTCTGCACCTGGAGGCAGAATCAGGTGGATCTCTGAGTTCAAGGCCAGCCTGGTCTATAGATCAAGTTCTAGGGCTCCACAAAGAAACACTGTCTCAAAAACCCCAAAAAGAAAGGAAAAAAGATTACACTGCCTTATTTTAAAATATTTAAGCAAAACCACATTCCTGAATTAATACAAAAATAAAACAAAAATAAAATGTTTATAATAAATTATACTAAACTATAGAAATTATTTCAAATTATTATGCATTAAAAATAAAAGAATGATAAAAATATTCCAACTATAAAAACTATGACATAATAGTAGGGTTGTTTGGTTTTCTATTTAAATAAGAGTCTCTCTATGTAGTCATAGATGGCCTGGGACTCACTATGTAGTCCAGGCTGCCCTCAAACTCAAAGAGATCTGCCTGCCTCTGTGGTACAGATTATATTTTGGCTGACAGCTGTCAAAAAGCGGGACAACCATCGCTGTCATCTCTTACCTGCACTTATCAGATTTATTGTATTCATAAAGCTTGTCTTCCAGGTCCAATCTCTTCTTTTCACTGTAATACAGGAAATATATGTCACTGTATTGTATTAACTAGTGGATTTAGACCATGGTGTCCTCTGAAACCACATCTTTATGAGACTGTCCCATCCATCTATTTAAAAAAGGAGAAAATGTCATGGGTGGCTGAAAGAAAGACCAATCAACAAGCAAGTAGAAGAAACAAAGGCAACACCAGTCTGAAGCAAAAACTCAAGACTCAACATCATTGAACACTGTGGTACATGCTTGTAGACCCACACTTCAGAGGCTATGGGAAAAGGATCAGTTCACTGAGGCCAACCTGGGCTACACAGGGAAAACCTACCTGGAAAACAAAAATTGTCAAGGATTCTCAAACTAAGGAAAAATGTTTGAGGTCAGAGATACATGAGGCCTTGTTTCAAAAAGGAAGTAAACAAACAACTGAACTCAGAATACAAATGACAAGGACATCATATATTTATTTCCACATTAGAAATCTTTACTGACATCTTGATTATTAAACCTTCAAGGGTTTTATAACCAACTGGGTGCCTGACTTGTGAAAAATGAATGGCTAGATGGTACAGGGAATTTGTGCTTAAATTACAAGGACAGGAGGATCTTTAAGTGCATCTAGGACTCTATACTGCCACGGTATTACTGCCAGACTGAATGACTCAAGTCTGATCAAGAAGAATCAGCTAAACAATCTAACCTGGAGGTCACTTTCTAGAAGACGTGTTATACTTAAGAAATTGCCAGGAACATGACAGATGGGGACAGACTAAAAATCATTCCAAGAGGTCAGAAGCAACATGGCACACCAAATGTAAGCCATGTTTCTCAATTAAACCCTAGACCAGAAAGGACCAGAAAGTAAGGCTTAATAGTGATGTGTATGTGTGTCAAGTTGACAAGGGGTTAATTGTATTGGCTGGTTTTGTGTGTCAACTTGACACAGGCTGGAGTTATCACAGAGAAAGGAGCTTCAGTTGGAGAAATGCCTCCACAAGATCCAGCTGCAAGGCATTTTCTCAATTAGTGATCAAGGGGTAAGGACCCCTTGTGGGTGGTGCCATCCCTGGGCTGGTAGTCTTGGGTTCTATAAGAGAGCAGGCAGAGCAAACCAGGGGAAGCAAGCCAGTAAAGAACATCCCTCCATGGCCTCTGCATCAGCTCCTGCTTCCTGACCTGCTTGAGTTCCAGTCCTGACTTTCTTTAGTGCTGAACAGCAATGTGGAAGTGTAAGCTGAATAAACCGTTTCCTCCCCAACTTACTTCTTGGTCATCATGTTTGTGCAGGAATAGAAACCCTGACTAAGACAAATTGGTTTCTAAGACAACTTATGTCTAGCACTGAGTGTGCGGATGGACACACAGCAAGGCTAAAGGGTGACTGTGAGAGTTGTACCATGGTTATATAAAAGAGCACCTTTCTTTCTTTCTTTTTTAATAGTACATTGAAGGTTTTAATGATGTGGACCATCACAGTTTCAAGTATTTAACAGAAGAGCACTGATTTTAGGTAGGTGTATGGGAAAAAATAAAAATATTGTTGGGACTTCAGGAGAATCTTGTTCACGGAAATTCTGTGTCTTTGTCCCATATTTGCAACTTTTCAATAAATTTGACTCTATTTTAAAATATATTTTAAAATGAATCTGCAATATAGGGGAAAAGGGCCATGGTTTCTTTTTTGAAAGTCCATCACCTCCGAAATTGCAAATTCTTTTAAATATTGATGGAAAGATCTCTGTTCTCAGTTCCTTCTCTCGTGGATGCAGACACTACTGGTCACACTGCTGGTCTCTCTGAACATTTCATATCTTAGCAACCATAGACACATTGTGGCTCTCCAGTCCACGCAAAAATGGTGCTGATCTTGTCAACTCCTCATCTAACTCCCTCCTCCATGCTGCTGCATCTCCAAATGATAATCCTTCATATGAGTTTTAACATAAGGCCTAAACATTGGATATTTACCTCAGTAAAAAGTTAGAGGGAAGGCTTGTGGGTGGGATCACCATAATAATCCTTACATATCAAATAATGCCTACATATCAAATCTCTATTTCAGAATCTCTGAAATGCCCAAACCTGAGATACTTATAGAGTCTTTGTTTCAGTCACTTGTACCCTCATCTGGGTTTTTACAGCTGTCCTGTTCTTACAAAGCTGAATTTTCTACATTTTAAGGCACTTAGTCTATTTGTGTCTCAATACCACAGTTTTCCATCACCCTCAACTGTACTCAGCTAATATCTCAGCATCAATTCTGGACCATTATGATATGTTGCTCTGAATCAATATCACCATTGAAAATAGCTGGGGCTGGTTAATGGACCATTCAAAGGATGTTTTTATATACAGTAATTGTTAAGTATCAGCTGCACTTATATGTTTCTACCACACTTGTGGGCACTATACACACTGCAACATGTCACTCCATTAGACTCTTTCAGATTCAATTACTGACTTTCACAACAATGGAGAGAAAGCACTACATACACATAGAAAAACATTCAAGCTATGAAATTACACCTATGTGGGAATACAAAGAAAATGACGAGTTTAAAATATAACAGTTTTGATAAAAGAGCTTAGCTATCAGATCAGCTAACATTTCAATGACTGCCTCTAAAAGGGCCAAGAAGGCTGAACTGTATTTATTGTTGCTGTTAATCTCCTGATTCCCCAAAGTTTCCAAAGTGATAAAAGCATTTCCCACTCCTATGCAATTCACAATATTTAAGATGAACATGGACTTTCAGGAAATAGTGGTCCCTATGATGAGACTGGCTTTAATTTTTAAAATGTTATTACATTTAGTCATTTAGTGTGTGTGTGTGTGTGTGTGTGTGTGTGTGTATGACCCTGTTGAAGGCCTCATAACTTGTCACAGACCAGAACTCATGTTCCTATGCATTTACTACAGCTCCCCTCTCTAAAGTTATTTGCTTCTATCTTGTGTGTAGCATGCATTAATTAGAGTCACTTACAGATTCTTAAAATGAAAAATGATCACACAGAGCAACAGATTTATACTGACTTAAAAATAAAACAAATCTTCAAATGCAGGACCATGAACAGGCCATAAAATCTGACTCCAGTTTCTTACGTAAGTTCAACAACCTTACCTTGCTTCCTAATTAAAGCAAGAAGTGCTAAACATAAAGTGGATAATCATTACAGTTATTGTGCCATAAGGACCATAAAGAACCAGGTGCTTCTAGCATAGGAGGCAAAAATAACTCACCGCTAACCTAGTTCAAAAAGAATGTCATTTAAATCAGTCACATTTTAAGATCAGATCTTTGCCTACAAAACACAAATTAGTAAAGGCCCAAGGTAACTGTACCACTCTTGAACTACAACAGACAATGAGGTAAAGGCACTGAAACCAAAGTTCTTGCTTTTAAATTGTCTGATGCATAAATATATATATATATATATATATATATATATATATATATATATATACACATCTAATGCCACCACCTTGGGTAACTGGAAAAAAGATCATTATTTAGTGACAATATGAGGTCATGGCATTCTACATAAGGCATTTGTAACACCTAGACACTGGCTAATTGACTCTTGGATTTCACCCATAAATTCAAATATTTTACAAAACACCTCCTCCACCATTGTACTACACAGTGAGCAAAAGGGTATGCTAGGTGTTGCTTCTTCTCGCCTAAAATTCTCAATGTAGGGGCGCTTGAGCTCGCATGTGCACACACACAGTCTATTGTATTCTCCCTGTATATATATAATTTGGAAATAGGTTCTCACTACGCTGCCCTGGCTGGCTTGTATCCCAGGCTGGCCTTGAACTTGTGGTCCTCCTATCTCTGTCTCTTCAGCATAGACCACCACCAGCATATGCATAACTGGTTAATTTTTTTTTCTTAAGTGGGAAATTAAGAGATCCCTAGAGTAGGTGAGCAGGACTGTGTCAGAAAGAAAACAGGATGTAGAAAGATGATAAAACATGGAAAGAAGAGTTAGGGCCTGTGGGAGTTACTTAACAAATAACTGGCAAGAATTAAGTCTAGTGTAAAGATGCAATTCCTTTGAAAAAAATCACTTACTTTTACCTCACCTGTAATTACTGTTATGATCTTAGAATTGCTACAGCCCTCCTGTTCCATCTGAACGATTCTGTAACTTTAACACTCACTAAATGTCTTGTTTATCAAGAGATCCAAAAATCTATTTCCTTTCTTGTCAACTAATGAGATTTCTAAGTCCAATTAATTTGGCAGCTAAATAAGTGTTCCAACAACTTATCTTTCCATGTGGTTATTTATAGTCAATTGCTTTATACTTTTTTCTATTTATGCATTCTTAGATCTAGCTTTTTCCAATGGTTCTCATCTTTCATGTCTTAATCAAAGGCAATCCCAACCCTCGAAGCTGAACTCGTTGAAAATTTCATCCCTTTACTAGAAATTTAGTCAGCCCCAGATACTTCTAAAAGACTACAGCGCGCGCGCAAACACACACACACACACACCCCATTCCAGCCTGCATTCCTGGACCTGTCATCTTTGATGCAGTGCAGCTGTCAAAGTAGGATGACAACTTGAAGAGAGAGTGAGGAGGGGGCGTGTAGGACTAGAGATGACTAGAGAAATTCACAAGGTTTGATCAAGACTGGCAGGCAAAAGAACTCCCACTCTCACTTCCGGCCGCATCCGCGGGCTGAGGGACCTGGCTTTGGTTGCCATGAGAGATTACAGTCTCTCTGCGCTTTCAAACAAGGGGCATCTGTGGTCAACTTGTGCTCCCAAGCCCATCTGGGGCTAGTTGGGGGGTCGCAGGCGAGTTCCAAGACTAGTGAACCACTGGCGGGAAGCGGGCCGGACACCGTACCCCGATGCTCTCAGTGGCGCCGCTGACTCCCTGCCCCGTCCCGCGGCCGTACCTGTCCCGCAGAGCCTGCTGGAGCTGGCCCACCCTCTCGTAGTAGCTGGATCTCGCCAAGGGCGCAGATGTGGCGGGGGCCTGACGCAGGCCACCACCACCGCCACCGCGCCCTCGCGGCATCGCCACGGGGCAGCTGGCGGGCCCTCGTTGCCCAAGGAGACCGCCCCAACATGCACCGCGGGTAAACAAGGCGCCTAGCGGCCTGAAGGGGGCGGGGCGAAGGGCGGGGCGCCGAGGAGGCGGGGTTAGCTGCGGTGTGGGTCCGGGAGGGGCGAAAGCAGAGAGCTGGCAAGGTGGGGACAGCCCTGGTGGTACAGGGACGAGAAGACAAGAGATCTGAGTCACTTTCTCTCTGCTACCTCTGTGTTTCTCTTCCCTGCTTCTGCTACAAAATCCGTCCTAACTGCATTCATTTTATCAGATGCAATTTCTTATTTACCTTCCTAGAATTTTCAGTGAGAGACCCTGTGACAAGGTTGTTTTGATACGAGCACTTAAAAAGCAAAACAAAAAGCTAGAAGAAAACAACATTTAAGAACCTCAAACATGCGGGTCTGTGGTGGCACAGGCTCCTCATCTCAGCACTATGAGCAGAGGCAGTAGGAATTCTGAGTTCGAGGCCAGTCTGATTTACAGAGTGAGTTCCAGGACAACCAAGATGACAGAGAGAAACCTAATCTCGAAAAACCAACCCCCAAAAAAACAAAATAAAACAAACAAACAAACAAACAAACAAAGCAAATACTCAACAGATATATGCCATCCCATGCTGAAATGTTTTTCAATGCTCAGGTTTCCATTAGTCTTTTCAGGGGAGAAAGATTTAGTTTCTAACTAGGTCCTTGTGAATCTTCTGCAATCAATCCTCCAACAAGGCCCCCAGCCAGACTGCATTGGCATAAACCCTATGTCCCACAGCTCAGCTGTGACCACACAAAAGCCTAGGTGACCCAGAGTGAATTGGGCAGACTATTACAGCAAGACTAACTCAACCTTAGATTGGTTCAGAGGAACTAGTGGTTATAAAGGCCCAGAACATAGCATCAGTCTTTATTCTTGCCTCCATCAACATGGCAAAAAGCTCCCTAAAGAAAGACAACTGGATTCTAAAACCCACTTGGAATAGGAAATTTAAAAAAAAAAAACAAAAAAAAAAACCATATACACATACTTGTAGTCAATGTGGTTACTTATCCTAGACTTTTAATTTTAGATTTCTTTTCTCAAGTCAGTAGTTTTATTTTCATGCAAAAAGCATCACTTAAACCAAAGCTTCTTTAATAGTGTATCAGGACTTCATGGGGATTGTACCATATCTGAATGGGATAGGGGTGGGGAGCTGTGTGTCAAAACGTTGAGCAACAGTAAACCGTTCCTGAATGTGTAATGACCAAAACTCAATTGAAAAATCAAGGCATAATGAACCCAAGCTGCTTCTGACGGCATGTGTCTATGTCTTATCCCATGACAACACGCTCACTATACACTGCACATGTCCACTGTGCTCTGACTTACAGTACCATACTAGGCACTAGGGAAAGCAATGAAATGCTCAGGTCAGCAACCCAAGGTTATGATTTTGCTTATCCTTCCTTCCTCACACTGTCTGCCTAAATGCTGGAAGGTAGAATATATCCATGGAATCTCAGGACTCAAGGGGAGAGGCAGGAGGAAAGCTAATCCCAGGCAGGCCTGACTGACCCTGTTTTAAAAACAAAAAACATGTGGACCTGGGGATGGCTCAGCAAATGAAAGGTACTTTCTTTGCAGGTGTGACAATCTGAGTCTGATTTGATTCTCCAGAGTTGTCCCCCAACCTCTACTTGTCCACTCTAACACACACACACACACACACACACACACACACACACACGCTCAATTTATTGAATTGAAATGTCATAAATCAGCATAATGGGCTGTAAGCAAAATAGGATTTCTGCTCCTGTCTTGACCAATATACCTTTATGAGAACATGGAAAAACAGGGTGGAATTTAGTTCTCTGATTCTTTTCTAATCCACCCCCTAATTTCCCACTCCAGGTTCAGGGTTGCACGATGAGAGACACCTCACTCACAGTAGGGCTCCATGTGCCCTGCTTTCTCCCTACTCGACAAATCCCATCTGTATCCATATGTTTGTCTCAGCCTCCTTTTGGCCTAAGCTAAATACTAGTGATGGTTCCTTATAAGAACGGTCCAGGAAAGAGATCTTCGAAGACCCTGGAGAACAGTCTGGGACCCGCTGAGTAGGAAATGCCTGGATTCTGGGTACCTGGAACTGTGTTCTAGGAGTTGTGTATAAACTGCCGTGGGCATGCACTCGACCTCACATGCAGTGGGACCTCACATGAAGAAAAGGACAGAACTTGTCAGAAAGGGACAAGAGCAGGCCTGTAATATGCAGATCTAGTGCAGGACCCTCTTGCCCAGTTGTAAGGTTAGCACTGATGTAACTTTTAGTTACTCTGTCAACTCATTTGATCACATTGATGTAGTGCTAGTGTACTGAGGTTTATTTTACAGATTGTAGTATGATGTCTAATCATCATCTGCTTCATTGGATTTGGAATCACATCCCAGATCCAATTTGGAGACTCATCCCTTGGATGAGGGTATTTCCAGAGAGATTTAAAGGAAGGCAAAGATCCATCCTGAATGTAGCCTGCAGCATCCCAGGGGCTGCAAGGTCCAGACTGAATAGAGACAGAGTAAACAAGAGAGCGTCAGAATTCCCTGTTCCTTGTTTCCTGTGTCTACCCAGACGTGAGGAGTTTCAGCTACACACTTTTGCCATCATGAGCTCTGCCATCCCTTTCCTACCATGGCAAACTGTTCCCTCTTAACCCACAAACCAGAACTAATCCACCTTAAGGTGCTTCTGTTACATTTGATCACAGCAGTGAGAAAAGTAAACTATACATATCTAACTAAAGTTTTACTACAGTCCTTTTTTAAGTCCCTCAAGGCCTGTGGGTGACTAGGCCCCAACCCCAACCCCCAGACTATTCTAATCTAAGTAAGGGCATGGCTTTTGGGAATATGCTGAGATTAAAATTTTACCTTTTAAAAAAAGTATCATGTCCTTTTTAAAAAAAAAAAATTAAATTGAGCCTTGTGCATATTAGGTATTCCACAAAGCTTTCTGTAGGATCCATCAAATTAAAGGACAATATGAACTGTTATGTTTAAAATGGCTTGAGTCAAAGTTGACCACCCAGACAACGCTTTTGCACCTGTATATGATATCATTATGGTTTTTGTGTTTTTGTTTTTCCTTTATAAGCTGACATAAAAAAGACACTCAATGCCATGACTCCACCCCTGAATTCTGATGTATGATCCTGATCAATCAGTATTAGGGTGTGCGTTCAATAAGCCATACCTATCTGACTGAAATCAGTGTTTGTGTGGTTTGAGTGTGGGATGACTCCTGGATCCCAACAGTTTTCTTAGATGTGTTTAATGTTTAAATAAGAAGAGTTTGAGTAAAGCAGATGGCCCTCTGTTGGTTTATTTTCTATGCTATAACAAAGCTTATGAGGCTTGGAACTTTATAAATGAAAAGGGTTTATTAGCTTATATTTTGGAAGGCCATAAGACCAAGGTCAAATGACCCCTTGGTTGGGTCTCAGCAAGGGCCTGATAGCAGATGACATTAGAATGGTGAAGCAGCTATGACAGAGATCACATGGTGACACAGGAAGTCAGAAAGTTTTAGTAGTTTCAGGGTTCAGGCAACTTTAGCAGCATCATACTCCAAGGAGAACAGCTTGAGGTCCCACAAGAGCTGTCAATCTGAAAGAAGCACCTATAGAGGCAATGTAATTACTCTGCATTGAGTGTCAACTGGGAAACATGTTACCATTTCAAGACCAAGACCATGATGAAGACTTTGCTCCCAGAACATGAACACTTGGGGGGATACATTGAAATCATATCTAGGCCACATCATCTCCATACCTAGATGGGTCAGATCCACTCAAAGGACTTAGGAAACAAGACTGCTATCTCCTGCGGTCTGGCAAGCCAGTTCCCACCCTATTCCCCAACTATTGCCTGCTGGTTCTGTTTCTCTGTAAACTTGGACTAATATGGAAAGGTATGGAATTGCTCAGAGACACTGAGACAGTAAGATATCGGTGGGCCAATAAAAGAACAGAGAATTCATATGTGAAGTCCTGGTTCCAATTCTGGCAACATTAGTAAGTAAATAAATGAACAAGTCAATAAACAAATATCCTTGTTTTGTTTCAAATCAGAAAAACCTACAACTACTAAAAAAGTGTCTACGATACTTGAGCTACCAGAAAGCCAAATAAGAGCCAAAATACAGACTACAAGAGTAGTAGCAGAAAAATGAAGTGTTAGAGGCATTGCTGAATGAGACAGACTCACTGTGTCTTGACGTCCTTGTCCACCTACAATTAAGTCTTTGTTTGAATCGTCTCCCCTGAGTTCCTCAGGACTGTGCCTCTGTAGGAGCCCTCTGACAGGCTAGCCCTAAAGCAACAAATCCTTGTACACTTTGCTCTCTGAGGAGCTAGACCCCATGGCTCTGTGCACCAGGCAGGGATAGGTCGGCAGCCCTGAGTGTGTGAGGGGCAGGTTATAGGTGTTGACAACCCACGTGAATTGATCTTACAATGCCAAGATGCTCCTCAAAAATCATTTGGTGGATTTCATAATTGTTTGCCACTTGCATGCACTTCTCGTCAAGGTTCAACAAGTACTCCTAACTACAAGGGTTGGGAACAAAGAGACACTCCAAGCTTCTCTCACGATGGTGCGATCACAGGCAGGTTGAAACTAAAGAGTTTTGCATAATAAATGCCATTTAATTTGATAGCTATGTGTTCATGTTTGCAGGGTTGAGGAGGCACTGGTGGAGAATGTTACACTTCTCATCATGTTCAATTATGAGTCTTTGTAGAAGCATAGGTTTCATTCATTCTTGGGGCACCTCGACGGTGAAGACATGGGGAACAGTTCTCCCTACTCCAAGTACTTACACTGTGTCCTTGAGAGTGGTTGAACAGAGGTTGAGAATTTTGACTCAGCACGTCATTGATGTGCTAAAATGTTGCCTGCTCTTACAAAGTGTGTGCTTTGGGCAGAATGCTTATCTTTGCTGTATCCCAAAGCTGTCACTTATACAAGGGTGACAGTATTGGCGCCCTCCTCTCTCAAGGCTGTTGAGAAGATTAAATGTGGTGAAGTGTATGCAATTTATTTCATTTTATTTTTATTTTATTTTGAACTATGCCTGGTAGAGTTATTCCAATCAACACAAGCTGGCACTGTTTCTTTGAAAGGTGAGAAAACAGCCCTGCAGGAGGCAGAGAGTGGGGTCAAAGGGCTGGGCCTTGCTTGTCTCATGGTCCTGCACCAAGCAATGGCCTAGGTTTTTGGTTTTGCTTTTTTGCTTTTTTGCTTTTTTGCTTTTTTTTTTTTTTTTTTTACAGGATTTCTCTGTATAGCTCTGGCTGTCCTGGAACTCACTCTGTAGACCAGGCTGGCCTCGAAGGCAATAATCATGCAAATTCAGGTGTAAAAAGGA
>NC_034592.1:129327273-129331722 GCF_900095145.1 Mus pahari | reverse complement strand
TGGGGTCAAAGGGCTGGGCCTTGCTTGTCTCATGGTCCTGCACCAAGCAATGGCCTAGGTTTTTGGTTTTGCTTTTTTGCTTTTTTGCTTTTTTGTTTTTTTTTTTTTTTTTTTTTTTTAATGGAGGCTAGCTTGTAGGAGTTCCCATTCCTCATCATTGTATCAGAGGCAATAATCATGCAAATTCAGGTGTAAAAAGGATATATTGTGAAAAATACCCTCTCATCTCTGCCAGCAATCCTCCAGTTTCCTCTCCTGCTTTCTTAATGTGGTCTTCTTGAGCAATTGAAGCATGTGTCCGTCTGTGTCTATAGGTAGATATGATACTACTTTAAATATATTTTTTAATTTAAGTCTTTTTTTTTTTTTTTGAGGGGACACATGCTACAGTATGCCTGTGGAAGTCAGATGACAACTTATGGGTTCTTTCTTTCTACCACATGGGGTCCTGGCCATCAAGACCAGGTCATCAGTCTTGATGGCAAGGTCCTTACCTTATGAGTCATCTGGCCAGCTCTACTAACTACTTCTTACTCACCGTTTTGTGTTTTGGCTGGTGTGTCTTAGAGAGATATATATAGGCATCTATATATTTACATCAAGATTTATTTCATCTTTTATTATTTTATGTGTGTGTGTGTGCCCTGGGGTGTATGTGTGTGCACCATAGGCAGGTGCTTGAGGGGGGGGCCAAAAGAGGGTGTTGGATAGAACTGAAGTTGCCGATGGTTGTGAGCCACCTGATGTAGGTGCTACGAGCTGAAGCCAAGTCCTCTCTACAAGAGCAGCAAGTGCAATATCTGGAGGCCTATACCTCAAGATTTTAAATAGCTGCGAGGCATTACCTGTTGTGGGTACTACCTGACACAATTCATCTAATTAGCCCTCCTTTGATAAGCTTATTTTTGTTTCACATACTGTGTATGATAGTGATGTGCTGTTTAACGCAGTAACTTCTATTTTTTTAAATTCAACTTTGAAATGTCACCAGGGTCGACATCTTTATAAAATATCACAGACCCACCCATGATTTCACCACTCAAGAGTTCATTTGTCAGCCATGCTCAAGTGCTCTGCGTGTGACAATGTGATCATTGTGGCAGGAGCAAAAGTATTCTTTCTTAATGTTTATTTATTTATCTTCTGTATGTGTGTACACTGTTGCTGTCTTCAAACACACCAGAAGAAGGCATCAGAACCCATTACCGATGGTTGTGCGCCACCATGTGGATGCTGGGAATTGAACTCAGGACCTCTGGAAGTGTTGTCAGTGCTCTTAACTGCTGAGCCATCTCCATAGCCCTAGCAAAAACATTCTAAGGAGAGATATTTGTCTCTTTCCCGTTAGCACTCATACTATTAAATCATTGGTCCCCAAGAAGTTGGAATTTCCCCACAAATCTTACGCTGGGAGGAAGAAAAGGCTTAAGCCTGGTGCCAACCAGAGGGACAGCTCTGACATGTTAGACTCCCTTTCAAGAGAGACAATAATGGGCTAGTAATGGGCAAGACCACAGCTTGACTGGGACTACTTAGTTATACATACCTCTTGCCCTCTCTCTGATCCTGAACCTTATGCCAGTGCCCCAAAGGTGGACTTGAGGATGCCGGGTCTGTCCCACTTCCATGTGGCCGCATCAAGTAAGTCCCTTTTCTCACTTTCGCCATTACCTGTTTCTCTTCACTGGCACCTTAAGAACAAGTCACCAAGCCTAGCTTGCTAAGGCTGCCAGGTCCCAGCATCTGACCCTGACAACTCCAGTAACACAAGCATGTATTCCAGTAAACGCTACTGACCAACACCTCTTGGCTTTCTGAAACCTGTAGCATTATACCATGCATACAGATGTGCTCTACCGCTGAAAGCCCCTCCATTTCCATGGGATTGTTTTTAGCACCCGATACCATCTTTATTCCTCTACCTTTGAGATATTATCCTTAAGTGGCTTTTGAGACCTAAACCCTAATCTTTTCTTGGATTGCCAACTGTTTTGGGGCCAGTGGAAGCCACTTACAGTGAGACCCATAAGGCCCAACAAAGTTAGTACTGCACTGTTAGTGTCAAACATAGATCTCTGAACATGGTGTCCTGGGTGACCTGAGTGCACCATTCCACTTAAGGGATGACTAAAAGACTTAATGTAGAGTCTGAAGCCCTGTGATCCTGTGGTGGTTTGAATATGCTCAACCCAGGGAGTGTTACTATTGGTAAGTGTGGCCTTGTTGGAGGCAGTGGTCACAGTGGGGTGGTCTTTGAGGCCCTTTTTCTATCCATGTGGGAAACGGTCTTCTCCCGTTTGATTTCAGAACAAGGTAGAGAACTCTCAGCGAGAGTTAGTTGAGAGAGAAATGATGTGAAACCCAAGGCAGCAGATATTAGGAACCTTACTGGGCAAATGATCAGGACAGGCAGCTATGGCTCAGCCTCTAAAGGACTTTGTAGGAACAAACAGAATCATCTTGACTGAAGATTGAGGAAGTAGGCTCTTGCTTCCCCTTTGTGGTGCTGGGAAATCCAGGTCCTGTGCATGCTAAGCATTTGCTCTGTCACTGAGTTACATACCCAACTATAAACAGGTTTTTCAGTCTACCTGCCCACCCTCATTACTCACTGAAGGTCATTTGTTCCTAGGAAATTTCCCCAGCTATGCTTTTCTTATTTGTGTCCCTCCAAAGCTTACAGATTGAAATACAGTCTTCAGGACAGCACTGGATGTGGTAGTACAGGTCTATAACCCCATCACTCAAGAAGCCAAGACTGAATTATTGCTCTGAGTATGAGGCTAGCCTGGGCTATGATTCAGTCACTAGCTATGTTCTTAATATACAGGACCCCATGGCTAGCACTACAGTGCCACAAGTTCTACATTTCTTTTCCTAACACTCAGAGTTTATACTCTTGTTAAAGGCAGAGAAATAGAAGCTAACCCTTTATAATCTGCATTACATTTTCAGGGAAACAATACTTGCCATGCAAGCCTCATGATCTGAGTTCAACCCCCAAAGCTTTCTTTAGAGAGACCAATTCCTGAAAGTTGTCCTCTGACCTCTGTATGAGTGCTGTGTGGTATGCATGCTTGTATACACACACGCATCTACACACACACACACAGAGAGAGAGAGAGAGAGAGAGAGAGAGAGAGAGAGAGAGAGAGAGAGAGAATTTAAAATATTAAGCTACAGATTTATGTGGAACATGAAAACCAAGCGATATCATTCTGGTTTCTCCTAAGTTGCTGAGACCATGGGGGGAATGAAGAGCAATGCACAAACCTAATTGTATTTTTATATAACAGCAAGAAGCAATCAGAGGTTGAAAGGTTTTAAATACCACTGTGTTAGCCAAGCTTCCATCTTCCTAACAGGTCCCGGAGAGAGCTTAAAAGGAGGACAGATGTCTCTTGGATCACAGTTTCAGAACAGCTTGCCTCATGGAAGCAGAGGAGAGTCCCTGTGATAGTGGGATTCTTCCTCTAGCTTTAATTCCATTTGGGCACCCAGCCTATCCGGTGGTGCCACCCACCCATATTCAAAGTGAGTCTTTCTCCCTTAGCCATCCATCTTGGGAATTGCTCTTGCAGGTAAGTCCTACCAGGTGCTTCTCAAGCCAGTTATCTTGACAGTTAAAGCTGATCACCACAGCCAAATGGTGATGGCACTCACGTTTAATCCCAGCATTCAAGAGGCAGAGGCAGGTAGATCTCTATGGCTTCCAGGCCAGCCTAGGTCTACAGAGCAAGTTTCAGGACAACCAGGGTACACAGAGAAATCCTGTCTTGAAAAACCAAACAAAAACCAAACAACAAACCAAACCAAACCAAACCAAACCGAAAAACTGATCATCATACTACTTACACTATGCTCTTATTTGAAAATCTCCCAAACTCATATTGTCATTTAGCTCCTCAGGGTGACAGTGTTGAGGACTATACGACCTTTAATAGGTGAATGGCATTGGTAGACTCTCAACGGTGAGTGGGTTGTCATGAAATGAGACCACTTTGTGTTGTCCTCTTCCCAACATACCTGCTTGTCCTCTGCTTGTCCCCAGGTAGAATGAGGCCCTCATCAGACACAGCTGTTTATACTTGGATTGCCAGCATCCAGAACCACAAGCCAAAATAAAATTCTTTGGTTTATAAATTACTCAGTCCCTGAGTATTCTGTTACAACAATACAAGATAGGGTAAGATATGATAGCATTTTAAAATATGAGCTATCAGGATAAACCTGGTATAAAATGTGAAAATCCTATGTGCTGAAAACTGTGAGACCTGCTGAGAGAAGCTAAAGAATTTGTTAAGTAGCCTGGTGGCACATGCCTTTAATCCCAGCACTTGGGAAGCAGAAGCAGAGGCAGAGGCAGAGGCAGAGGCAGAGGCAGAGGCAGAGGCAGAGGCAGAGGCAGAGGCAGAGGCAGAGGCAGAGGCAGAGGCAGAGGCAGAGGCA
>NC_034592.1:129309277-129327208 GCF_900095145.1 Mus pahari | reverse complement strand
CAGAGGCAGGTGGATTTCAGTGAGTTCAAGGCCAGCCTGGTCTACAGAGTGAGTTCCAGAACAGCCAAGCCAAGGCTACACAGATACCCTGTCTTGAAAAAAAAATTTTTTTGTAAGTAAATTGAGAACAATATTGATGAACTGATGAGTACATTCAACATGAGAGAGCAGATATCCCCAGATTAAACTAAATATTCAATGGAATCCCAGTAAAATTCCCAGCAGGCTTTTTTTTGAGATACTGATAAAATTATTATAAAATTCATATAGAAATGAAATCCAGAAATCTAGAAAAGAAACAAATAAAAACTCAGCAAGACAAACTTTAAAAAAGAAAGAAATCAGACTATTTTAAGATTTATTATGGGGGCTAGAGAGATGGCTCAGCAGGCAAAAGCACTGACTATTCTTGCAGAGGACCCAGGTTCCGTTTCCAACACCCATATGGAAGCTGGCAGTCATCTGTAACTCCAGTTCTAAGGGATCCTGAGCCCTCTTCTGGCCTCAGCAGACACATGACACACAAAACATGCAGGCAAAACATATGCAGAAAATAAAAATAAATATTTTTGAAAGACTTATTATGGGGTTTCTATAATTTATTGCTGTAATATCAGGTGCCCTCCACATCCAGGATTTGTGCTGAGGAAGTTAAGGGACACATTCTGGACTCCTGGGAGGACTTTGGACATGAGCAGTAAGTGCTAATCTGAGCCAGCCTTGTGTTTGCCCTCCCGTGGCTTCAAAAGATGTCACAGATCTGCTGAATGTCTGGCTTAAG
Organism: Mus pahari; assembly: GCF_900095145.1. Lineage (NCBI taxonomy): Eukaryota > Metazoa > Chordata > Mammalia > Rodentia > Muridae > Mus > Mus pahari. The sequence continues at coordinate 129,326,427 of NC_034592.1, read as the reverse complement.
ATCAGAAATAATGCTCTTTGCAGCTCTCTTCTTCACACAAAAGTATATGAACTTAAAAACAAGAAGCAGAAGGAAGCTGAGCACAGTGGCACAGGCCTGTAATCCTGGTACTTGGGAGGATGTGGAAGTAGGAGGATCAGGAGTTAAGGCCATCCTTGGCTATGTAATAGGTTTGAGGCCAGCCTGAGCTACATGAGAACCCACCCACCCCAAAAGAAAAGAAAAGAAAAGAAAAGAAAAGAAAAGAAAAGAAAAGAGAAGAGAAGAGAAGAGAAGAGAAGAGAAGAGAAGAGAAAAGAAAAGAAAAGAAAAGAAAAGAAAAGAAAAGAAAAGAAAAGAAAAGAAAAGAAAAAGTAGATGAAGTAAATGAGACAAAATTTTATACTCTGAAAGTACTGATACAAAATGAGAGAAACTCAGGCCAACTAGGTATTGAAAAGTACATAGAATATGTTCAGTCTCTAGAAAATGCTAGAACAGTAACTCAGTGGTCTCTTATGATTCAGTTCCTTCTCCCTCCTTCCTCCCTCCTTCCCTTCCTTTCCCTGTTCTACCTTCTTCTTTTCCCTTCTTGTTTCTTCCTTCCTTCCTTCCTTCCTTCCTTCCTTCCTTCCTTCCTTCCTTTCTTCCTTCCTTCCTTCCTTCCTCCCACCCTCTTCCTCCCTCTTCCTTCCCCTTCCCCTCCCTCTTTTCCTTCTCCTTTCTTCTTTCTCTAACACTGAAGACTGAACTTAGTAATTTTCACATGCTACCTAAGTTCTCTATCACTGAGCCCTTTATTTATTTTTAATTAATTATGTTTTAAAATTTACATCCCAAATGTTGCCCCTTGACCCTAGCCTTTTAAAAATCTTTTTATCTTGAGACAAGTTTTTGTTAAGTTGTCAGGGTGGGCCTTGAACTTACAATTCTACTGACACAGTCTCCTGAGTAGCTAGCTAATTTCTTCTTTTTCTTTAGCTTACTTTATGATTTCAGATATGAATTTCTCTGTAAGAACATACTTCTAATTTACACACTAGAAATTATGATACCATCATTTTGGGCACACACACAAACATACTAAAAAAAGTCATTTCTTTTTTTATTTTTTAAAGATGTTCTCAGCTTTAAAGGTAGTAATGAAATACAAAGTTTTCATCATACTTTAAATCTCAAAAAAAAAAAAAGTTGGAGCTAGGAATCTAAGAAAAGTAGAGTATTAGACTTTTTGTTTTCTCTATAGAATTAGGTCAATGTCACAATTTTCCAAAAGCATCAACAAAAACTATCATGAAACCACAGAGTATTTTGAGTTTATTTAAGCAACCTGATCATGAAAGAAAATAAACTCCTCACCTTAATCCTGTTTTGTTTGACTTTATAACCTCTTCAGGCCCTATTTTTTAATAATTCAAAATCTTTACATATTGTCATATGTGGATTTTATTCATTATTATTTAATTATTATTTTGTATTTTGCTTGTCTTGGCAAGAACAAAACACACATTATAAACTTAAGGATTGTGAATTCACTTGTAAATGATCCTTGTGAATCTGAGAACAATAATGACTGGGGAGAGCTGAAAGTTAAGTATAGGAAAAATCACTATGGCGACAGGAGATGGAGGCAAGGGGTTCAGGATGTGGTAACCAACATTGCTTTCCTTCTGATTTCTGACAAAGGTTGGTCATTAGTTCTTGTGTTACTAGGTTCAGCTAAGTGGTTTTGCCCATGGCCCTTATCAGAGTTCTTATCAGATCAGAGAAGCAATAATTTTGTTTTGTTTTGTTTGTTTTGATTTGGGTTTTTGTTTCTTTGAGACAAGTTTTCTCTGTGTAGCTCGGTTGTCCTAGAACTCACTCTGTAGATCCAAGCTTCTGCCTCCTAAGTGTTGGGACTAAGGGGTGCATCACCATGCCATGTCAGGGAAACAACCTTACACACACACACCTGGGGGTGGGGAAAGGGAAAAGGAGGAGGAAGAGGGGGAGGGGAGGGGAAGAAGGAGAAAGAGAGTCATCCTTCTGAATCTTTGGGTTTTACATTACATTTTAGGGTTTAGCCAACTGAGAATAGAATAGAAATCACTCATTCATTATTGTGCTTATTCCTACTCGGGGGAGGTCAGAGGCCAACCTTGTAGAGTGAGTTCTTTCCTTTTACCTCTACCTGAGTTGGGGGGGGGGGATAGAGCTCAGGTTCCCAGGCTTGGGAAGCAAGTACCTCTATTTGCTGAATCTTTGAGTATTTTTGTAAAAATGTCAAACCTTTGCTGGTGTGTTTAGTTGGGCCAACAAAGATGGCCTCTGTAGGGAACATGCATAGACTTGTTTTTCTTTTCATCAACCCCTAAAGAGTACAATGTAACAACTACTTAAATACTTGCTACTTAATTATTTAAGTACTTATGTATACAAGTACACAAGTATATAAGTACAACTACTTAACAGTTTTGCTAGTGCTGATTTACAATATAGGCCAGAAGCTGGTCTTGGGGGTTACAGGTCTATGTGACAAATTCTAAGCCAGTTAGAACCACATACTGAAGCCCTTTCTCACAAATAAATACACAGAATAAAGTATTTGAGGGAGGCATGTACTGATTATATGTAAATATGCTGACTATTTACACAGGAGTCAAACACCCAAGGATTTTTTTCCTTTGAGTCTTCGAATGGTCTAAGGATAAAGATATAAGGGGTATTAAAGAATGATTGTGTGTGAGTATGCATATATATTTAAATGTGTTGGCGCCTGGGAATGCAAGGCTTGACAAATCTGAAACCTACAGGCCTTTAGGAGCTCAGGCGGGGATTGATCTGAGGCACAACTAACTGTCCCAGGACACCTGCTTTTACTCTGACAGCAGTTAGCCAGTTGGCTGCGGCCACTCACAACAGTGAGCAACAGTGAGGCTGCTTACTTCCTGGTAGATTTTATGTTCTGAAAGAGGCTCAGAAAACAGAAGTGGGTGATGGAGAAAGTTTTCAAAACAGAACTGATTAAAATTTTACAACTAGCTTTCCTAAACAGGAGCACTGGGCTAGGAAGTAAGAAATGTGAAGGCCTGCTTTCGCTGTAAGTTAGGAACAAGCTCCATAAAGCCCCGTACTAAGTTCATATTCCATAAAGACACCTCTGGTATCCCAGGAGCAGTCGGTAATGTGTACAAAAGCAGCATTAAAAACTGGCATGGTGGTACAGACTTTTAATTCCAGGACCAGAGGAGTAGAAAGATCATTCATTCTTGGCCAACCTGGGCTACTTAGTGAAGCCTTGCCTCAAAATGTAAAAAACAAAGCAGAAAAAAATGGTAATATGAACAAATAAATGGAATTATGTTCCCCATGGTTAGGCTTCTAGTCAACTAAACTTTGTGTTTCTGTTGTTTTGAAGGCATTTCATGTAGTGTAGTTCCTCAATCCACATTTCAGATGAGGACAGAACCAAGCCCTCTAACTCAGGTTATGTTCAAAGTGTCCATGTTTAGAACAAAGTCTTCAGATACAGGCATTTGCCAACAGCCCACTTTAACTCCTAGGATACAGAGTGACCTCTCAGTCCCTGACAACACATGTCCCTGTCATTTGGAACAGAAGCAACAGACACAGGCATGGCTGCCTGGATAAAGAGAGTGAAGATTTCTTTTCCCTCCACTGGCTTACAAAAAATAATAATAATAAAAAACCTACCATATTATGTTTTCTCTCCTCCTGCACTAGGCTTTATGAATTTCACCTAGCAGTGCATGTGTGTGTGTGTGCAGTTTTGATACCTATCTATCTCTTTGTGTGTTAGTGAGTAGGACAGAAAAACGCAGACAACATAGTAACAGAAAAGAAAATATCTTATGAATGGTCTTAGACACATTTAATATTATTGATGATATTCTGCGATAAAGTGGAACCACAGGACCAGGGTTTATATTCTTACTTGCTTACTGAATTGGCCCCATATGTCAGGAGAAAAATTAAATCTAATTTAGCTTCTAAGGGTTTTGAGCATATCCTGGTTTGGTATTTGTTTTATTTTATATTTTTATTTATTGGTTTATTTTAAGTGTGTGTGGTTTTTTTTTGTTTTTTTGTTTTTATTTTATTTTTGTTTTTATTTATTTATTTATTTTGAGACAGGGTCTTCTGTAGGTCATGCTGACCTCCAGCTCGCTTTTCAGCTAAGAATGACCTGGAACTCTTGATTCTTTGGTCTCTACCTCCCAAGTGCTGGGTTACAGGCAAGTACCATAGATAGCATCTGGCCTATTTCATATTTTTAAAGAGAATACAAGTTGGTTGGATCTAAGACTTGTGCAGAAAACTTTACTACCTAGCTTCACTGTAGTCTCTATGGACAGAGACTGGCCCCCTCCTGGCCCTCCAGGCTCAGCTTAGGGAAACTGGGCGTGAGAGTTAGATTTCTTCTAAAAGTGAATTTGACAGTAGTTTAGAATGCCTATGTGGATGTCTATGTCGGTTGGCAGACTGGTATTCCTTCTCAAGATAGGGATGGCTTCCCTTTTTGTCTATTCTTTCTGCAGGCCTATGAGCCTAAATGCTGAAGGCTGGCCACAGTGCTCTGCACCAAGATAACATTTGCTAGGCACTCGTTTCTTGTATGTATAATTAAATCATAATGTAACGTTGATTGGTTTGTTCATTTTAAAAGATCCAGTTAGTAAAAATAGGAAAGGGGGTGAGCATGAAAATAAAACAACTTTATGGTTTACAAATAAAATCCCCAAATAGATATTTAACAGAAAACATTAATTTTTTTTTCCTTTATTAGCACTTGTGGTGTGCAGAAAAACAGGACAGCCTCATTGCACTGGAGTTAAGAAAACCATCCTTGGAAATGTCTTCACCGATCTAGCTCCATCTGTATTTCAGACACCTCAACTCCACACTATCCACAGTGAGTAAAGAAGACGCAGGGATTCGGTCAAATTCACCCTCCCGAAAAACTGCAGAAAGGATACTAGTGGTTGAAGTCGACTGTCATCTATGTAATTCCCTCAATTAAAATCTAAATTTTAAGAAAATGGGAGATGTGTATGGGCTTCCAACAAACTCTCCGATGAACTCTAAAGCTTTCCCAAAAAAAATTTTCCTAAGCAAGAGGTCCCATCAATCCGCGTGGGGCTTGCGTATCTCTTAAGAGTGGTTAGAGAGGCCCCATCCCCCAAATCTAGACGCACCCGGAGCTGGGTGAACCATTCTGGACTGTCAAAACACAAGGCGCCGTGCTCAGTCTCAACTCCAGTGATGATTAATGAGCGGCTTGATCATTTAATATCTCATGTGATTAAATTATAAGGCGTGGGGGAAGGGAGCTCCGCACACTCCCGGCCGCGGTGGGGGACACGGACCAGCCAGCGGGTACCGGCAGCACTCGAGCCTTACACTACAGATTTGAAGGTTGCCTGGAGAGGCTCCGCCACCGTGGGTCCGCGCCTTCCCAAGGTCAGTGGGTCTGCGGAGAAGGAGGGAGGAAGAACACGGGTGGGGGAAGGGGTCGCTTTCCGAGGGGAGGGGAGGTGTGGACACTCGGTAGCATCGGTCAACGCTGCCCACTCTTCTCATGGCAAAGCAGTTAGCTGGTCACAGGAAAACAGTCTCAGGCAGGGTACCGTCAGCTCTTAAGTCTCCTTCCCTCTGCCGCAGTCTAGGATGTTTCTGGGGCTAAGACGCCCTTGAAAAGAAGGAACCCGGGGCCTGGAGCTTGTACGTTTTCACCCGGACCCCGCCCCCACGCATCTTGACCTTGAATGGCTTTTCCTATACACACCTGTGACCGTCGGGTGGCCACTCTTCCTGAGCCCGCAGTCCCTGGCCCAATCTAGGGCTGAGCTGTGTTCACTCCAGCCCAGGGTTCAACCTGGAAGGTGTGTGCAGCCGCTCCATCAAACCGATGTGCGGGAACTGCAGAAGCCCCAACAAAACTAGGGGGTTCCTAATTGTTTGGGGGAAGGGAACCAGAACCGTGAGGAAACGGGCTCCTTTGCATTTTAAAAGGGGTTCAGCTGAGATTCGGGTGTGACCACCTCTTACCTCCCAAGATGAGAGAGCGCAGGGCCGCGCTGAGTAAAAGCGCCGAGGCTGACGTTCCTCGGAGGCTGTAGCTACACAGTTCCGCCTCCGGCGAGGCAGGTGGCTAGCGGCGTTGCAGTTCAATAGGGCTAAGATTCCCCGCTGGGGACAGAAGCCTCAGAGGAGTCCTGAGAGGCAGCTGGTGGGACCCGGGGAACGTCACCTCTTATTTCATGACCCTATTTTAGGTTTTACCATTTAGCCAGAGGTGAGTAGGCCCTCCTGGAGCAGACCCTAAGAAACTGCATCCCAGAGATATGTTGAGATTCAAAGGAGAAGGATAAAAATCAAAATACCATGTCCAGAATTGCAGAGGGCCCCTAGCTAGGCTGAACTTTCAGCCCAGAAATGGTCACAGGTGAGGGTGGGGGCTGGAGAGGTAGGGGAACCGCGGGTGGAAATCAGGATTCTCCCTTTCATTTAACCAGGAATAAAAGGGTAAGGGTCTGAGAATAGCGCGTTGGTGTTCGGTGCTTTAGACTGTAGATGTGGTGCCTCCATCAGAGAAAAGATTGCAAGCTTCCTAGGGCAGCTCCTTGGATATAGAAAAATGACACCCCTTCCACCCAATTTCATTTGAAAATAGCACCATGGAGGGGAGAAAACCACTAATAACTAAGTATACCTGTAAATATGCCGCGTTATAGAAAAATGTGCCATAAGCATGTATGTATATGTATGTATCTTATTGTGCATGCAAATGTATATATGGCACATTATATATGCCCAAAGAAAATTAAAAGAAACCTACCCATCTAGAGCAGAAACAAGCCCTATACACAGAGGTTTGGCCTGAAATGACTCCAAGTTAACAGATGTAGACTCACAAGAATTTCAGGATATTCTTTCTCAAGGGAGAAAAAAATTCTGAAGTGGGAGGGAATGGTTGGTAGAAGGGAAAATTGTGAAGGGTGGGGAAGTGAAGGTGCCTGGAAGGTGAAGGGCCTGGAAGCTGCTTTGGTCCTTGGCTTAAAACCTGTACAGACCTTCATTCTAAGGCGGGGCTGCTCTTCTGTTCGGGGGCTCAGTCTCTAAAGAGGCCACTCCCCTCAAGGTGTGTTAGTAATAATTAGAGAGGGTTTAAGGTCAAAGCTGTTGTCTCAGTAGATAAGGCAGAAGTTTGAAGAAAGGTAGGCCCAGAATATTGCCTTTGTGACTCTGGGGTAACATGTAGTTTCTGGTGGGACACTTTTGTTCCAGTCACTAAACCCATCCTTTCGTTTGTCTCTTGTCTGTGCTTTACTCAGACACTGCTGATCCCATATCAGGTTCTGCCAGAAACTGGCTTGGATCTACAGAGAATCATTTTTAAAGTCCTATGTGAACCTTTCTCTCCCTACCATACACACCAGATTGCTGTCTGGTGGCAGCAACTCCTTATACAAGAACTAATGTGGCCTCCGAGCAGACCAGACAGGGAAAGGCCTAGAGAAGAACTACTGTGCTCTCAATATTAACTTGGGACAAGGAGGTGGGAGCATGGCCAAACTGGCTTTTACTATCCTAGCTATCTGTTGGCTCAGCAATGCCGCCAAGATACTAAGGATTCCTAAAGTTTCGAAAGGAGAGTCAGTTTTATTCTCTTATTCCCAAGATCACTTCAGTTTGATGATGTCGGAGATCTGCAGAATAGTGTCCAAATCGGTGATGCAATCGGCTGCATTGTTCGCTAGACTTGTGGGTAAGCGATCTAGAGGGACCTTTTCTTCCTCCAGAGCCCGAGTTGCGTGCTTTGATTTCACCCCTTACTCTCCGCCCTGCCGCCCAGCATCATTTAGGCCAAGATCGGGTATAATGGGAAACACCATCAGCAGACAATTACCCTTTCAGAGGATTCACTTCTCCTCACAGACACTGTTATTTGAGAAATAGGATCATTTGATTTCATATTGCACTAAATAACACCCAGCCGGTTCAAATTGCCAGCTTCTTAAAAACCGCCCATTGGAATAAATTGCAGCGGCCTCTTTTGCTTTTCTGGCCAATACTGTGGGTACCGGGCAGAACTTGCAAAAATAACTATAAAGCCAACTCTGAGTAGTCTCCATCGTGTTCCCCTCTCCCAACAGGACAGGGCTCAACCACTTGACTTTGGAATTAAAATGCACAGCTTCAGTCGCCCCAGGAAGCGCTTCGAACCACAAGGTGCATAAGTGTTCATCAGAGAAAGACAGTGCGGGGACAGAAGACAGGGAGTTCTCTCTGTCCAGCTAGGTCGCCTTGAAGAGTTAGTGTGCTTGAGGACTGCTACAGGTCTGGGCTTTACTAGAGGTGTCTCGCCCTTCCGTTCCTGGGTCTCTCCTCCTCAGAGCCTTGTCACTACCGCCACCGCCAGCAAAACTTCATGCTCTCCAGCAAGGCTCTTTATACTCTACTCTAGCGGCTAGGGCCAGTATGGGATCCACGACCCCAACGTCCGCCTAGACGGCCGAAGGAGGAAGCTGTATTGGGGCATCAGGCCCTAGTGGAAAGGGAGAAGACCAGAAGCGAGCAGAGAACATTAGTTCGCTGAACACCCACAGACATTTTAGGAAAAAAAAAATTAAGCCCCCTGAAGTTGACCGTTTTGCTCTGGTTTAATTGACGCTGTTCAACTGAGTGACAATTGTTCTGCGAATGGGGTCATCCATCCCCACCTCCCGCACTCAAAAAAAAAAAAAAATTAGTCCTTGCTTCTTGGTTCCTTTATGCCAAGGGGCAAAGTGTGTTTAAGACAGTTTTGGCAAACGTCCTTTGGAGCGTTGCTTTGTTAGATTTGTGTTTATATACTTCGGGAAGGTGGATTAGATTCTTCCTCTCCAAGATAAACTGAAGGCGGGATCCTGGAGGCTTTCCCTGGCGCACCCCCATTGCTGTCAGGAGCAAGAAGGAACCTTCTGGTGGGCCAGTTATACTAGGCGGTTAGTGACCTACTGGGGAGCCTTTCCCCTTTGGTGGGTCTGGAAGGAGCAAGGGAGAAGGAAGCTATGGGTCTGAGCCCTTCGGTAAGGTTCCAAGAGCCTCACATTCTGCTGTATTGGGCTGGCGCTTGGGGCAGGGTCGGTGGAGTCTGGGAAGACTTGGGTTGTCCAGCTAAGATGGATTGTTGGGGGAGCCGAGGGTTTCACTGTGCATTTGGCCTTGTTCCGAGAACCCTTAGCCTCGCAGCTCCATAGCATTCGGTCAGAACAGTTTTTCTTCCTCATCAATAAAAGTCTATCCAAGAGCCACAATGTGCCCCCCTACCCCCAATATAAATCTTGGTTGTGAGCCTTGGATACTGCCCTCTGGAACTGAGGAGAAAAACATAGGACTCAGCTTCCCAAACCTCCAGATCTGGCCTTTCATATCCGGATCCAGGGCAAGTCTGGGACTGACCTCTGCATCCTTTGGCGCCAGATCCAGGCGGTCCTTAACACTAAGGCGGTCGTGCTGTCCCTCGCGCCGCACTTAGCCCACCTCGACACTCCAGGCGGGTCATCCTCAATTGGAGTGCCCCCTTTCAACTCCCCACCTCTTCCCGGTGGACTGCAGAACCCACCCCCTACGAGCCCCCATTTCTGCCAAGTGCTAAGGCCACAAAGGCAGCTTTCTAAGAGGTTGGAACCTAGCGGTTAAATTCCGCGGTTCAGGAAAAGCGGTCTTAAGGCGATCCAAAGTTCACTGCCTGTGCAAACCGAACCTCAGAGTTTCTGGTGGGAAGAGCCGTGCGCCGTAGCAACGGACTTGGGGCCGCTGGCAGAGGCTGCTGAGCAGCAGACTACGCTCCGGGAGCCACCGAGGAGACTCCCCAGGGGATGTGAAAGGACCTTTCCCTTCTCACAAGCCTTTGACACTCTTCTCCCCGGCCAGAGTCCGGAGAGTCGAAAATTAGGGCGGACCTCCAACATCAGTTGGGGAAGTCATGCCCGCCCCGGCCAGGCCTAGGAGCCTAGGTGGGGCAGCTGTTACAGCTCCTGTCGCTTTGGGGAGTGGCTAAGTAGGTCAGCCACTTTGCCCACTATTACCGCCCCCCACGGTCGCTCGCGTGTCAGTGCCGGTCCCCGCGCCCCCTCGCTAGCGCGTTGTCCCTTCAGGTCGCCGCGTTTACCAGCGCGATTTGTTCCGCAGTTGGATTCCAGGCTGAGGGGCTGTAACCGTGCTCTCCTCCGACGGACGCTAATCAAGTAATTTCCCCATCCCAGTCCCATCAAATTGCTCTTTAGCTGTTGAACCACAGAGTTTTGCTCGTCTTTTCACATGCTAATCACGCCCATTCAACGGCTCTCGGTGGGGCTGTTTGTCGCGGGATAAATCTCCTTGTTTGCCCGCTGCATGATTAATTGATATTGTTGTCTGGCTTTTGTGGGGACCTCCAGGAGCAGAAAGGCGACGCGTTGTGGCTGCGCCGGGGGCCGCTGGCGACATCTTCGGGCTGCGGAGGTCCCCGCAAGGTCGGGCCAGGGCTGATGACATTATGCGCCCGATTTGGTTTTCCTTATTAGAACGATGATGAAAGACTTGGAGACCCCAGTCTTTACAGCTCACCACCCTGGCGCAGAAAGCACACAGCATTTAAGCCACAAGCGCAGACAAAGCCCTGGCATTTGCTCAATTCAGGGAAATGAGTTGGGTGTCCAAGCAGGAGACAATTACATCTCCTTTCGGCCCACCCGGGATTTCAGTGGCTGAATGTGAAAATGCCAAGTAGAGGTTTGGGTTTTCAAACAAAGGTTTTTTTTTAAAGTGTTTTTTTAATTTTTAATTTTTATTTTTTTATTGAGGACGCTAAAGATGAGAAAAACAGTTAAAGAACCAGCAAAGGGAGCCATCGCTGCTGCAGACAGCGGCCCAGCAGACGCCTTACAAAGGCTCCTAGGCACTGGACACTGCTTGTCAATTTGCACAAGTGCGCTGTTCTTGCTAGCCACCACCAAAGTCCGCCCAAATGAGGACTAAGGCCCCAGTCACCCTGCAAATTCCCATTTTATTTGACGGCATCGTTCCCTACTCATTGCTGTATTTTTCTGTAGTGCAACCAAACCTCCAAATTCCTTTGCCCTTCTCCCCACCCCACCCCCGCCCCCGCACCCCTCTTCTGCACCCTGGGGTTTTATCCTCCACGGACATCCCTAAAACTCGGAGATTCAATTAAACAATTCCAGTTACGCAGAGCTCCTACGGTCTGCTTATTGCAAATATTTCCTTTTTCGAGTTCTTAAAAGAAAAAAAAAAAAAGGCAAAGCAAAGAAAAGAAACTGTCGCCTTCGCTTTCACTGCGCGCGGGGTAATTGATAGGCGCCATCAGAGGTCAGAATTTGCATAAGAATTAAGAGCAGTAAATTAATTTAATATTCCGTGCACATCTCCAATTATTCCTGGAGACCTTTGTCTCCGCGGCTGCCAGAGAGGGGATTCAGCTGCTCTTCAACCAAACAACATCTGTGCGGTTAATAATTTGATAAACAGCTCATACAAATAGTTTCTGAATTATCTGGCTGCCCAATGACTATTCAGTTTGGAAACGTTTTGGCAGGGTCTCCCGGAGTCCTCTGAGGGGCTCGGGCTCACGCCCTGACATCAGCAGAAGACAATGCGTAAAATAAGTCATTATCATTGAGTAATAATCCTAACCCTTAAAAAAAAAGATACAGCTTGAGTGTACAGGGTTAGAGCAGGTCATCTGTTAGAGACTCCGCCTGTGATGAATAAACAGGCGGGGGCCTGGCAGAATGTAGAGTCCACCACCGTGTGTAGGAAAGACTTGGGGTGCTGAGGAGAGTGCAGAGGGGTGCATGTAGACCTCAGAGAAGAGTGGAATGATGGACTAGAAGAAAACCAAGGTGTGGGGGAGGAGCAGATGGAGATTAAGTTTTCATTATGTTGCTTCGGTATCTTTCATTTTTCTCTCTACACATGTGTGATTTAAAAAAAAAGAAAAAAAAAAAAAAGAAAGCACACAAAAAGTCACAGGCCCAGAGAGTAGGTAAGCTATGTTGGCCTCTGTGGGCTTTGACTCATTTGTTCCTATGCTCCTCTTGGAACGCACACCCCCCTACTTTCCACCATGAATCACCCACCAGTGTCCTGAAAACAGCTTCTCACAAAGCCCTGGTGTGTACAAGGCAGATGGAGAGGGCCCCCAAAAAGCTTTAAGTTGGCCCAAATAGAGAACCAGCCATTTTAAGATGATGCTGTCCTATGTCCTATCTCAAACGCAGTCCCAATTTAGACACAAACCCCTCACTGTTACTGTCTGTAACACGGAAGATGTCATGGCTGTCATTGTGCTCTTTTATCTTCCTGCCGCCCTTAGCAAAGCCTCTTCCTGACAGAAAGTCTAGAAAGGAACCATTTGATCTTGAATGAGACGCAGACTGCTCTAATTCTTGCAACCTGTGCATTGTAGCTGTTTACAATATATATGCGTTTATCCTGGAATTGTTCTGCAGTGACTTCAATGTAACAGGGGGTTCCACAAGAGTCTTTATCTCTGTCTATACATTTCCAGGTGTTTGATGTACACACCTCATACATTCAGTATTTGACTTTCTATTTCCCACATTGCTGACAATTTAAGTACTTGAAGGCACTGAAAACTACCCATAAGTTCCGAGGAGTGTGGAGCCAGTAATATGATAGTAATGAGCCCCTGGTAGCACTGAGCTTTAAAGGCAGGCAAACCCTTCAGGCTGTAGGTCTAAACACACAACGTTAAGATGAATACAATGCTTGCCTAGCCTCAATTGAAGGATTCCTTTGCCAGAAAACAAGTCATCATGTCACTCGAATAGGACAATAGTATTTCTCCTAGGCACATCCATTTCTATTTTTAACATTTTCTTCTTGCATTTTATTAAGTTTCTTTCACAGAACTGTAGATACAGTGGGGCCTTGAAGGCTTTAATATGCATACAAATCATCTGTTATTGATTGGGGGGATATCTGTATATTATTTTTATTATTAGTTATTACTTTATTCACTTTAGTCACCCCCAAATGATTTGAAAACATTTATTTTCTTAAATGGAACATTATCAATTCTTTGGGGAGACATTCTAATTTTAAACACCGACATATTCAACTGCTTAACCTCCAGCTCTGATGTTACTTGTTTTTATGCTTACAACCTACCCCTTCAGGTTCTTTTACACTCTATATTTATCTTCCTTAAATGTTTGACTTTTTTTTTTTTCTTTAAAGCAGCAAGGGCAGAAAGGTGGTTAGTAAATAAGAAGGCAGATGACATTACATTTTTGACTGTGTGAGAAAAGACACAAATCATGAAAAGTTGAGATTCTTCTCTTACTCTTGAAACCCTGTTCAGACAAGCTTTCGGCACACTATTCACGCTAGTAAGTTTGGAAAGGTTGCCTTTATACATGCTTGGCTCTTTGGTGATGAAACATGTATTACCAACGCAGTCTACTAAGTTAGGTATATCTTTGGACGGAAGTTTGAGTGTAACCAGAAATTGGTCCATTGTGTGTGTGAAGGTAACCAACTTCCTGTATGGAGTTCAAATAAGAAGTAACCCTTCCTCTTCATGCTCATGAACACTTCAAAATATTCGGGGCTGTAGTAATTGTCATTTGGTGATTTAAAGGACAAAAGTCTTAGGGTCCACAAGATGGCTCAGCAGCAGGTAAAGGCACTTGTCATCAAGCTTGCCAATCTGAATTCCAATTCTCTAGCCACATGTGGTAGAAAGGGAGAACTGACTCCCACACACTATCCTCTGACCTCCATACAAATGTCATGGCATGTGTGGGGTCTTTTTTTTTCTCTAGATGAATGAATGAATGAATATAGTTTTAAATTTAAGACCCCCCCCACACAGACTTGGATAATTTCTCACTAAAGTTGAAAAATAAAACACATACCTTATGTCTTGGGGAAATTTTAAATGCCAAGAGGTAGAATGAGGATTTAAAGATTCAATGTGTTCTGTATTAAAATAAAGAATTTTCCCCCCTCCCAGGGTTGGGAAGCAAACCGAGGCTCTTTAAGATCATCCGACTAGGATATTTTTCTTTTCTTGAAAGAAACAAATAGTGCATAGTCACAAAAGTCTTCCTATAAACAAATTCTTCTGACTTATTTACTTCTGTTGACCTGAACAAATACATTCTTTTACATATGTGGTCAACTTAATACTTTATATATATATATATATATATATATATATATATATATATATATAAAAAGGATAGATTCCTTGACATGGCATTTGAGACTTTCTGTAGCACGGCTGGAATCAAAGTGAAGTATCAAGGAAAAGTTATGGGCAGAAAAGCTAATGGTTCTTCTTGTGTATTCACTAGCTGCAGGCAGTTGAGTAATTGCCTAATTTTCAATGTCACAGACAATAGTCTGCTACTTTTCATCAATTTATTTTCATCAATTACACATGGCTGTCCATCTGAACTGTGTTTCTTCACTACCTTTGCAGCTGTATATGGCCCCTGGGACTACATTTTCACCAAAGGGACACAAGCAGATTGGTGTGCATACATACTTGTGTATACCTCTCTCTTCCTTCTTGCTGTAGGTGACTATGCTAATGGAAGCTCTGGGGTCCCATGATGTCCTCCTGGATCAGAATCACCTCTTTTACTGGGGAGAAATGAATGTCTTTTTTTTTTTTTTTTTTTTTTTTTTGAGACAGGGTTTCTTTGTGCAGTCCTGGCTGTCCTGGAACTCACTCTGTAGACCAGGCTGGCCTCGAACTCAGAAATCCGCCTGCCTCTACCTCCCAAGTGCTGGGATTACAGGCATGCACCACCACTGCCCAGCTTATGAATTTCTATTTTAATTTAAAACTTTCATAGTTTCATTCTTTTTTATGGCATATATTCAAAGCAATCTTTCTAGCTTTGGTTTTCTTAACTATGGAATGGGAATAAAATAATTTAGACTTCTTCAAAAGCAAGCAATGTTTTAAAGGGTGGTCCCAGAAAACACCATTAGTTGAGAGATGGGAAGAAAGACAACTTTCTGGTGTCAGGAAAGAGGAATTCCACTACAGTATGTTCTAAAGCAAATTATTATAGTGGGCAACTAGAATGTAATTCTTTGGAAGAGCTAGGGAGACATGAGCCTGTGTGAATTGGAGTATTTATGCTCCGGCCACTCTGTTATTAGCTGAAGGGTATTCTTTGTGAGTATGACTTTCCAAACACTCTGGCCTATTGCATAGGAAGGCTTCTGAAGGGAAAACCAAGGTGCTGGTGAATTGGACATTAAACTGGTACACACTGATGTATAAAAGATAAGGAACTATAGACAGGACACTGGGTAGCACTTACCAGAGGAGTTTAAAATAGGTGGCCTTAAGATCTACTTCCTGTATTAAAGCTACTTGGGTTCAATATTAATATGTATTCTTCTAGCTGATATCTGAAATGCCTACTCAAGCTGAATTGGTTTACAAACTTAAGAGTTTCTCAAGTATCATATGAATTTGTTCTTATTTTACTTCTGTATTTTCATGGGGAAATCAGTTACTTACTCTTGGTTTCCCTTCATTAATGCTGAATCATTTATCTATTGCTCTTTAAGCAACCACCCTGGGACTTAACAGCTTAAAGCAATACTTCCTGTGGGTCAGAAGTCCAGGCAGAGATTGCGGGCATTTATTCATGGAGGCTCAGCATTTATGTAGAAATTCTAAGATGACTGCTCATCCCCTAGAACCTCCGTTCGCACGACCTCTAATCATTCTGTGGCCTAGCAGAGAAATTTCACCTGCACAACAATTGGACTGTAAGAGAAAGACTATGGACAGCATTGGTCTTTTAAAGGCCAAGACATTCCAGGATCCAGGAAATGTCACACTGCTCTCATTCTATAGGTTAAAACAGTCACAAAAGTTGGGCTAGATTCAAGGGAAATTGGCTCTCTCCCTGATGATAGGAGCGTTGTTAGATGGGAGGAACTTGGGTACTGTCCACCCTGCCCACAAAACCTTCTTTCCGCTTATTGCAATCCCCAGGACACATTTCTATCCTCCCTCATGTAGGAAGCCATTCCCACCATGCTAGTCCTCAAGGGGGTTCTTCTACTCTATTGTTAGAGCATTATCAGCTGTTAAATTTTCCTTAATTACTTACTGTCTTGTGAAATTCTTTGTGGCAACTTATTGTTGGATCTTCCAGGACAGAAAATAGAAGACTGAGTTCCAAGGTCCCCTTGAACAGTTTGGAGTAGGTGGTGGCTTCTTAGTTCATGTTCATGCTCATACGAAGGATAGAGCCATGAAGGCCAGGCAGAGAGAGTGACCAACATATATGCTCTTATATTAACATCTAGAGTAGTAAAACTCATCACTAGTCTCTTATTCTAGAGTATTCAACTATACATTCTGAAAATTAGTATTTTTTAAAAATCCTCCTAGCATACATGAGACCTGCCTGGATAACACCCATACAGCTACACTCAGAAATTCTTGTGAATGTAATGAGTCACCTGGAATGCCCAAACAGCTTCTCCTTTCCAGATGCTAGAAGCTCCACTGTGATGTTCTAGCCTCTTGGTTAAGCAATAACTGTTGGTGATAAAATTGGTACAGGAAGGGTATAAATTTGAATATGTGTCTTGGTGTAAATTAACAGATGAGAACAATGTTTCTCTCTCTCTCTCTCTCTCTCTCTCTCTCTCTCTCTCTCTCTCTCTTACAGAAGAAAGCAGAACAGAATGAGTGTTCTGGAAGATCAGAGGTTCCTGGTGCCAAGGAATGGAGACATAAGAATGAGGTATTCCTGTGGATGAATCATCTCCCTTCACTTCAGCCAGGCTTGTGGGCCAGGAGACATACCAAATTATGTGTTCTCCTTGGGCAGCAGGAAGTAGCACACATGTCCATGGAAAGCAGAGAAACATGAAAACATGGAACCAAGGGAAATTTTCAGAACAAATAAAAAAGTTTGTATGGCTTGGTAGTCAGTTGATGGATAGTCCTCAAGTCTCTGGACTCTAGTCTCCAAGGCTGTGATTCTACTCTTAATCCTTAGGCTTCCAAAGGTAGAAGAAGCCTGTGGGAGAATGGGCCATCATGTCCCTATGTCCCTCAGATATACACAGATTCTCTCTCTCTCTCTCTCTCTCTCTCTCTCTCTCTCTCT
>NC_034592.1:129293004-129309212 GCF_900095145.1 Mus pahari | reverse complement strand
CTCTCTCTTCCTCCTTCCCTCTCTCCCTCTGTCCCTCCTTCCTCTCCCTCTTCTTTCTTCTCTCTCCTCCCTTCCTTCCTTTTCTTCCTCCTCCTTATTCTTTGCTCCTTCTTTTGGTACAATCACCAAAAGATCTGTAGACAATTGGAATGACCAGAAAATTGACAGGACTTCCTCAGTTGATCCTACTGACTAGGGTAGGGAGTGTTTATGTAACTTCTTGAATATGTTCTTCCTGCAAATCTTACCCCACTTCCTAACTAAATAGCTTGAACGATCATTTCATATCAAAAATTTACTGTGCAAGACCTCTTGCCTCAGCTATCCCCCTGGCTAAGGGTGTCAGGTAATCCAAGATGTTTCTTCACTATCATTGCCACGGTTAGCACCATTTTGTGTACTGATAACTGGCATGCAGAAACTGTGTTCTTTGAGGGTTCTTAGAAATCTGTAGTGGATATTCTCTGCTCCAAGGAGGTAGAATAGAACATAGGGGCTGTCATGGATCATACCTAGGTTTAAATTGCTCTGTCAGTGGCTGAATGATTGTAGGCACATTGGAATACCTCTTTTAGATATATGAAGACATTTCCTCATCTGTAAAGTTAGGGTAGACGCACTCAACTCACAGGATTGTTGGGAGTAGTACATAAGTAAGTACGCACTGATTCTAATAAATAACTTTTAAAACAAGAGTCTTTTTGTTATTTGTTCTCTGAGGATTTCACTATGTCACCATGATGCACACTGGGCATATACAGGTCCCACCAGTAGACTTACACGTGAGTACCCGAGACTCCTAAAGATAAAAAAAGAATGCCGGAGTAGGTAGACTTCTGTTCCTCCTGTTAATTGAGGAGAAACTTTTGGTGTCAATTTGGGGGAGACTCATAAAGCAGAGGAAGCACTTAGACCAACCATAACAGGCAGGAACTCTGTTTTATAACAACAAGTGAGCTGGTATAAAACTTGAAGATGTGCCTTTTGCCTAGAACATCCACTCAAATTACATATGGACTAAGCGTTCTTCCTCTAAGTCATCGCGCTTTAAGATTATAGAGGAAACCCTTCCCAGTGGAAAACCTTTGCTTTTGAGTCACCAATGTGCTGTCCCCCTTTGAGTGCTACCGGCACTGACGCTTACTCCCCGCGGGGAACTTCTGTAAACACTTCTTGTTCCATTATTATCCCTATGAGTGACCAAACTCCTCCTCACAGCCATCCCTCCAAAAAGGACGCCTCAAGTAACCCTCCTAACATCTTCTCTTCAGGCTATTTGTCAGTTGATGACACTACAGAATTTGCCGCGTGCTTACAACATCAGTGGAGCAAACATCTCTCCACTGACTCCAATTTACCTGAAGCACTCTGATGAGGGTGCCTTTTGTTTGTCCTTCTCAATTAGTCATTTGTCAGAAAGCCAGGACCAGGAGATTTCAGGAAGGACAAAAGGAGCCCTGTCTCTTTACAAAACTCCTTTCAAAAAAAAAAAAAAAAAAAAAAAAAAAAAAAAAAAAAAAAAAAAAAAAAAAATTGGAGAGGAGGGAAAGTGCCTGGAGGAAAATATTAATTTTAAAAAGATAAATAACACACTTATCTGGAATATTGCAAGAACTGAATGCACTCGGATCTTCAAGCTTCCGGAGGGTGTTTGTACTCTTGGGTGCCGTTTCCATCATGACGGCATGTGTCCACTTCCAAGGATGGATGCTTCCCAGAGAAATGGAGGCATTTGGAATTTGGTTTTCTGTGTGCTACTATGAAAAGCTCACAAAGGGCAGATCTGGACAGCAGCAGTCAGGAAACATAAGAGCAGCAGCCCCTTAAACGCTACTGGCTTGAGGTGGTACAAGCGTTTGGCAGTCCTTAAATCCCTAGCATCTGTGAAATTGAAAGAAAGTTGTTGCTTCTCTGCACGGTTATGAAGTTTTGCCCATTGTCACTAACAGGGCGAGGGGAATCAGGTATCCTTGCTGAATGCACTATTGAGAAGTTTTTTATGACTTCATCTCTACCTTTTTGGGGGGCGGGTAAAGGGTGCACAGTCTCTCTATTCCACTCTTCCTTTTATGGAGCAGTAGAAGTGTTTGTAATGAAAGATTAAAATGGTCCCATGCAGTGGTTCACCGTGCCTCTGCCCAAATAAAATATGACAGCTCTCTCATAGGGCTTGTGTGTAAGCAGAGGCAGCTGGGGGGAGGCTGTGTTAACCTCTCTGCTGTGCATACTGATTGCAGGTTGTATGGGTTTCCTGAATGCCATAAAAAAAGGGTAGAGGTGTGTGTGTGTGTAGGGAGGGAGAGGAGGGAGGGAGGGAGGGAGAGAGAGAGAGAGAGAGAGAGAGAGAGAGAGAGAGAGAGATTTTCTTTTCCTCAAATTTACTGTGGTCCTAACATACAGCAAGAAATTGAGCAAAGATGTTTATATTTCCTGTAGCTGAGGTAACACACACACACACACACACACACACACACACACTAACAGACTAATGGCTACTTTCCCAAAGAGTGGTGGAAAGAAGTAGTAAATGGGACTGTGTTGATGCCAGGAGAAGACCCGGGCAAAGATCAAGATACCCAGCAACATATCGGATAACACATAATTGGCGGGTCACAGCCAAATGAGTGTAGTCACGCATCTCCGGGCAGGCCTTTGCTGGCGATAAAGACACTTGTAAACAATTCAGTCCCAGAACATGGCAATAATATGTTGATCCGGCGTGTAATGAGGTGTTCCTGGAATCAATAAGCAGTCATGGAGAGCAGGGAGCAAGGGCAGCCGCTGGCTTTTTGATGACCTTTTTCTCGCCACCAAGGACCCCATCTCCCCTGAAGAGGACTTTTCTCATTTTGCAGCAAGCTCCAAGTGTCAGAACTTCCATTCGCAGCCAGCAAATGAACAGCCAGGCCCTGCATGCTAATGAAGTCCAGGCTATTTTGCACCTTTTCATCCGCACATTATGCTCTTGACTCTGGAGAAGGTGGGAATTAGGCCGGACCCCGGTGTCAGACTGCCTGATGGCTCGGCTCCGGAAAACTGGTAATTGAAGCTGATGACTGATGCGAGGGAGGCCTGAATTTGGAAATAAACAGTTTCAAGCACTGCATGTCATTTCTAGAGAGACTGCTGAGAGAATGGAAATGAGCTCCTTTTCTTGAATCTAATGCAGTTTCTCAGCGGGAAAAACAACGTCTTTTAGACAACAATGCCAGTCATTAAGATTTAAATGTTCCACCGATAATAGACGTACTGGCCTTGGTGTTCACAAACAGCACTTATGTAAATGTCTTTCAACACCCAGATCTACACTTAATCCACACCCAAGAAGATAACTGGGTGGGAAAGCGGAAGCAAATGCAACTACAAGTCTATAAATATCTTTCATAAGTGGAGAGAGAGAGAGAGAGAGAAACAAAAATGTCACATTGCTTTGCCTGTCAGAGCTGATGGAAGCAGCAACCCCCTTGTTGAAACAATGGAAGGGCAGACAAACACCCAGAAGCTACACTTTACCAGATTATTTTTTCAATGTTGTGTTTTAATGGCATCCAAAGCCTTTCATGAAGGCTCATGCTATGGGCTCTCCAAGTTTAAGGTAGCAAACACTTGAATCTGGACTCCTTTGCTTGTAATTTTGTGAAAAAAGTTCTCTCACCAGTGTCCTCTCTTCATATCACCAAGAATGTCACAAAACCCAGGGCCAAACATGGCGAATCATTGTGATCTGTCTTATCCTTCAGCTGAGATGGATTGGACATTGCTGTATGCAAAAGGAAAGGCTTGTAACCTAAATACAGGCTTGTGCGTTTTAAGAGGCCTTAAAAATCATCTTTACTAGACATGCCACCAGCCCAGTTCTTCCTGTGCAGGTAAAACACCTTCAGGGAAAAAATTATGAGGCCTGAGAAGAGGAGAGCAAGGGTGCTGTTATTCATGGTGGCAGCCTGTCAGTGATTCATGAATAACCATTCCTTGCCTTTTTCTCACTTCCCTTCCCTTCCAGAAGTGAGGTTTTGATATTTCAGGCCTTTTTCAATTTAAGAGTGACATACCGGATTCTCACATGCAGGCCCTGGTTTGTTAGAGACATCAAGGATATGAGTACAACTTGAGCTGGCTTGGGTGTCATTGTCACTTCAGTTTAAAGGTAGCAAACCTATCTCACAAAGGATCAACACTGAATTATTTCAACATTTCAAAAATACAGGTAAGTCATGCATTTCTAATAGCATACTTGCAGATACCAGATGGATCAATGAATATTCAGCAATTCTTTGCATAAAATATATAAACCTCAAGAAGAGATAGGTTAAGTATTAAACAGGCATGCATGCACATGTGTATACATGTGCGCACGTGCGCGCGCGCACACACACACACACACACACTGTCACCTGCCCTTCTCTAGGACAATGATTCTCTATTCTGAGATTATTTTCATGTCTCAGAGGATCTCCAAATCATAATGGTGGAAAAGAAGGAGAAAATTGGGGTCACCAAAATCTGATAGTGATAACTATGGGCTCTCTGAACATGGTGGGAATATATACACTAGGAATTCAATATTCATACAGTGAGTCCTTCCATGTTCTTTTATGAAAAGCTTGTGTGCACTTCATCACTGGCTTCTCACTGTAAGCTTATGGCACAAAGGCCGATTTACTTACATTGTAGAAAAGGAAGGCAGGGAGAAATTATGTGATTTCTTTCTTTTTAAAGGTTTATTTATTTTATGTATATGAGTACACTGTAGCTGTACAGATGGTTGTGAGCCTCCATGTGGTTGTTGGGAATTGAATTTTAGGACCTCTGCTCACTCTGGTCGGCCCCATTTGCTCAGTCCCAAAGATTTATTTATTATTATACATAAGTACACTGTAACTTGTCTTCAGACACACCTGAAGAGTGCATCAGATCCCACTACAGATGGCTGTGAGCCACCATGTGCTTGCTGGGATTTGAACTCAGGACCTTCGGAAGAACAGTCAGTGCTCTTAACCCGCTGAGCTATCTCGCCAGCTCTCTTTTTTTCTTTTAAAGATCAACAGCAACTATCATGGTGAAACCAAGATCAGGAGTCTGTGTGGGTAAAACCACAGCTGTTCTGATTTCTGAAAGGCAACGGCCATGTCCTGCCTGGAGGACAGAGTCCCACATCAAAATTCTTTCCTAGAAAAGGGATCACTCAACATATTGAAAGGGATAAGTCCATGGTCTTGTCTTTGTTCAAAGTCCTGGTTCCATCATCATATCAATGATCACAGAAGAGCAGAGTGGCCTTGCTCATAGAACAAAAATTAACAGAGTCATCACCTAGGGTGGAAAAGGATAGTCACTAGGATGTCTGTGTCCCAGGTTTCTTTTGTATTTTTAGTCCACCTGGTTTGCCTTGGGATTGCACAGTAGCTGCTGCAACCTTGGTCTTCTCATCTGAATGCAGAAGAAGGAAGGATATAAAGGCAAAAGAGCTGGGGAACCACCACTCCTTTACAGGGGTTTTAAGAGACACGTCCAGCCTTGGCTTTGCACCTATAACTAATTTCCATCTACAGAAAAGCTGGGAAGTGTGGATTTGAGCCTTGACATGTTATTACCAGAATGAGGAATTATTTTGCTAAGAAGAGAACAGTTATTGTGAAACTAATTTTTAAGAAGAGTTTGTTTCTACCCACATTAATGGGGCTCTACCATATGTTCCCCACCATGATATTGCCTTGCCCCAGAGCCAAGCTATAGGGTCAACTGACTGTGGACTGAAGCCACCGAAACTGGGAATCCTAAGTGACCTTTTCTCTTTCTAAGCCAATTAACGGTAAACTGGCTGACACAGGTTATAAAAATAAAACTGGTTCACCAAATGTGCTTATTTTAGGTCTTGGCATGTAAATCTTACTATATGGCAAGCCAGGAAGTAAAGTATGAAAGTATGTTCACCTTACTAAAGATTGGAAAGATGGAAATAAACCACTTTTCAGGATCCCATGTCTCTTCCAAATGACAACAGTGGTGCATGGCCAGCAAGGCTGAAGGGAAGTGGGCACTTCCAAAAACTATCAGTGAATATAATTAAGACAGTGATCTTAGGGGACAAATTGGCAAGAATCCTTCTCGGAATTCACCTTAGGTAAAAATGAAGAGTCCTGTCTGTCAGCACTGCGTAACAGAGGTGACGGTGGAGGGACCGGCCATAGCCCAAAGGAAGGCCATGCTAAACTGGCACATCTCTGTCATGGCTCTCTATGTAGCAGATTAGAAAGAGGAGGAGTCATTGGCATAGAGCCAAGGAGAGAAAGGGGAAATGTGCCAAGAATCTGTTTAATAAAAGCAAGTTGCAAAAGTACATGTAGGGTACAATGTGTGTTTGTGTATGTCTCTACTGTGTATGTGTATACTACATGTGTGTCTATATATATGTATTATATGTACTATATACGTATATAATACCTCTCTGTATAGTATTATTTACATATGTATGTATACATATATGTAATATGTAGATATATGTAGTATATATAGGTATACATGTATATATTCATATATACTACACACATTTATATATAGTATATATGCCACATATATACTACATATATACTCTCATATATATATATATATATATATATATATACATACATACATACATACATATACATATATATCACAAATAGAAGTTTGTTTAGGCAAGTATGTACTGTACTTTTCGAGCAAGTGTTCTGGAAAGGTATGTACCAAACCAATCACAGTTCACTCAGGGCCCAGGAGAAGAGGAATGTCCAAGGACTTTTGTTTTCTGGCTTGTCTGTAATACTGTTGGGAGGTAGTTTGATATTAAAAAAATATTTTAAAAAGTTGAACTGACAAAAACAAAGGCACATGTTAATGCGGTGCAGGTGACATTTTGATACATGTATACACTGTAGAACATTTAAGTTAGGTTGAGCATATTCCTCCTCCTTTCTTTGTCTTCTTCTTTTTTTCTTTCTTGGTTGTTCGAGACAGGGTTTCTCTGTGTAGCCCTGGCTGTCCTGGAACTCACGCTGTAGACCAGGCTGGCCTCGAACTCAGAAATCCGCCTGCCTCTGCCTCCCAAGTGCTGGGATTAAAGGCGTGCGCCACCACGTCCCGGCTTCCTCCTCCTTTCTGTTGAGAAGGCCAGGCTGACTCCATGACAGGTTTCAAACTGGCAGTTCAGGAGACTAGGCCTAAGAACTGGCCAAGTCCAGGCCAGCCCAGGCAAGTCAGTTACTAGAAAGAAAAAAACAAAACAAAACCAAAAAACCCAGGCTTCAGGCAGCTAGTCAGAAAGTGCCCTGCTATCAGAAGCTGCCTTGCCACTTGGCCTTGGCCTGAAGCAAGGGCAATGGGTCAGCAACAGTTTCCAGCCCCCAAGCCCTGGTAATGGTTCTGGTATGTCCCTAGAGATGGAGGACGGTAAAGGTCACCTACCCTGGAATTCCCCTAATGTGCTTTAAATCGGACCTGCAAGCTCACTTGGTTGTCTCCATCTTAGGAGACCCCAGCATGCTGGACTTCTGCAGAATAAAACACTCTTTGCTTTTATATACTATTTGAGTCTGGGCTATCATTCTTCGGCGAATCATTGACCCTTACACTGTATGTCAAAAATGTTTAAAATCCTTCTTTTAGGTTTTTGAAATATATAGTTTACTGTGGGAA
The DNA here is from genome assembly GCF_900095145.1 of Mus pahari. NCBI lineage: Eukaryota > Metazoa > Chordata > Mammalia > Rodentia > Muridae > Mus > Mus pahari. The sequence goes on along the minus strand of NC_034592.1, from coordinate 129,301,538 downwards.
GCTCATCCATGGAGAGAAAGCTCAGTTAGAGATTCCAGCTGACTACCTCAACTTCTCCAGTCCGTGCCTGTAGGATACTGTGAGCACCAATTTCATTATATCAACTCTAGCTACTGTTATTTCTTCTTTTATTTTGAACCCTCGCCTGAGGGTCCAGTTGACTGCCTTGTGTAGGGCTTCCCCACTTGATTTCTGCTGGATGTTTTGAGCACCTGAATTGATGATGTTTTATTATCTGTCCCCCGCCCATCCCCCATTCTTCTCCTATGACTTGCTATAAGCAGAATAAACCCATTCGTTCACATCAAAAGTACAGCCATCCCAGATCATTCTCTGGAGTGTACAGAATACCTTGGAAGATAGAGCAATGCACTCTGAAGAGAGGCAGTATTAAAACTGGCAATGTCCTTCTAGAGAAGCATTTGAAGGGTTTACTTCTGGTCACTTTAACAGACTGGGGTTTTCTAAGAAGTCTGATGCAAACATTCTGTGTGTATGTTACTCGGGAGGGCTAACCTCCATATCATCCTTGTGGTACTTTGTGACACTTTGTGGCCATGTTGATCAGCTGCACATATGGAGACATGGAAACTCATGGTTCCTATAAGCAATAAAGTCCTTACCTCTGACAGGAGTCTTCTATGAGCAACCATGAGATTGAGGCAAGCTGAAATCACAGATTCTGTAATTTACCTTATGAACAAATATAAAAAATACAAATAGTAAGTGTACCATTGACTCTTCAGAAAATGGACTGAGCAAGCCAGTGAGTAGTGCCCTTCTGTGGTCTCTGCTTCAGTTTCTGCCTCTAGCTTCTTGTTTTGGCTTCACTCAAAGATGGACTATAACCTGTCAGCTCAAATAAATCCTTTCCTTCTCACATTGCCTTTGGTCATGGTGTCTTATCACAACAGTAGAAAGCAAATAGGGACAGAAAGTGGTACCAGAAAATAGAATCTTGCTGTGATAGACCTAAGTTGGTTTTGGGAGGGATTGTGGAAGGATTTGGCTATTGAGCAGTAGGAATTTGAGAGATAAAAATGTTGATCGAGGGGCCGGAGAGATGGCTCAGTAGTAAAGAGCACTGACTGCTCTTCCAGAAGTCCTGAGTTCAATTCCCAGCAATCATGGTGGCTCTCAACCATCCGTAATGGATCCAATGCCCTTTTCTGGTGTGTCTGAAGAAAGCGACAGTATACCCATATGATGAAGGCCTGGCTTGTAAAGATTCAGAGGGAATCAAAGACCCTGTTAGGGCTGCTTGTGAGATAGTTGGCATTAGCAAATCTGTGGCAGTGAAACCTACTTGTGATTCCCTGTGTCAATTGATGCTGGCTAGCTGGGGCTTAAAAAACAAAACAAAACAAAACAAAAAACTGTGATTAAAAAGAGACCAACATCATTGAGTCAAACTATTCTGGGAAGTGTGCCATTTCCTGAATATATTGGTGTAGAAATCTGACTGGGCTAACAAGGGAATGAAGCAAGGAGAGGCAGGCAGGCAGATATGTATATGTATATGTATATGTATATGTATATGTATATGTATGTGTATGTGTATGTGTATGTGTATGTGTATGTGTATGTGTATGTGTATGTATGTATGTATGTATGTATATATAAATATATATTTATATATAAAAAAGCTGGGATCAGGTAGGTTATGCTTATTCTGATAGAGTGGTACCAGCTATCTATGTGTGTTCAGGAATCTCATTGCATTTATTATGTACAACACCGGATGGAGCTTAGCTAATCTCAGTAGTTTCTCTCTGTGGGAATATAGTTGCTGGCTACAGTCATCTGGGAGCAGAAAGCTGCAATTACTAGTTTTGCACATGCCAGTCAATTCTTTGTAAATACTCTTGAACCAGAGGAAGGCTTTGCCAATTTCCTGAGTCTCACCTGGTGTGCTGCCTAGTTTTATGTCAATGGGACACACGCTAGACTCATCTGAAAAGTAGGAACCCCAACTGTGAAAATGTTTCCGTAATTTCGGGCTGTAAGCAAGCCTGTAAGGTATTTTCTTAATTAGTGATTGAAGGAGGAGGACCCAGCCCATTGTGAATAGTGCTATCCCTGGTCCTGGGTTCTATAAGAAATTTGGCTGAGTAAGCCATGAGGAGCAAGCCAGTAAGTAGCACCCCTTCCTTGGCCTCTGCATCAGTTCCTGCCTCCAGGTTCTTGCACTACTTTTCTTGTCCTCACTACCTTTGATAATGAATTCTGTGATAGTTTAAATGAGAATGGCCCCCACAGACTCATATTTGAATGCTTAGGGAGTGGCATTAGGAGGTGTGATCTTGTTGGAGGAAGTATGTCACTTGGGGGTGGACTTTGAGGTTTCAAATGGTCAAGCCAGGCCTAATATCTTTCTCTGCTGCCTGCCAATCCAGATGAAGAACTCTTAGATCCTTTTCCATCACCATGTCTGCCTCTCCATTACCATGCTTCCTGTCATGACAATAATCGCTGAACCTATATGCCAGCCCCAATGAAATGTTTTCCTTTATAAGAGTTTCTGTGGTCATGGTGTGTCTTCAGAGAAGAAACTCCAAGACAAACTGATATATGGAGCTGTGAATGAAATATACTCTTTCCTCCCAAGTAGCTTTTGGTCATAGTGTTTCACCACAGCAAGAGTAACTCTGACTAAGACACCCGAAGAAGGCTTTGCCATATGCTTGGGGCACTGATATTACTGACATGGCTGCATCCATGTTAACAATACACGTCCATTCAGTACTTCCTTTATCCTTAGACATTTACTCAGGACTCTTTCAGCCTTTACACATCTACTCAGGGCTTCCTCCCTTGCCCATAAGAAGTATTTCTTTAGGGTCAGCACACAGAAGCTGTGGTTGGGTTCGTGGTGGGTGCAAAGTCACACATCAAGCTGGCTGCAGAACTTGTCAATTGGACAAGAGTCTCTCACAGGATACTGGTTTTGAAGGTTTGAGGGTTCATGGAAAGCACCTGAGGCTTGGCACTGTGTGAACAACGTTGTTCAAACACAACCAAATGTTTTACAGTTTATCCATCAGGCAAAGTCAGTGGGCCTTTTCTTAATTATTAATTAATGTAGATGGCCTAGCTCACCGTGGCTAGTGCTATCCCTTGGTAGGTTGGCCTGAGGTGTATTTTTAAAGTAGTTAAATGGGTCAGCTGTATGTGGGCATTACTTCCATTGGTGAGGACAGAATAGCCCCCACCTCTCAATACTTGGTGATACCGTTTCAGCATGAATTTTGTAGGAATGATGTATTGGTTTCTTTTCTGTTGCTGTAATAAAAATACCTTAGCAAAAGCAAGCCAATAAGTTCCTCTAGAGTTTCTGCCTCAGTTCCTACCTCCAGGATCCTGCCTTAGCTACTCTTGATGGTAGAGTATAACTTATAAGCTAAAGTAAGCCTTTTCTCCCCAAGTTGCTTTTTGTCTTGACTTTATCACAGCAACAGAGAAGCAAACCAGGACAATATTATTACTACTATTGTGTGTATACATATTATTATATTAATATATTAACTATAATATTAATCATAGTAGCATTAATTATATATTAATTATTGTGGAAGCTTTGACTATGAACACATTAAAACCAATGATATAGTGATCCTGCTTCCAGGATCCAGTTTCAACTTCCAATTTCTGACATTAAATTATAATTCCAACTTAGTCACTAAAGAACGAGTGTCTTAGTGTTGGCAGAGAGACTGCAGCAGCACGGCTCAGGGTCTGTTCTCCATATGAGAAACATTGTAATGATCCACATTTCTGTGGTTTGAGTGTTTGCTTCTGTGGTTGTTTAAATGAGAAATGTCCCCTCCCCCACGCTCAAAAACACTTGGTCCCCAGTCAGTGGTGCTGTTTAGTTATGTTGCCTGTAGGTGGTAAAAGTCTGTCACTGGAGATGATTTTTGAGGATTCATAGGCTGCCCTCACTTCCTGTTCTTTCTTTGTGTCTACTTCTTGTGTGTGGATAAAAAAAAAAAAAATGTGACTAGCTAGCTTCCTGTTCCCGCTGCCATGTGTCCCCCACCATGACAGACTCTGCCTCTCTGGAACTGTAAGCCAAAAGAAACTCTTTCTTTCCTAAGTTGCTTATGTCTTAAAAAAAAAAAAAAATCAAAGAAGGTAAAAGTTACTTTATGCAGTGTCCCTTGAGGCCAGCCTGGTCTACAGAGTGAGTTCCAGGACAGCCAGGACTGCACAGAGAAACCCTGTCTTGAAAAACAAAAACAAAAACAAACAAACAAAGAAACAAGAAACACAGAATTCACGCTGAAGCCTACCCCCAGGTGGTAGTCCTAAGAGGTGGGGATCTTGGTGGGGGGGGTTGGAGGGGGGAGGAAATGATTAAAACATGAGGGCTCTGTCCTTATGAGTGGAAGTAATGTCTGTATAAAGTAACTGCACAGACTTGATTTATCTACTACCCTCCACACTATTTATTAAAAACATTTTCCTTTCTTCTTTGGTTTATTTTGGCATCTTTGTTGAATGCTAACTGACTATACATTTGTGGGGTCTACACTTGACACTGGTCTATGCTATATTGTTCTATGCATGTGTGTTTGAAGCAACAGTATGCTGTCTTCAGGAGCATAGTTTCACAGTAAGTCTTAAAACATGTTCTTTTTTCTCTTATGTTTTTTTTTTCTAATGTGGGTCCTTTATATTTCCATATATATTAAGAATCAGGTTGTTGATTTCTAAATAAAACTGCTGGAACTTGATTAGAATTATGCTGAGTAAATGGATCCGTATGGGGAGAATTTCCATCTTTACAATATTGAACCTTCTAAGCACTAAAAATTATCTCCCCCTTATTCACATTTTCAGTTTTTCAAATAGTACAGTGCTGTAAATGTGTTACAACTCTGGTATACTCATATCTGGGTACTGGATGTTTTTGATGCTACTGCAAATGACATTTCAAAATTTCTTTTCCTGGGGAAGGGAAGATGACACAGTGGATAAAGCTCTTGCTTTGCAAGTAGAAGGGCCAGTGTCTGAATTCTTAGCACTCATGTGTAGGTCTGGCAGCCAGCTTGTCATCCCTCAGCACTAAAGCAGAGACAGAGGATCCCCAGAGCAAGCTGACAAGATAGATTAGCTCAATCCGCGATCTCTGAGTTCAATGAGAGACCCCAACTCAAATATACAAGGTAGAGAGAAATCCAAGAAGACAACTGATGTCATCTTCTGTCTACATACATACAGGCACAAATATATATGCACATGTTCCTGCACACACATGTGCCCACATACATACACATAACTATGCATATACATATTTACACCATGTACACACTCACACACACACACACACATACACACAATCTTTTTCCACTTATTTGTTTATGGTATACAGAAATAAAATTATCTTTGTACATGGAACTTTCATAATGGCCTTATTCCATTTGTTCTCATTATAAGTATCTTTGGATTTTTCATAAAATAGTATATCATTTATGTATAGAGACAAAAATGTATCCTTTTATGTGTTGGTGCTCCTGCTTATTTGGTCTGGTTTTTTTGTCTTGCCATTTATTTCTTTTCAGTTCTTGCTGCTTCCTGAAGGTCTCTCATCTTAGTGTCCAGGGCCCCTATCTGTGGATCCGGCCTGTTTTCTTGTATTTTGTCTCTAGTGTTTCACAGTTGTCTAGACCAGTGCCTTTGCCTTTCACTTAGGTGATAGGATGCCAGCCATTCATCCAAACAGAAAGACTATACAGAATGAGGACCGTGCTACAGGAGAGAAGATGGAGAATCAGGATTTGGACCCACCGATCTGAGATGCCCATTTTTTGAATGGCTCCGGTCATTGGTAGAGAAGTGACACCAGAGAGGACAGGCAAGTCTTTTTAACCACAAACATAGATTGCCGCTAAACTCTACTTCATATGACTGCTCTCTGGTTCTTATTTTTTCCCCCCATTTCTCTACTAAACTTGATACACTAGATGAGGCCTTGGCTCTTCATCTTCCCTTTATCAGTAGGCCTTTTGTGTATTTTCTTCTGGGAGCCATTACCCACTTTCCATCCAGTCTTTTCCACTAAACAGATGTTACAGTGACCAAACATTTGGGAAATCTCTTGCTTTCCCCATGTGGAGCCAGACACTAGTGTGTCACTTCTCTGACTGTAAATATTTTTTCCTTTTTTTTGAATCTGGATGCATTTCTTTCACCATTGATTAAATCTGAACTACTTCGATTAAAGACAGAAAAATAAAACCCATATGGGAATCGTGTGTGAAATGGAAGCATCATCAACTATTAAACTGCATACACACACACACACACACACACACACACACACACACACACACACACACACACACTTTCAACACCTGAGTCTCTCTTTTATCCTAGTAACAAGGGAGAGAAACTCTTTGAAATCCTCCCTGAATTCCATGTAAATGACCATGCCAGTTAGGTAGCAAGTGATCTTCAAAGTCAGTGTCCTTCCAATAAATGTTTGCCCTGATTTCATTATTCCTAAAGGCTCATGGATGCCAGAAAGAACAAAGAGATAAGGGGGAAAGTATTTCTTTGATTGCCCTCCTTGGTGTATTTTAGAATGCGAATGTGATATTGGACCAGTTCTCTGGTCATTTAGGGACTTTCTGTCATTTTTTTTTTATCGCTAGTGAATAGGAATGGGAACTTTCACATGTGCTGGTGGGTGGGGTAAAGACAAGCTGTATCACAGAGTCAGATGTCCTCATGTCCTTCCTCCTGTTTGTTCTCTATGCCATTGGGGGATTAAGCTGTTTGAGAAGAGGTTAAAAGTTAGGGATTTAATCTTCAGAACCACAAACAAAAACAGGAACAGACAAACAAACAAGAACTACACAAAAGAGTTGGAAAGAATCAATAGTTATTCTGACCTAATATCGACTATTGTTTGAACTTTGAACATTTAATCCTTGGTGCTGTGATGTTCAATGCTTTCATTTCTAATGTGACTTCTCAGTTTTTAATTTTATTTTGTAATATAAGAAATGTATCCCCAAAGTAGCCCTCTGAAACTCTGGAATTTGATTTCTACAATCCTTCAGACTCCTTATCACCACAGCAAAGACTGTATCTCAAAGATGTTCCAGAACCAAAGATCCCACTGGACCTTCCTGGGCTCACCATACTACAGAACAAGAAACTGGAGATGTTGTTCCCTTGTTCAGTGTATATTAATGAAATAAAGAACATCAGCTGCCTTACCCAGGGACTTCCTAGCAACCTGAGAGGAGGTAACTTAGTTGGGGTGGTGTCGGGAAGTCAAACTAAGCTAGTTTTTTTTCAGGGCGGGGGGGGGCGATGGTGGCAGTAGGAAAATACCAGGATAACAGTATTACCTTTTTCATTATGGAGAAAAAAATTTCGGACCCTTAAATTCTGATATTTAAAAAAAATATTATTAAGAAAACTACTATTATTAAGAAAATGATTATTAAGATAGCTTGACTACATAACAAATAATAAGAAAATTAATAATATTTTAACACCTAGAGAACAGTTGTCTGGTTACTTTAATATAACTTCAGAGAGCCCAAAAGAAGCCAGAACCTTAATTGTTTTGGCAAGAGGAAGCGATAACTCAGTTTGTGCACTGACTCAACTCTGGTGAATACTGGTAGGATAAGTTACCTCGATTCTGTCCAGTAGACACATGGAGAGAAGCATACACATAGCTCACTAATATTTTTTGTCATACCACCAACTCCCCAAAGGAAACCGGTAAAATCAATTCAATAAGCACAGACCCGTTATCCCAATAGATTTAAGACAGCTTTCATTCCCACATACAATTCGAAACTTGGTGAGATGTTTTAGCTTTGTTTTTTTCTTCTTCTTGTTCTGTCTCTGAAGGCTAATATATATTCAACATGGACAACCCGGCTTAAGTTAGACATTGTGATTTCGGTGGTTGAAATGACATTTAACCTTACCCAAACAACAAATAAGCAGTAAAATATTTTATACACCTTTGGCTTTAAATCTCACATTAATTAAAACAGGAAAAAAAAGTTAAAAACCAGTTCCTCACTCCCAGCGGTCATACATGTTTGGCAGTTGCATGTGGCTGTTAGCAGTTTTCCCCAAACGCTGTCTCCAGTGTGGCCCTAATCAGGCCTCTCTCCAAGCCTTCAGCGAGAACTTCTTAGTTTGGACCATGTCCAGCTATGGAGCTGAATTACATTCTTGCCAAATTCATGCTGAAGCCTAACCCTCGGCAGAGCACAATGGGGCTGTGTTTGGAGAAGGGCATTTAAAGACGTGATTAAGGCAAAAAATGAGGCGTCTGAATGGTGAGCTTCTTCAGAGAGGGGATTTGGACACACACAGACTCCAGAGGTGCTCCTATACAAAGAAAAGCCAGAGTGACAAGAAGGCTGGCCACTTGTGGCCCCAGGAGGGAAGGCAAACCAGGGCCTTCTGCTGCATACACTACCTAGTCTATTGAACTGCACTGTGACAACAGTAGCAAATAAGAAGGTAAGCCAGCAGAGAAAGTACCCAAGGAGCCG